>NC_047130.1:23320115-23660115 GCF_009829125.3 Periophthalmus magnuspinnatus | reverse complement strand
TAAAAAACAGCATTATTTTCTCATTGACTTTAACCACGATTTCTTACAATAACCAGCATATATTCACTACAAGTTCCCCGAGGCTCTGAACACCATTTTTCATAAAGCCTTGAACAGCAAAGTACAGCTTAGAGGAGATTGACACAAAAGCCACGAGGGCTAAACTGCTCGCCCACTGTGTTAAAGAGAAGCACAGTGCTGGCCACACACACTGCCACTGTAATGACTCATCGTGCAAATTTGATCCACGTGTCAATCAAATAGAGCAGCATTTACATGTGATAAGATATGCGTGACCTCCAGAGTGCAGTATACTCGTAGGAGAGCTTACCTCACTCACTGCAGACCTCTGGCTCATGTTTCTCTAGACTTTTTAAAAAGATCCTTCTCCAGCCTCTGCTAATTAGTCCTGCAGCTTTCCCCCGTCTTTTTACTTCCAAAAGGAAGCGTGCGCTGTGTGCTGGCTTCGCGCTGGCAGATAAATTGGCTGCAGGCTTCACAGGAGGCAAGCGTTCTTCAGGGAGAGCCCACTATCTTAATTATGAATATTATTAATTACCTTCAAAAAGTCTCAGAGACATAAAATACAATAACTCGCGCATGTTTTTTAATCTTCTTTAAGCTTGTTTTTAATTGAGACTAGGGCTGAGGCAGTCGGTCTAACATGCCTTGAAATAAGGGCAAATTTAATAGTATAGAGAGATTGAAAAGAGCTGTGTATTATCAAAATAACTAATTAACATCATCCAATAACTATACATTTCTTACAATGTCCACAGAAAACAGAATGAGCAACCATACAACAAATACTGAATGCCCCTCTACAACTGCAAAAGAGAAACCAAATTTGCTTTGCACCAGTAGTGGTGCACCACGTGTTAAAACCAATGACGCATTTCATTTACAGTGTATTTTGGGACACTCGTTACAGTACATTATTCATCAACTCCACACCTGGCTGTGGTAAGCTACTACTGTAGCCACAGCTGCCCTTGGGCAGACTGACGGGAGAAGACGGCCAATCTGTTCCATCAGTGCATCCAACCACCACCAATCACTCACACACCGGATTTATATTAAGCAAGGTGGGTGAAATGTCTTGCCGAAGGACACAACATCGGTATGCTCTAGAGACACGGCTGCCCCATTCTGGCACCTGATATTCCCAGCTGTCTCTCATCCGAGTATTAATCAGGACCAACCCTGCTTAGCTTCTGAGATCAGACAAGATCCATCACTTAGAGGCAAGTTATACAGCAAGGTGACAAATTCTTCACACTCTTGCTTTTGCCCATGAGTGACTCCATGCCATAGGAATGAAATATAAAAGTACTTAAATATTCAGCTACACAGAGTTTGAAGAAGACCATCATAGTGCAGTGATTCCTAGTAAGAACATGTGTGCACTCCAAAAGAGATTACAATTTCAAAATCATATATATTGCAAAAAAAAAAAGAGCATTTCTAAAGTAATTACAGAAGTCTGAAAAATGCATATCACACTGTTGAATATTTTGCTCTACATATGCCGCATTAGACAACGCCACCAGGCACCAGGCAGCCAAGTAGAAAATGACAAAGAGCAAAAGGCCAGTCATGAAGAAAACTCAGCATGAACGCAGCCGCTGCAGCTAAACACTCTTCTGGTCCAAATCTCTCTGGCTCTAGCAGTGAGTTTGTGAGTGTGCTCCTCTGGCCCTACACCTCCAGAGGAACACAGAGGTGAGTGGCTGATGATTTCACCAGGTTAAAGTCCAACTGGAACATTTTATTCTGGTTGAATTCATATCTGATACTTCTAATGCCGACCCCAGAGTGAAGCGAGTCCAATGGCCCGTGAAGGTGACACAGCTTAGACTGACACTTCTGGGAAAAGCTATAAATGCAGAGGCCGCCAACTCCTTGCTTACTTATTAAAGACAGTGATCAGTTTGAGCCATTGCAGTGGTATGATTTAGCATTAGTCAGCGAACTAAAAAAACATCCCAGCTGGACAAAGGAGAAACAAATGTCAAACAAGAAAGGTAATGGGACAGGACATTTTAGTTGTGTGGTGTTGGCCTGTCATGATAATTACAATGTCAACTTATCGTTCCATATATTAAAGACATTTTGGGGCTTAATATTTATTGCGCGTATATTTTATTTGTAAAAATGTGGAGATTTTGGGCATTTTTGTTGTAGCACTGTAACATTTGAGGTGTAAAAGATTGAATAAATATCTTCTGTGGCTTCTATTGCTTCATTATGTTATGTTTTTGTTCCAGCTCTGGTCTCATAAGGATACAGTCTATTTAAAAATGGTTTACTGGAATTATCTTGCAATATATCAGTGGGGTTAAGTAGTTTTAATATAAGTGTTTATCGCAGTATTCACCTGTAGCGATATATCATGCTTCAAAATTTGTCACCGTGACAGGTGTAGTTTTGTGTTATAAGGTTAGCTATAACTATAGAGTCTCGCTTAAAAAACTGTAGACTGTAAACCCACCTCTTCCCCCTGGTATTTGATACTAGCTAGACAGGATATCTTGGTGTTTTATTGTTCTTTTTCTGTGTATCATGTTATCTGTATATTTGGGCAGATTAAATTATACATTTTTTTGAACGCAGTATATGAATAAAAATCGTTTTGAACTGAATTGTAGTGTTTTTATGTGGTGGTGAGCCAAAGATGAATTTGTATATAAAAGTTAAATAAAGACTTGCTTTAGTTTCTTTATATTCTTTGAGAAAACCTCTCAGCAACGTCTAACTATTTTTGTCCTTGAAATGAGCAGTGAGGCCTGAATAGTCTCTCATATGCTAGTTTGGCTCTAGTGCAAATCCAAACAAACACATTTTCCTGATAGTGACGGTGTTGTACTGCTATCTTGGTCTGATTCTGGCCTGTGTTCTCTTCATTATCACAAAGTTTACAAGCGGTCATGGTCAACAGCTTTCAGCGCAGTCTGCTGGCTCAAGCCTCAGTGAGAAGAGCAGCAGATGGAGAAGACGTCTTTAGGGTTAACGACTGCTTAAAATCATAAGTGAGGTCGTAGCCGGCTGTCAAAAAGACGCTTTGAGTTTGAGTAAGAGCTGAGATCCTCTTGTACAGGGCTGCGGAGGAGAGCAGCTGCCGCAGGCCTTCTCTGTTCTACAGTCAGCACTTCACTCTGAGTTGGGACAGCGGAGTCTGCCAAAATGTACCAGTGCCAACGGGCCCACCATGCTGGCCCTCGCCCACTCCTGGAGCAGGCGCGTGGGTACGAGGTGAGGCTGTGGGCGGATGGCCAAGCTGGAGCTTCCTGACAGGGGAACGGCAGCACAGCGGGACGGGACTGAGTCATAGGCCCCTCCCACCTGCACACAGCCACCGCACGGCCGGAGCAATTAACACAACATCCATCAGCGAGACTGGAAGATTGGTAGAGGAAGGTTAGGGGGTGTTTTTAATAGACTATTGACACAGAAAGTTTCATTAAAACAAAAGAGCAAAACAAAATACATGACTAATCCACAACTAAAATGACTAAATTAGCACTGTAAATGAATCGTGATTAGATTTTATGAATAGAAGTCATGAAACATGTTTGGCTCTGAAATGAAAAATGCAGATATGCAACCTAATAAGATTATACTAACTCATGCTAAAACTATAATGAAACAACTCAATTGAAAAAAACAAATGCAAAAACATTTGGACCTTTTCTGAATGGTGTTAAAAATAGAACTTTTTAAACACTGAATTAGTACCTACTGATAAAGATCAAGACTATTCTAAAACTATTAAGGGGCCACACGATAATATCAAAGAAACCAAATTATTTTACATTCCATAGCTATACTTTTTATAATAATTGTAGTACCAAAACCTACATTCAGTATAAAGCCTTTTACAAAGTACTGAAAATAGTGTATAGTGACAACATTACTATCCAACAACCCCAAGATCATGATAATGCTACATGTTTTTGTTTTTTTGCCACCAAAATGTGAACTTAACTGGCTTTTGAAACCTTAGTTATGACATTGCCCTGCCCTTTTCGTAATGTTAAAGTTTTCATCATCCGAGTCATTTGTTGCTGTATAAAATGACAGAACTTGAGACTAATGCATTGGAGATATTAGTAAGGAATATAACACTTACACAATGTCATAATCAGGACACATAAACATGCATTTCCAAAGGCTTTTAAGCACACGCAATGATCACTGTGACTAAAAATATCTACTCCATTTACTCACATTTTAGTCAGGCAACTTTGCTGTGATTACAATTTAAAACTTTAAACAAGAGTGCATGCCGATTACAAAGAAACAGCTCTCGAAAACTGATAAAAAATTCAATATCTGCAAAGAGCTTAAAATTTAAAGGTTCGCTTCACGCAGTAATGATGATAGGGGCTGAGAAAGTAGATGGAGGTATCAGGAGAGGCGCTGGAGTCATTTTTACACTTTGAGATTTGAGCTGTGTAAAACCAGGCTCAGGGTGGGACTGATACCTCACCAAACTTATTTAAATGGGCAACAGGAGCTGGAGTGATTTGGCGTTCGCAGCAGCGGTGGCTACAGTCGCAGGAACACTATCTCCACAGAGTAAATAATGTCCCGGAGGAGCGAGCAGCCACAACCCAAATCGCTTCTTAAAAAGTAGAAAAATGCTCCAGGCGGCTATTATGGAGCTTCAGATGCAATGGGAAGTTGGACCTTTGATCTGTTTAGGGTACAGCGTATTTGCATTTTATAATGAGATCAAAGAGAGGGCCAGGCTCCGCAGAAGCAGCACACCGGACCGTTTACAGGGGGAAAACGCACCAATATTTCACTGGTAACAAGATGCAGAGGCTTACACGGGTTCAGTCAGATTACCAACACGAGAGTGGGGTCTACAGTATATTTTTTGGCAGAGGGCTGTGGTAATGAGTTACATTTACTTTGATACTGTAATGTTTTTTGGGTTGTAACTAGCTTTTTCCAGCATTTCTGGCGTGGTCATGATACCATAGACTGTATAAAGAATTGGACTAAGTGAGTGTGACGTCACTCAGTGTTACGTTCCAGTCAAATGAAGCCCATTGAGATCAGCAGTTAAAAGGGTGAATTTCCATATTTGGAATGCTGCCATAGCAACCAAAGAGCCAATCCAGAGCAAGGCTGTTGAAGATAACGCCCCTTCCCTTAGCAATGCTGTCTAGTGGGAGCATCCTTGGGGAAATTATTAGGGAAATTATAATTATTATTATTAATGTTCATATCTTGACTTATGGACAAAATAGCAAAATAAAAATACCAGAATCATGTAGAGTGGGTTAATATGAACATTTTAAGACCTAAGTGATGAGGCTGTAAGCAGCAGTTAGTGACAGACATCAGGGCGACAGGCTATCAAGGCAAAAAGTGAACTGGAGCCAATGCTCACTTCCTATTTGGAACGTGGAGGCTCGCAGGTTAGCCATTTATATATACAGACTATCCATGATACCAATTAAATTTTGAAAAGGCTTGATACTCTAAACGAATCTTAATACCACAATGACAAGGATAAAAACACATTTTTAAGACTTTAATATAACAATGTGGTATTGATGAGTGTTTATTTTCAATAATCATTTTAGCTTTGATTATTATCTGGGTATCATTTTTTGACAACCTTTTACAGAGGCATAAAAAGACAAAACAAAAGCTTTTTTTTTTTCACCAAACCACTTGAATACTATTTTAAATAACCTTTTTGGTGCCTCTATACTCATGTCTATCAAAAACAGCATCAACTACTATTGCAGAATTTGGACATTGCTACATGTTGTACTTAGGCCTGTCATGATAATTGTCGACTTAAAACATGAAAACTGGAACAAAATATTTTGGGACTCAAAATTTATCATTTCTTGTGGAGTGTGGAGTGTGGAGATTTGGGGTGTTTTTATGTAAAGTCAGATTTGAGCTGTTAAGTGTAGAATAAATAACTTCTATGGGTAATTATTTATTCATTCTGGCATTAATTTGTTGCAGCTCATGGCTGTCAATGATACTGTAGATTTAAACATTGGTTTACTGGGATTATCTTGCTTTGTGTCAGAGGCATAAAGTAGTTTGATTAGGATCGCTTATCACCATATTTCTCTGAAGCAATATATCATGCTTCAAAATGTTATCGTGACAGGCCTCACTGTAGTCCAATAAAATCACTGGAGTACTGTTAAAAAACATTCTTGACACAACATTTCAGTTTTTTTTCCTGACCACCTCCCATTGTTAGTCAGCCTCCACTAGCCTATTCTCTTCTACCTAATTTCCTCTTTGTTGCACAGGTGAGGGGGAAAAAAGCATCATGCCACTAGCAACAATCTCCTCTACAGTAGAGTTCAGAGAAACATTGCAGGCATTTTTAAACTGGTTGGGAATTGCTCCACACCATCTTTGGCATTCTTCACCTGGAAAGGAGAGTGGAGCATGGGGAATTCTGTGCTTTCGCCTGGAGTGAGTGGTAGGAGCTCCGAGGTTTAGTGGAGGTCAACATTTCAGAGTGTACGTGTTCGCCTCTCTGTTCTGTTCCTGGCCATTTTGAAAAGAAATATCTACCAGAGGAACAGACACACATAGAAAGGCAGAAGTGAACCACAGCTTGAAGAAAAAAAAAAAAAATAAAATAGACGATGCTTGAAAGTGCGTTCAGTGCTAGACCCTAACCACATTCCACAGAGTTTACAGTTGACTAAAAATCATACAACTTTTGAACGCTGAACAATGAAAGTGTTTAAAAGGTGCAACATGTAACTCGTCTGATGGAGAGTCATTCACCTGCTTGTTTCTATGCAGGGCTCCAGACTGTCACCAAATGTTCGCATTTTGTCCCTATTTTTGGCGTCTGTGCAAGTATTTTTTTCAAGCACACGCAAATGTGCAACCACATTTTTTTTTATATTTATTTATGTGAGATGTGTACAAATAAAAAAATGTAATAATGTAAATAATTTTCTGAGTAAGACCTGCTTAATAGTTGCATTAAATGTATTTCATTTAGGTATTAAGAGGAGTCTCACTCATTCACACGCTCTTTCCTCTCCCTTCATCTCGGGTCCACCTCCCATCAGCTCCCACAACAGCACAGACACAGGCCTATGTGGAGTTTATTCTACAGCAGCGGTCAGTGCCGATGTGTGACCCATGTATATCTCTGCTATCTGTCCAGAACTCACATGACACTGCGGCGTTATCGCTTCCTCCATGGCTTTTTTAATCCCTGAAGTTTTACATCGCGCTCAAAGAGTAGCTTTAGTCAAACGAACGCCTTAGTAACCTTTGTAAACTCACTCCACACTGTGTCCCCTGAGAGGACAAGGGGCAGGGCCTGTAGCTTCACTGATAAAAGTGAAGCAAAGATGCAATGTGTGTTAGCATGAGGCACTGACGGCACATATACAGTGAATGGTTGACAGCTGTTCTGCTATTCACTTTACTCTGCAGCCTCTGTGCTTTAAGTTGATCCTCATATGAAACAGGAGTAGAGAATACACTGTAACTCAGACTATATGTGAAACTACAGATTAATAATGAGAGGGAGTATTGGGAGAAATGTCCACAATTCTTATTCCAGTCTATAGTAAACTTACATTTATCTTTAAGCAGTGTTTTACAGATGACTTTGGCTCCATGCTTTGAGCTCATAAATAAATCTGTCTGCATTAAACATCGATTTGCTGGTTACATAACAGTCATTAATAAAAACATTTATAAAGCATATAAATTAGGTATATAATATTAACTAGATAAAAATCTGGTTGTGCTCCTAAAAGATTTCAGTCAGGGGCTACAGTGCTCCTGCAAAAAATGTTAGTCTGGTGCCCTGCTATGGAGAAGTTATTGGTTTGACTGGAATGTTACATAGTCATTAAAGGCATTAAATATATCCATCTCCATCGAAACAAGCAGGTGATGCCATCTTGCCGAGATACGGGTCAGATCTCTGGAGTGGTGACCCTGCTCACTGTAAGAATGCAAGTTTGTTTTATTGTTGTTGTTTTTTTAATGCATTTTTGAGTAATTAAACTCCTGTAATGCCATATCTTACAACATCTCCACACTGTGCAACTTTTCTGGAGAAGTTGCACCTTTATAAAAATCTAAATACAAATATCACAAATGGGCAGTCAAATATTATTTTGCAACAACTTAATTATTTCTCTAAATGTTCAACTCTACAAAAACTATTACATTTATTGAAAGGGGTTTGGGCATTTTGAGATTCTGTACAAATATGCAAACAATGAAACCACTGTCACGGCCCTTCACTGACCTTTAATGAATGAAATGTCATGTTATACAAACGTAAACAATCTTAATTAGCAGAAAAAGAGAAGTAGCGTAAGCATATTGCCCTGCTCTGTACTGCAAGTCGTGAGTGCTATTTTGAGTGACATTTGGCCTTCAGGGGGCGTGCTCTTAGCAGGACAGTGCAGACTGGGAATGCCCCCGTCACCACAGCTGCGTCTTCAGGCCACGGGCATGCAAATGATCTGCCCCACGAGCAGAGAGAGGGAGGAAGAGAGACAGAGTAGACAGACAGAGAGAGGGAGGAGGAGGAGAGAGGACTTGAACTACATGGCACGCAACCTCTGCAACTACCAGCAGATTTACACATGTGAGAGAACGTCTCATAGTAAAACTCAAGAGGTTAGGGGAATTTAAGCTGGATGATCATATATAGAGAAAGAGCACCTACTACAAACTGTCCAAAGCTATTTAAAGCACACTTATTACACTATTTTCTGATCTATGTTAGAACGTTTCTTCATGAAAAACATACCTGGAGTTTTGTTTCCTTTCATTCACACACGTTTAACACCCAAACTCTACATATTTAGGCTGAGTTCTTCTCGGTTCCACCTTGTGATGTCACGTGGTGTGTGTTTTTAAACTCCATACACCTTCACTAGAGTCATTTGGAAGATTACACACCTGGAATTGCAAATCTCTACTGAACTAGAGGTAAAAGGAAGCAGTTAACCTGAGAAGTACTGCTTTTGAGGAACAGAGCATTTTGAGCTTTGGAGATGTAGACAGACTAATAATAAAGCTTTAATCAAACATATGAGAATGAAACAAAACAACTCCAGGTATGTTTCTGAGGAAGTAAGCACATTCTAACATGGTTTAAAGCCAAGTCAATTTTGTGTAATATAGAACCTTTAATACAAACAGTCCAAAGCCATTTACATAATATATTCATTTGATTGAAATCTTAATGGCTCATGACCCTGTTTTTCTTTTTTTAGTATGGCAAAGTCTATCAATTTCAATTTAAAAAAGTGGAGCTGTGTCAGTGTAGAATGAAAGGGATCGAGCTGTGACGTTATCATATTTATCGTAATGTATGTAGATATAGAAAGTCTACACTCAATCCTCTGTCAAGCATATGGTCTGGAGCAGAGTCAGACTTGGGAGGCCTAGATTTTACCATTTTTGTTTTAAATGCTACTGAATTATAATCTATATTATTTATGCTCAATTAATGAATACACATTTTCATTAGTTTTGAATCAGAAAAAAAAAAACAATTAACCAACCAAATTGTGACTGATTCCAGCTCCCACTGATGAATGTTGTCAGCGTGTCCTTGGGCAAGACACTTAACCCACCTCACCCCCAGTGTCTGTGTACACTGGAGTATGAATGTGTGTGAATGGGTGAGTGGTACCTTGATGTAAAGTGTTTCGAGTGTCTGGAAAAGTGCTAAAAATGTGACTATTTACCATTTATTATCACCCAGCCAAAGAAATTGAATTCAAATGATGATCGTTTCACAAATTTTCTCTTTCAGGATTTCTATATTCTTTATTGTGCAAATTTAAGAACAGCTCGTGGGTGGATGGGTCAGATTAAACACATGTTGGCCAATATTGTTATACGACACAAAAATACTTGGGTGGTACTCAATCATCCCTCATGGTTTGCAACATTTTTTGCTTTAGTCTTTACTTTGAGTTACAAACAATACATTCATTTTCAGAAATACCTTACCTTACAATTTGGCATTAATTTTAGACAAGATGCCTGACCCAATTTCCCCATCTCCTTTAATCCAGGCTTGGGACTGCCAGAATACTGATTTTGCACACAGGATACCTATATTCCTTTGTCAATTCCAAAACAAAATGAATATTGACTGGATATACTGCACTAACAATAGGCCTACATCACACTTACATAGCACTTTTCAAGATACCCAAAGACGCTACCGCAGAAAACAAAGGGACCATTAGCCACATAAGCTAGTCCCTGCACATAACAATCTGAGACATTTGTGCTAAAGGTGAACCGAACGCCTGAGTGCTCGGAGAGTATTAAGAGCAGCTCTCAGTAATTACCCAGCATGCACCGAGGCAGCAGGTAAAGATACATACTCCTCTGCAGCGTTCACATTTTTGACCTTGGTGTATTATCTGTTTTTATTGACAGCACTTATTGATATTTCTTAAAAGCAAGGTCTAATAGAGTATTTATTGAGATGATTGAATGCATTGCCGGTGCCTGGGTTACCCTGGCAGCTCCACTGGTTACATTATTATCAGAGAGGGCAAAGACATGTCTCCTGGGGGAAAGAGAGTTGGAGTGGGGGGTGGGGGTAAGAGGGGATGGGGGGGTAGACAGGGGGACTACAGTGACCTACATTCACCTCGCCCAAGCACATCTGCAATCAGCTAATTATGCTAACCAAGACACATGCTAACACACAATACTATACATGAATTTAAAATAAAAAAACAAATGGATCCTGTGTGCTGCTGAGGAAATTCACAATGTATAGTTTGTCTGAATAAAACACTTATTGTGTGGACTGGGACCACAAAAGAATGGTTGGGAAAGATATCATCCTATCATTTATTAAAGGCCCTGTACCCATTTTTTTTCTTAAAACCTAAAAAACAGAACTCATTTTGAATGGTTTGCAGTGGTCCAAGTTATTCCTCACTTACCTTATGCTATCCAAGCATTCGGATTCTATTCACCACAATGAGTTTATAAGCGCTTTTCACAACTTTCAGGGGCCAGAGGGAAGTCGCAGTAAAAAATAACTAGCATGCTAGGGGCATATTTCCTGTTTAGCAGACAATAAAATACTTTAGAATTAAAATTAGATGCAGACAGTACACAACAGACTTATTTTGACCTCAAGAGCTCCTTATACAATATATATGCACTGCTCAAATACATGAAAATAAAATCGGTACAGGCCTTTTAAGAGTTGGCTATAGACGTATGATTTCAGTAGATTTACATTTAGTCCAGTCCAAACATGTATGGACTTGCATTATCACTGTTCTGTCAATTGCAAAATGTTATCTATTCAATCTATAAGCAGATCATTTGAGATAACATTTTTAGTGCCAACCTCTCTTCAACATGTGGCTGGACATTGGCACTTTGTTAGTTTCAGCATTGTTGTTTTTTTTCTATTTGGATCATCACTTTTCAGACCTGGCAGAGCAAAAATACCCTTTGCATTTCTAAGTGCGAAAACCACATCAGTTCTCTGTAAGGCACAGGAAACTCCTGATGCTTTGAAGATGCTCGATTAACTTAAATCTATGTCATCACTTTGGTTCTTCATTCTGGTTCTTGGTGACAGGGTGGGGCTCCTAAGAATACAGTTACAATGGCGTAATCTGGTACCGAGTTCTGAAATAAGATCGAGAATTTTATTCACGTTTTTTAAGGGATTTGATATCAGAAGTTTACTTGCTGGAGGCGTTTGCACAGACTCCCATAGCGTCACTTTGTTCTCATGTTACTGTAGTTTGGGAGTTGACAAAATGACAGTTTCATCTAAGTTTCAGATGGTTTTCTAAACAAATCATTGGAGGCGCCTGGAAGCTTTTGTGTGTGGTTTTGATATGAGTGGTGTTCTCTTTCAGGGTATTTTAACACCTGCTCCTACACCTCTGTGCTTACTTTAGTGAATTGATGTGTGCAACATTAACTTTGAGATCAAATACTTTTAGCTCATGTGCATGTAATCTACTGTTATGACAATGTATTTCCAATCCATCCATATCCATTCGCTATTGTTCATTTATTTACATGTCAGTGTTTCTCAAAATGATACATGTGCCTCTGGTGGTACGCTGGGTCCTCTGCAGTTTGAGTATTCATGTAATCTAGGAAAAAAAGTCAGAATTAACCCTCAAAAAAGGACAAAGAAATATTTAGAACGACCTTAACTGTGGTTTAGTCTCATTTTAGATCATAGCCTCAGTTTGCTGAACCGACCCAACTGATCATAAGCAGTACTTTTAACAGCAAATTAAACTATTTCTACCACTATAACCTCATAAATCATATTGCATTGTGATACAGACCTAAAATGAATGTGTTTCAAGCCTTATTAATATACCGCGGCTCTGTCAAAGCTATGTATAAATCCATGTATTTTTCTACTAAGAGTGAAGTGTCTTGCACAAAGACATAAATCAGAAGACATAAGTACACACGGGCAATATTGGCTTTCAAACAACACGCTTCTACAGATAGAACTATACCTCCTGATGCAGCATACCCATCTCTATCAGAACAGATATGAAGTGATAAATTGACCAAGGACGGCCTTCATTTGGGTGCAATTTTGTCATAATAAGTCATCGATATCCAAAATAGACAACAAATACTAAAAGGCAGAAAACGGGCATGACGTCTGCTTTTGACAACTAAATAAGAAATGATAAAAGTAAAAGCAGACACACAGGTTTGGGAAATAAAACAATTCATTTCCTCACAAAAAGGGGCCGGCCATTGAAACCAAATCAATCTATTTATAATAAAACCTGCTCTCCTTCTCCTTCCAATTCTCTCCTCCTCTCCCCATCTCTCCATCTCTCTCACACACAGACACACCTTCGCACCAAAAAGCGCCAGATCTTGTCGCCTCAGGAAATAGCCATCATACATCTTGTCTGACTGCAATAAAGCACTGCCTAAGATCCCATTCCCAATAAACGGCGTCTGATTGGAAAACTCATTGTAATATCAATTTCCATCTGGGGCCGCTTTAAAAGGCAATCAGCATAGCTTCATCTCGCTATATCACGCACTCCTTGAGATGATGACACAGCACTGGATCCCCTCCTTCTGCATAATGGTCGCGCTGCTATCAACGCATCTGCAATGTATAATCCAGGCTGTGAATGGGCTATTTAGTCTGTGTTGGAACAGATAGGGCCCACTTTGGTGAATATTAATCCAAGGCTTAACACTTATTCAAGTCTGCAGCGGTTTTCATTCGGGTGAAGAGTGGAGAGACTCACGAGGTGATTGGTGCACTCCAAGGACCATGGATAAGCTTTTAGGAATGGGACAGTGGTGATTATGACAATATGTGATAGTTTTGTGAAAGAGTAGCAAGCACATCGTGTGGTTACGGTTGGGAAATGTATTGTTTTCATGCTTAGTGTTAAGGAATGTATGAGCAAGCAGAACTGACAGCATGGGAACCTTTGGATTACAAAACAATGCTTTTTATAGTATCAACCTCCCATCACTCTTTCTGGCTAGTGTGAAGTGTAGGTCAGATGACATAAATGTTTACTGACAAAGAATTATGTAATTAAGCGCTGGCAACACTGCGAAAAGGTGAAAATCAAAGTTTAAGTGCTAAAGATTCAATTAAAACACATGAGCTAGTTTTCCACATATATCCAACCGCCACTTATCAGGAGTACCCATCAGTGGTGGATGAAGTACTCAACTTTGTTACCCAAGTAAAAAGTGATTTAAAAATGATACATATTTTGATCAACAGTTGCAGTGCGAATTAATTTCTTACTTTTCTTATGAATTTTGTGTATTTATTTCTGTTTGCTCAAAGCCAAGGCTTCAACTCGAAACCTCTAGTCAGGATGTTACCACAAACATGGTAAAAATAACCCCTCAAATCATATGAAAAGTACTTTCAGTAACTCTGAAACTGTCTGACTTATTTGATATATGATAGTATATCTGACAACACCGAGGATGAATTGACATTAAACATGTTACCAATGCGAATTTTGTTTAATTCACAGATTACCAAATAATCTTGTCAAACTGAACAAATGAAAACACTAACATTTGATCTAAACATTTGAATCCAAGAGGAGCTATACACCATCAGTTTTGACCTTTCTGATTAGCACAATGTTGCTAACAGCAGTGCTTACTACCCATTACCTACCTATTACCTATACGTACAATACTTTAATCACTGTCCTACCATTGCCAGTAGAGGGAAAACCACAAAACCATACATCCTTAGCAATCTAAAAAAAACAACTTTCTCAAACAAGATGACTGCCACACAGCCATTACTGAAGTGATAAAGTGTTCAGAGTAAAATACATTGCTGATAAAGACTAGATTGCCCTTTCTGTGGTCAAAAACAAAAATGCCAAAATACACCAACTATTGTTCACCAAAATCTCTTTGCCCGATCTATCACAGTGGTTTCTAGTCTTACCTTCCAGCCGCTGCCCGCCTCCCTGTAGTATGGGAAGTTATCGCAGATCCACTGGTAGATCTCGCTCAGGGTCATCTTCTTCTTTGGCGAGCTGTTGATGGCGAAGGTGATGAGGCTGGCGTAGCTGTAAGGAGGTTTGCCATCCTTGTGTTGTTGGACTTCCTCCTGGTCCAGCGTGGTGTTGGGGTCTAGCAGGGCGCTCTTCTTACCCATGCCAGGGCCATGGGCGTTCTGGGCGTCTGCTTTTCGGATGGCCGCTTGCATGGTCAGCTGGGGGAGCCAATCCATGGAGGTCAGGCTACTCTCCAGCTCCGATGTCATGTTGGCGGCCGGGCGGGGGCGAAGGGGAGCGGGGAGGAGAGGTGGAGGAGGTGGAGGAGAGGTGGAGGTGTCTGTTGCTGTTGTTGGAGCTCTGGGGGGGGACTATGGAGCAACAACCAAGTGTGAAGAAGTGATGTGAAGAGAAAAGTCAGGGGAGCCTCAGATCAAGACATCAGCAATGCATCGTCACCTGGTAGACCCTAGAAACGACAACAAGAACATTATTAGCTTTGTTTGATCTACTTTTGAATCAAGATTTGCGATGAATGTATAACAATTAATTTCAAAGTGTATATTTTGAACACAGCAAAAGAACAATCACATATGAACAGATAAGCTAATGAGAGAATGAATTTCAGAACATCTAAGCAGAGTAAGTTTTGCATGCGTTTTTTTTATTTTTATTTTTTTAACAAGGCCGTGTTGCCAAAATGTGATCCTTCAACTTATACATATGACATGGAAAGCCAAAACAAAATACGGAGGTTGCCCATAGTCGTTATTAATCACATGTTCAACCAACCGAACTGTCCGCTCAACAATTCATACATGTAACCCCAAATCCCAGCTTTAAGATTTTGTAAATGTCATCAGCTGTAATCAATGTAAACTATAATGAAATGTAAGAAATTAAAGGCTGTCTGTAAACCAGCTAGGTCTTTTCTCCAATCAATAATTTATACAAACTGCGACGAACACTAAATGAAAAGAGAGGGAAGCATCTTGCCCAAGGACACAACAAAAGTATAAAATTCCATTAACAGGAACAAAGACAGTGTGCAAACAAGTCCACCAAGCTCTCGCCATCAATACTAATACAATAAATGCGATGAAGCACACAATTTAGCAGCTCTCATGCACAACAAAGTGTATGCAGTCTTGCCTTTCACACTGTAAGTATATAATGTATAAGGGAATCAACTAATGCAACTGTGAACAGCTTGGCCACCATCAAAACAACATGTGAGCGCAAAGTAATGCTTCTAACTCCTGCGCTCCAGAGCCCACCACTTTCTCCTCTCCGAGCTGACTCATAGCTGGGACTCCATCTGCACAGAGACAGAGAGAGAGGGAGAGTAAATGCCAGGCAATTGTTTTCACAACTGCCAGCCAAATGGGGGAACAGCTCAGGAGGAATTCCGACTCTTGAGGCCAGTAAACCCCCTCTGCTTTCTCCGACGCCTGCCAGCTCCTCCACTCTTCTTTCTCTCCCTCTCTCCACTCTCCTTCTGGCCTAAAAGAAGCCGTAAACAAGTCAGCCAGTGTCATCGTGAAAAAGTCAGGAGGAACATCAGACACTGCAAGCAGAGAAGTTATTATTATAAACCTGAAAATGAATCGCAATCGAATCACAATCGCAATTTGAATGGGCGGAATATGCAAATCGCAAAGTACCATAATTTCCTCCACAAACAACCAAATCTCCTGTCTTATTCTGCATGAACTTGCTAACCCTGTAGTTTAGATCTGTACCAACATGTTCTGAAATGTGATTCTTGAATTTGTCAGTCAGTTTGATACTAAACTGTGGTGGGTTGGATGTGATTTCAGTTCATCCCGATTTGAAACAATTTGCTCTTGGCTCCTTGTCAGAGAACAGTCAGAGGAAAAACAATACTTTAAAGGTGAGGCTAGGTTAGTCAAGGAGAGTCAGTTGCAACATACAAGGCATTTTTGTGCAATTGCAGCTATACAATCTATATAACATTTGGCTTACTCCTCAGTTACATTCCACCTATCAGGGCTTGGCCAGGCTTCAGTTTCAAGCACGGACATTCCCCATTTCAACTCTAATTTCCTGGCACTGTTGTTTTTATAGTTTGTGTCAAAACGCCAACTGTATCCCAATATAACCCTGCAAATAAGCCTGTTTTAATGTTAATATTTGAAAAGCTTGAAAAAATGTTGCTCTTAAATCACAAAGCGCATATTCACGTTTTCAAGTTTTCAAGCGTTTAGTGGTGCCTGCAAGTTAATATAGTGTACAGTCGATCCAAAAATAAGCAAAGAAGATCTAAATTTGCAGCGTTAACTTGTGTGCGTGCCAGATGAGCCTGAACCAGGATGACAGTGCAGTCTGTGAGAGAGGGAGGGAAGAGGAGGGGTAGAGAAGGAGAGAGGTAGAGAGCGAGAGGGAGAGAGAGAGGAATCCTCACTAAGTTGTTGGATTTTTTTCATGACGAAGCATGTGGGAACCTGAGAGTGCGCTCGCTCTGAAAATAAATAAAGAGTCCTGACAGCTCGCAATGGGTCAAATATTTTACATACCGTTACAACAGAGATTTATCACTGTAGTAACCAGAGACGGCTAGTATCAAACTCCTCTTTTAGCAGAAAACAGCTGGACAAAAGTTGGAACATCACTTTAAAATGTTATATTTTATGAGCGCAAATCAAACACATAAAATGAGATAAGAATAGTATAGCAAACAATGCACCATGCGTCACTTTCTTATTCATGGGTTTCAAAGTGATTATAAAGTAGAACCATAGTAATTGTCATATCATATATCAAAAGATTCCACCTTTTGAATGGTCAAAAGTCTTCAAAATGGCACCTATAAACAGTAAACAAACCCATCAATTGTCCATTTTTTTACCCAGTTTCAACTAACAGTGGATGTGTGAGTGTGTGTATGTCAAGAAATTTTAATTGGACTGGATGAAAAGATTGTGAGTATGATCCAGAAAACCAACCTTGTGAATGATCCACTGCTCGTTTTTTCAAAAAGAATAATGGGTTAGTTGAGCATTTTGAACATGATGAATCAAATTAGCAAATAAATAATAAATAATAAGAATTGAATAGAGAATTTATCTGAGCGGTTGTGTCTTGTCCAACCAATTAATGATCCAAGTTAAAAATCAATAACGGTTAACAGACTAAACAGGTACCACCCCATCCTGGAGAGATAAGGGGCCAAATGTGAGGCTGATCTTACGACAGGTGAGTCAGTCTTATCTGGTGGATCCACAACAGTTCAAACATGTGAAAACACACAGCCCCCCCGCCCCCCCGACATCCAGTGATTCATTCTCTTTGCCTGAATGTGATCATCATACAGTCAACAGTTACAAATCAGATTAAAAGTTCTATATATTTCACAAAAATGACTCACGATGTTTAAGAGATGCTATAATGCTGTCACACCTCATCAAAAACTCAAACTCAAACAAAAAGGGTTTGTGTGTTAAACATGACTGAATGAAACAAAACAAAACTCAACACTTCTGATAAAGAAACAACATTATAACATAGAAAACATGATATCTCTTAAAGGCCCTATATTGCATCTTTTATAATCTATGTATTATTTTGTTAATAAATATACAAAATTGTCACCTTAAAAAAACAATTACCGCAAAGAAAGTTCACTAATGCTTTATTATTGAACTTTGATCAGGTTTTCCAGATCAGATAAGAAAAAGGATGGTGCCAAAATAAACAAACGAATGACAATTACAGAATAAACTGTAATAATCTGTCAAACCAAATAAACCTGCCATCTACTGCTTAACCTTGAAAACAATATGAAACAAAATAGGCTATAAACAATAATTAGCAAATAGTAAACATGTCCAGACTCACAGCCTGTAGTGCATAATAAAAACTAGCATTAGTAGCTCAGCTGGTAGAGATTCAAGCTAACCCAATGGTTGGCAGTTTGACTCCTGCAGTTGCCTAATGCATATGGTTTTGGACCAATGGGCAAGACCTGGCTTGCTGTCACAGTTTTTACATTGGTTGGAAAACGTCTTTTCAACTGACAATAATACAGTCTTTGGGGTTAAATAATGGCACCAGGTTCTGAAGCTATTCTGAAAAAAACAAACAAAAAATGTTTGTTATTTATGCTGGATGAAGACAAGACCTTTGTGTCAGGTTTTATTTCATGCAAACAGGCAGTAATTAAAGATATTACTGGACTATACCCAGCCACATCCACCATAGTAGGGTTGTAGTCCACCAAAGAAAGGGGGTGTGGCAAAGAAACTCCAAACTATTACCTATCTCTATGTATCTGATCCAAACTGCACAACTGCACGGGAGTTTATACAAAAATATACAAAATTATTAGACAGAGAAGTACTGGTGTATGTAAAACGCAGGTTAAACTTAAACTTAAACGATTGACTCTGTGTATTGTTCATTCTGCTGTTGTTCCATATAAATCCTCGTGCATCTCCTGTGTGTTTAGCTCCAGAAGTGACTCTGCTGATGAAAACCTCTCCTCCTGTAGAGCCCTCTGACCTCTGCCTAACTGTCCAGCTGCTCCGTAATGTGCTGCACTGGCCCTGCAATAATTAGAGAAAGCTGGACGGTGGAGGGACACAGAGGAGAAGAGAGAAGACAGAAGGAGAGGTGGATAGAGGCAAAAGAAGAGAGGAGAGAGATAGAGGCGTGTGAGGGAATACGAGAAGGGGTAAGATTAGAGGAGCAAAGAAAGAGGTAGAGGAAGGAAGAGAACAAAATTTAGGGAAATGAAGAGGAGGGGAAGAGAGCGGTAAGGAGGGGGATAGGAGAGAGTGGGGTAGAGTTTCCTCCTCTACCTCATTCTTTTTTACAAAGAGGAGGAGAGAAAGGGAGGGGAGAGAAAGGAGAAACAGAAAAAAAAAAAAAATAGGCTGCAAGATGCTACGACAGGGACAAGCTAACACCTGCTGCCACTGCAATAACATCTCCATAGCAACAAGCAGGTGGAGTACTCTGAAAATCCAGAAAAGTTATATAATGCACCTTTCATATGCCTGCGCCATCAGAAAATAAAACATTGATAGAAGTCTGGTCATTAATTAAAGTCCGGTAGTTAAAACACCATAGCAGCCATTTTCTTAGTAGTAACTGTATTTTAGCACTGAAGTCTAATTACCAGTGTCTAATACCTTGCATTTTGAGATTGGTGGAGGGATTTGGTTACCAGAGATCGCTGCAGGAGGCGCAGATAAGAGTGATGCCGCCGCAGGGGACTGTGTTCAAAACTACATTCCCACTGGCACCAGGCCGGGTCTACTGTACAAACACAAAGATTACAAGACCACCACAAAACCAGCAGACCACACCGCTTTGATCCATTGCTGTAAAAATGAGCCTTCATGTCTGTCACTGCCCAAAGGAACTGAAAAAAACTTCTTTTTAAACCCTTTTCTGGACACTAATTTGTTTTCAGAAAGCATTTTGGAAAGCCGTGCCAATTCCGTTCACTATTCAACACATCCAGTTTCTTTATCCTCCAGGGATTAATGGAAGATTTAGTTGTGAAAGAGAAATTTAAAACATCTTAATTTGCTTGGTTCTTGACAGGATTTATAAACCTTGCCGCTACAAACAGGATCCTTGCGTTTTAAGTTGCTCATTCAGTCCGACACAGGGCCTTGTTGCCAGTGCCGAACCCGCTTCACTTAAAGTGCATATGCCAGATTAGACTACTCCTTTCACTAAAACAGAGTAAACAGAATTATATTTAAGATTTTACGTGCAGCAGATGTGATGTATGAAGAGGTAATTCCATAACTGTTACCTATCCACCATGAAGGACCAAAACTAAAATGTCTAAATTATATACTTAGACTAATATTAGACTAATAAAAATGAGTTACAAAACCTTTATTTTGTTAAATGAAAGTTTAAACTGACAGAAAAATGCCTTTCTTGCGCGTCCCTGCATTTTGAATGGAATTTTTGGATTTTTACTACTATACTACTACCTACTTACTACTACTACTACCACCGCTATCACTATCACTACCGCTACTATCGACTTATCATTCAAAACATGACAGATAGAACAATTATTTTTGAGGTTCAGTACTTATTGTGGGTACTTTTTCTTTGTACTAGTGGGAAAATTTTGGTAATTTTACTGTACTACGATCAAACTTATATGAACTTATAGATAGTTTTGCATTCTGCTCATATTTTTGAACAATACTGTACAGTTCAATCAGAAGAATCATTTTTGGGGGACTTTTCTGCTTTTTGGTCTGGCTTCAAAATTATCGTTTATCATCTATATTTACTTCAGCAATACATGTAAAACTATACTTACCACATGCTACCCAACCTAACCAAGTGATAATTCGAAAAAACATGAAAACTTGAACGTGAAATAAAACAGTCTTCAATGCTGCGGTCAGCTGAGTAACAAACAGGGACAATTACCCAACTCCAACCTTTCAAATTACGTCAGCAGCTACGTATTGGGAAAGCGCAGAGTCAGAATGGACGTAAGGATAAACAACAATCTTTCAACATCAAAAGTGTTGCAAAACTGGAAGTCATGTTAAGACAATGCAATAAACAACCAAGCCGCAAGACGTCTGGTCAATTTGAAATGGTATCGATCATCAACAAGTACTGTACAGGCCAGAGAAACATGCAAGCGTACTGTAGCGGGTTCGACAATATGTTAAATCGAAAATGCTAATTCGATGATGGCAATTAGCAAAGACTGCAGTTGTTTAGGTGACGTAATTACCATGTGACCATCTAATATTTAGGTTGAAACCAAAACTCAAAACATGGCTGATGGACAGTCTTGGCAAAGTAAGGTCAAAGAAGTTCTATCTG
The DNA here is from genome assembly GCF_009829125.3 of Periophthalmus magnuspinnatus. Lineage (NCBI taxonomy): Eukaryota > Metazoa > Chordata > Actinopteri > Gobiiformes > Gobiidae > Periophthalmus > Periophthalmus magnuspinnatus. The sequence continues at coordinate 23,638,756 of NC_047130.1, read as the reverse complement.
AACATAATATACATAAAATTTGAATATATGTGATGTATTTCTATGTAATTTTTAAGTACTACGAGTTTGCAATCAAAACCTAAACTATAAACACAAAACAAACAAAAAAAATGTGTAGTAGTACGATTGCTTATCCCGGTTTACTCCCACATAAAAGAAACCTACAGTAGCAGGCTTATGTTGTGTTTTGAGGAGTGTTTCTTCTTGTAGACACATGTTCATATCAGAGAATAAAGCGGTGGCCCTGTACTAGCTCCTCTATGATTAAACACTATACAGATATACATTACTGCTGAGTACACAGAACAGGTCCCGCCATTTTTTCTGTAAATGAGAGTACAAATTTCACCCGACGTGACACCTGCCTCCTGGCAAATGTGCTGCTTAAATGTGCCTTGTTTACAGTCAGTGTGGGCTCATTCAACTCCCGCTTTCAGATAAGGTTTAAAAAGGCGGAGAATTACAAACATGAGCAAGAAATAGCAGACAGGCAAATTTCACAGTACATTCCTTTATGTCAAAATGGTACACGGTTGACTGACAGTGTTAAAATCAGACCCTATATAAATGTTATTTTTACGGGAACGTCTGTCTCTGAATTCAAACATTGTTTTTAAGGTGCTAAGATAGAGCAGGGTGTATCGTAAAATGATCTATACTGCTACTTTGATAGATGTTCTAAAAAAAATAAAAAGGCAGGTAATGTTAATATTTTTTTTTGACATTTTGAGTTTCTCTTTGTAGAAAATTCCAATCATGACAACAAGATTTTCACTTAAAATTTAGTCAGATGTTCTTATTTTACTGGTTTTAGTTAGACCCGTCTTAATAATTACTATATTGACTTAACTTTTAATACAAGAAAGCTGGAACAATATTTTTTGAGGGTCAGTATTTATCGTGGGGACTTTTTCTTTGCGGTATTGGCAGGTTTTTGGTTATTTTTTGGCAATATGTAAGATTTGAGCCGTAAAAGTTTGAATTAATAACTTGTATGACTCATTGCAGATAAACAAAGTACTAAAGTGTTTCATTCTGCTGTTTATTTATTGCAGCTCATGGTTTTTTAACAGTACTGTAGATTTAGAATAGTTTTTGTGGTTTAAATCTACTTTAAAGTTATTGTGTCAGTGGCATAAATGAGTTTCAATATGATTTATCGTTTATATTTACTTCAGCGATATATATATCAAACTTCAAAATGTGTTATCGTGACAGGTCTAGTTTTAGTTATTTACATTTAATTGAACGCATGATATCACTGTATACTGCGTAATTTTTACTGGGTACACAAGATGCTAACAGCCCTTCCTATTGTAAATGGCTTTTTTTGCAACAGGAACGGCTGTTATTCCCAAATTTACCAAATCTGTGTCAATCATGCTAGTTTGGTAGCCAGACACATTTCCATTATTTTACTTGCCAAGAACAGTTTAAAATGTTGTCGGTCGGTTGTAGTCGGCCTTAGTTTGCCAAGTAAAATAGAGTTTGCAAATAGACTCTTAATGTTTTTTAAAAAGATCATTCACATAAAGTAACATACATATTGTGCTTTTGTGATCTTTTAGCTCATATTTGCCTAAAAGCGAGTTTGAAGAGTAAAAGATAATGAGATTAGATGGCGTCCGTCTATGTTGTTGTAGGGACACAAATTAAGTTCTGATTCAAATTAGGGAAGGGCATTTCGGGCGAAAATTTGCAATTGCTTTGTCATTGCACGCTCTGACGAAACAGGAAGAAGCTGACTGAAAAATGATCATAACATAAAGCAGACCAATGATGGCTTTACCCTGTGATTACCGAATGGCTCGGACAGCATCAGTCGAGTATGTGAAATCGTTGGGCATTAGATACATTGTTGTCTGTGGGAGAGGGGCGAGGGGGCATTCAGTTCACACTCTCTCTCTTCCACAGCACACAAGACGGAGACAGGGACCAGACCACTGCTCCTCGCCACTTATCGGCAATTTACGCAATTAATCCCCCTTTTACTGCGGTGGGCTTCAGTCACGGCTACAGCTCTGGAGCACGTCTGTTTAGCTACAGCGGGAGGTATAAAGAGCGGTGATGACCTACAACCACAGACAGGAGCAGGCCTGGGCTGTTCTGTCAGATCAATCACAGCTTAATCATTATTTACATTCAGTTGTACAGGGACATTCAAATCACTGACAGGCTGAACATCACTTCAGACATCAGAACAGAAATGGGAAATATATGAAGTTATAATGATGACAGCGTACAGTGAGTGTTGTTTGAATGTGGATAGTACAAGTGATACGTCAGCCCTTTTCAGTGTAATATTGCCCTCCTTCCACATCTGTCTGATACTTAAGCCTCAACAAATATACTGCCTCGCCAAAAAAAAAAAGGCGGCACCAAAGAATAGCGGCGAATATTTGGTTGTTCCGCCTTTAGCTTTGATTACGTCGCACATTCACTGTGGCATTGTTTCGATTTTGCTTCTGCAATGTCACACGATTTATTTCCATCCAGTGTTGCATTAATTTTTCACCAAGATGTTGCATTGATGATGGTCAAGTCTGACGCTGCACAAAACCTTCTCCAGCACATCCCAGAGATTCTCAATGGGGTTAAGGTCTGGACTCTGTGGTGGACAATCCATGTGTGAAAATGATGTCTCATGCTCCTGAACCACTCTGTCACAATTTGAGCCCAATGAATCCTGGCATTGTCATCTTGGAATATGCCCGTGCCATCAGGGAAGAAAAAATCCATTGATGGAATAACCTGGTCATTCAGTATATTCAGGTGTCAGCTGACCTCATTCTTTGAGCACAGACTGTTGCTGAACCTTGACCTGACCAACTGCAGGAGGCAATTCTGGATCAAAACTACACTATAAGTGTAAAAGGCTTCTGGATTAGACCGATGTGGGTTTTTTCAGGGCCAATGGTTTAGAAACCAGAGAAATCAACAGTCAATAAGCTCCATTATATCTCTGTGTTAATATATTTTGATCATTTTGCCCAAATGTCTTAATTTGATTTAGTAATTTAGTACAATCTGATCCACAACCTTGTTTTAGTATAAATTGGACAAGAGATCTGTTTTGCAGTAACATAAAGTGTTCAGATTAAGTGTTATTCATAAGTTATTTATGCATATTTAGGCAGCTGGTTGGGCCACACAAAATATGGACCACTGCTGGAGATTTAAGGCCGATAGCAGATATGATAAAAAGTGCAAATAGTGTGCTGATATATTGGCTAACCCATATATCAGTCCATCTCTATTCTGGGTGGGAACCAAAACACCTTGTTTGCAAAAACAATGTCCAGATGAGCACAGTTGAAAGTGTCTCTACATTGAACCACTCCTGGACAAATGAGGGATTAAAGTGTCTCTACACTATGAGTGTATTTTTAGTAAATAAACACTGTTGAGCAGATACAGAACTGTTCCTAGTGCTGGATAGGTACATCATTTCCAATGCCCAAGATCTTTTGAAATTCGGAGACAGGAAAGATCCTCTAGGTAGACCTGGTGAACTTAACTGCCTCCTTTTATTCCCAGAATCTGTGTCAAAATGCAATGGTAACTCTGCAAAAGTGGAGGGAACTACAAAGCATCTGGCAAGCACCAATATTTAACCATTACAATGAACCTCTAGAATACCCCCACCTAATATTCCAAATTTGGATGAAAGAAAGATATAGCGTGGACCTGGTGGAGTGAGCGAGCCCTTTTATGACGAGGATCTCTGTTGTGCGATTGGTGCAGGGAGGGGAAGAGCTACTGCAGATCTGGCACGGGCGCTCACAACAACAACAGTGATGTAACCCGGCAACAAGACTTTGGCACGGGCGGCTCTCGACCGAAACCTGGGTCATACCTTCCACAGCTCCGCGTGGAGAGCCTCTTTGAGGTTGTTTTAGCGCGGATCAACACAGAGGAGGGAGGGGAGGAAGAGGGAGGGAGGGGAGGAAGAGGGAGGGAGGGGTGGGAACCTGCCTCACCTGCCACTCACACACGCTTCACTTTTTCCAAGCCTCGAGGCGCAGGACTTTAGCAGTTACTTAAGGAGTTATTTTTGAAAAGATATATACGAAAATAGCAACAGAGAATCCCATTCATTTAGGAAATTGGGAATATTGTACCAAGTTTTGGACTATGAAAGAAAAAAAAATACTGAAAAAACTATATAGCTAACCATAACTTTGTATATAATCACGTAGTTGTAAAAAGTACTAGTAAGTAGCAAAAAATCCAGCTTCTAAATTTATTTTTTTTTCCCTCCATAATATAATTTTACAAAATAGTATGGATGAATTTTGGCTTTGAAGTTTTTTATAATTAAAACAGGAAGTTTAAAGGTCCACTGTATTATGTATATATTCTATAGGAGGGATGACCACCTGCTTGTCTCCATGGAGATGGCATTAAATGTATCATGGAGACAAGCAAGTGACGCCACTAGGCCAAGTCACAGCTCAGATCTGTGGAGACACGGCCCCTCTCACACCAGGAACGCATTTTTTTTTTCCAAGAATCTTAGTAATAAAACACCAGTAATTGAATAAATATAACAAACTTTAAAGCCATACTGCAGAACATTACAGGCAAAGCAATGACTCCATGCGGGCAAGCGGGGCAGAACCTCCACCAGAAAGGTTCCATAGTGCACCTTTAAGGCATATAGTAACACAAAACCATAATTACAACCATTATAAAACTAAAGACTTGGAAGTGTTAACTGTTAAATATTGATAACCCGCCCAGCACACTTTTGAAACCTCCACTAATTCTTATCTAAATTTAGAAAAGTGACTCTCTCTACTTTGGCAGGTGTAGGTGGGGTAATCGCACAAAGAGCCTGCCTCAGCCTCGACTTCATTAAAAAACAAAAGCAGGTAACAGCAGCGCCACGGCAACAGCTTTTAATGTCTGTCTTCTTCTCAATTAAAGCTTTAATGGCTCCAGTGAAACCGCCCCCAGGAAGAGCGCATTAATAACCCTGTCCTTACTCGCAGTTTTAGGACGTGTCAATTATCGCTCCACTGCTCTGAGCTGCTCACGCCTCAGCACTGCTCAGCTATGGGTACATCAAGTCGGTGGGCAAGTGTTGCTACCAAGAAACAATAAGAACGCCGGTCTCAGAGCATATCTGGGGGTTTGTTTGGGACAAAACGTTGCGTCGTTTTGTCTCATTTTACTCTTCAGACCCTGCTGTTGTTGGCTTCGATTCTGATCTGATTTTGATGGAACACGAACTGCTCCATCGTACTGACTTATTTTACAAGGTTAGGAGAGTAAACTAACAAATAGCAATTAAGCTAGGTGGCTAACGTTATGCAAATTAGTCAGGTTTAAAACAAAATGGATTAAAAAAGGTGTTTTCATTATAATGGTGTGGTTGAACTTGCCATCGCGAACAGGTGATTTAGCAAGTATTTACATTCAGATGCTCTTCCTTCCTACAACAGATACTTACTGCAAGTGGAGTCGGTGGGAAATAGTCTTTTCCCCAAGGACACAACAGTTTGCTCTCAAGTAAGGATAGAATTAGCTGGCGGACTGCAAGGCTCCCACCCTAAAAATACATTTAAATAACCAAAGCAAAAATGTGCAAAATTGATAGTAAAAGTACTGCAGAAAGTGATGACCACTGCCAATGGCCAACATCGCAATGGCCAGTACTTGATGTACCTGCATTTAATGTACAATTAGATCTTATTATAATTGATAAAGTTAGTATATTTGGTTCAAAAATCAAAATGGTACAGAATTATTTTAAAACACAAAAAGGCATCTACAGACACAAAAAATAAAAAACATACATATATATATAATTTCCTGGCCAAATGTGAATAAACAAAAAAAATAATTACATATTTATCAAATCACTCTTAGTCAACAGCATTTTTCACACCTTAATAAAACCTTCTCTGCACCGTATGTGTGTTCAATCTTGAAGACGCGAGCAAGCAAGACTTCACCTTTACAGGCAAAAAAAGAAAAAATGGTGGAAAGAAATCTGTATACATGCTTTCTTGGCTCCCCGACTCCCTCAATCCCACTTCGCCTGTGGTAGAGCAAATCAAGTCCATAATTATTCTGCCAATCAATCGGGCGCAGAGCCGTGGCTGTGAGGCAGTAAACGCAGAGGAGAGAAAGCCGTCAACAGAGCAGCAGCTAAACCTCCAGCTCCCCTAAACCCGCTGAACCTTCAAAAGCCAAGAGACGTTCTTCTGTCTGATTAGTGGGGGCCAAACAAAGGGGGTTCTCAGACTGAGAGGTGAGGCAAAGAGTCAGACGCAGTAAAGACAAAAGTATAGACAAAAGAGTGGAATACAGGATTTTTATGGGATATGTTAGTTGACAAACGTGGTATGATGATGTACAAACTCTTGGGCGATTGTAGGACTGAGCGATAAAAATCTAATCATGATCTTATCCCTGACAAACTGCTTTTTTCTAGAAATCATGATAGACAGAATCGTGCAGAGGCTGATGTGATGTGCCAAGTGACTTTGACCAATCGCAGAGAAAATAACTCTTAGGAGAATCAGTTGACTTGGCAATGGCAGTGTTAAGATACTTACTACATAAGTCATGATCAAATCAAAATTGTGATCTGGCTCCAAGAATATCGTGACATGAAAATTTGGCATATTGGTGAATAACTATTGATTACCATGAACTATGAATATAAAATTTAACAACAAAACACCTTGAGAAATGGGGAAGGTTGTGTTAAGACTGAGTAGGGCGTCTGATGTACTGCCTATGCCAAGATAATCAATGAAATGTTAATGCAGAAAAACAATACAGTGGAGGAGGGCTATAGCTTTGGATCAGCGGCCTTGAGTTTACATGGATAAGGGACACTGTGGCTCAGGTGGTAATTTGTTCACCTTATAAACAGATGGTTGGGGATTCAGTCCCTGTCGATCAATGAAGACATGTTAAATGGACTTGAGTGTATACAAGATGTATTTCTCAAGCTATTGTGTCCACAACCTTTAGTCTGGCATTTAAAAGCATAGAAACCTTCATTCAAAAATCACACTAAACCACTACAGAAATCATTGCTTTGATCAGGAAGCTCTTGCCTGGGAGCTGGCCTTTGTTTTGGGGGAGGCCGGTGCCCTGACATCCAGCGGGCGAACCCAATTACCCCTGTCCTACGGCCGGGGGATACACATTAACACTTCCCCCAGTGCATGGGTCTATGCCAGCCGCAGCCTGTGAGAACTGCATCCTAAACAGACCACTTAGGCAGGACAAGCTAGCTGGTGGCAATCTCCAAGTATGTTTCCTTATTTGCATTTCCTAGATACAAAATTTATATGAATACAAAATACAATATCCAATGAAGCAAGTACAGCCAGGGAAGGTAATCTTGGGAGTTATTTTGGAGGCTGCTCACTACAGTGCACACAGCTAGCTTATAGACAGGAAAGCCACGGTCAACCAGCGTGTACAATTAAGTTCTTACAGAGCTCTGCAGTAAGAATGTACTCAGGGTGAACAAGCATGACTTCAATGCCAATACAAATACTTTAACTATAGGAACAATATTGTCAGGATCCAACGGGTCTTTGGTTTAATGCTAGCAGGCACCAAACTAGAACTGGGCGATGTGCCAAAAATCGCCCAGCTCTGCGCCAAACCAACTTCCAATTTACAAAAACGTGAAAGTATCCAGCTAACCAGCCAGTCTAAATATTTAAGCGTGGTTATAATGTAGTTTTTAATGTGCTTAACTGACACAACTATGAAAGCGATGCAGTAAAAAAACGAGTAAAATGGCGACACTATATAAAGAATCAAAACCCAAATGTTAAAAGTATCTTGCTACATTCGTTAGCCTATCCTCTCGCGCAAGTCGCTCCTCTCGCGTAACCTCTAAAAATTCTCATCTGCACTGGAGCTGGCGTTATAATTAAAACCATTTTGCGTTTTAATCAATATTCAATCTCTCAGAAATAATTAACAGCATATTAGCGGGTTTACTGCCTGACGGAGCCGGGCGCCTCCACATCATTAAGTTGTTGAAGCGCTGCTCTTTGACTCTTGTGTCCTATTTCGCTGCTTTACATACAAGCCCCGTGTAAAATATGGCTACCAAATAAAAACAAACACCTCTAGGCTGGTCTACATGTATACTGTCTACTGCAATTAAAAATGAAGTTTGATCTTAAACAGGAAAAATAAAATATGAGGGTAGTAAAATGCGGTCAATGACATAGCACGATAATATTCATTGCTTTGGGTCAGCCCATCTGCCATAAATATATAACCTTTCTCCTATGTGATAATGGAGGTTGCACAACAGTAGTGAGAAGGAGACATGACAATTTTATGTGTACTTTTAAAATTAGCATAACATCTTCATATGGCAAATCTAAACAGTAACTGACTTTTTCACAAAAATGCATCAACAGTGTAACATTCTGCACTAGACTACAGTAAAAGGGACTTAGGAGCATTTTAGAAACACAAAATGGTAAAGGGAAGTGGAACATCTAAAAAAAACAAAACAAAAAAATCTTTTGTATGACGGTTCTACAAGAGGAAGTCTGTTCACCCATTTTGTCTGAAAGTGAAAGCATTAAATCATGTTTTGTCTCGACATTCTAACGTTTATTTTAAAGATGATAAATTAAAGTAGTGGTATGATTAGTATATGGATTATGCTCAAATGTATTTATAATGCAATATTAAATCACACTGCAAACCTTGAAATAAAACACTTTATTCACAATGCCATGTTCTCCAACTCAATCAACGCCATGTTATTTCAGTCTGATTTATACGTTTCTATAACAATGTGTGTTTTAGATGTCATTACAAAAGAGGATGTGGTCATTGTTAACAAACTTTTTATGATTTTTATTATCATGATAGAAAGATACTAAAACAGTAGACATTTTTAAAGCCAGCATTACAGTCAAGTAAAGCACTCGACGACAACAGATGAGCAAAACAATAATTTGAAGGGCACATACCTGCAAAAAGATTCACATTCAAAACATTGAGTTCCATCAGCTGTTATCTTTCACAAAATCCTATATCTATCTCCACCCCCACGCCAAGTTACAGGTCAGATCTGTACAGAGGTGACCCCCCCCCACTGGAAGAATTCATGTTTTTTGGAGTATTTATGCACAATAAAAACACTTGTAACTGAGTAAGTGCGAGAGAGGTCAGTTTAATGCCGTACTGTGAAACAATCCAATCAAAGCAACAACATCTCCATGGAGACAAGCAGATGGAAGGAACCGCCCGCACAAGAAATGTTACATAACTCACCTTTAAACACACTTCAGATTACTTCAACTATAAAATTAGCATTTCGTCATTATTCTCTTGTATCCTAGAGATTAAGGAACTAAAACGTGAAATTGTTGGGAAAAAAATTGGGAATGAGTTTGCACGTGAGTCGGAGAGCTACTGGTGCCTGTACCTGTTCGTCTCACCTCGCTCCGTTCCACATAATTTCAATTAATTTGGTTTCCAGGAGACAATGTTGCTATTTATCTGGGTGTGTTTGGGGGGGGCAGGTAGCAGTAGCACTCATTGTTGCTTTAAGCTCTACACTCCAAAAAATACCTTGTGGAAAGAAATCGATTCAATGCGGCTATAGAAAGGCACCAAGTCTCATCACATAAGAGGATTTACTAAGATAATGAGAGCGTGCAGTGGAGACTTTAAGATATGAGCATTTCTGTCACCCTGATCTAAAAATACACTATTAGTAAAACAGTAGTAAGTCGTAATAGTCGAAAAGTTCAAGGCGAGAACAAAAACTATCGATCAGGTGACCAGTGTCTTACTTGCTGCACAATATAAAACTATAAAAAAAACAATGACGTAATGCAGTTTTGTGATTGGAGAAATCATGATACTCTTTCAGTTGCAGCTATGCTAAAACACAAGGCACATGGTTGCTACTTTTCCTTATGCTAATGGTCAGCCTCGATGAGTGACAGGTGGGTAAGACCAATCATGGTTAAGTGTGAACGCTCAGAAGAAGAACTCAGTAGCTTTAAAGACAAACTAAAGTAAAAAAAAAAAAAAAAAAAGGACCAGAAATGGACCAGAAATGGACCAGAAATGGACCAGAAATGGACCAGAAATGGACCAGAAATGGACCAGAAATGGACCAGAAATGGACCGGTCTGGCACAAGAACCACTACTCTATGCCTCTGACACAATAATAATAAAGCAGGTTAATCCAAGTAAACCATATCAGTAAAAGGCATGCACTGCAACAAATAAACAGCAAAATTAGGCAATAATTTAGCTATAGAATTTGTATACTCAAACCTTTTCAGGCCAAATGTTATATCAATTATGGCAAAGATAAATATTGAGCCCAAAATATATTATTCCATCTTTTCATAAACTGTTGCAATGTTTTTGTTCAAAATAAAATCAAATGCAATTTCAAATACTTCAGGATTTCACATTTGGACCTCCATCTCTGACAGTCCCAGTGGCCAAACGTTGACATGCCCTGGAGGAGCTGTTTAACTTACTTTTTACTCTCTTTGTGTGATTATCTCATTGACGACATGTGAAAACTTGAACATATTTAAGCCATGATGTGATTTTGTGATTAATGTAATTGGCGGTGATGTAATTTGTTTCTTTTGTGACTACAACATAGTGTTGAGATCAGACAAACAAGAATATCATTGAGGAGTTAAAAGAATTTTAGTGTAACATTCTCATTATTTTAAAAAGGTTAATGTGAGGGACAAGAATCTAAATTTGCACCTAATTAAAAAGTTAGTCTGTAGCCTTTTCACAGCTATAAAGGCGACCTATTTGGACTAGAATTCATCTGTAGCCAAAAACTGTTGGAACATAGTTAAAAGTTTCAATTTATCCTACACATTTTTTGAGTCTGGTTTTAATGGACACAGTACATGCAAGCGTGAAATGGAGGTAAAGAGCGGGGAGATACATGGGAGAGCTGGGAATAGGTTTTACAACCCCAGCACTAAATATATATTATTTGTTCAATTTCCTCCCATTTAACAGATGTGGCAGCTGTACAAAGGCCCAGTTTCTTAAAACTATTGGTTTTCTGGTCCTTCTTGAATAGCAGCCAGCACACATGACAGCAGTTGTGAACAATCATTGACCTGTTATTGAGAAACAGCCAAGGCCGCTGTGGCCTCAAACGCCCTGAGGATCTCCTCTGACGCTCGGAGCCACGCCCACTTCCACGCCACCAGGAACTCCCTCCTGTTAGACTGTTAGAACACAGAGCGAAACAAGAAGTACAAACTGGACTGTAGGCTTGAGTAAACGGGTAGTCTGTGGTAGTAGTAGTTACAGACAGCGGTACACTAAACGGATTCTATACAAATATGTGGCTAGATGATGTGATTGATAGCAAAAATTTGTAAATACTGATATTAGGGTATAAAATCCAAGACCCACAAATTTATGTTCAGCTATAGTAAAGTTCACAAATAAACTTCTACAATAAAATGAAATCTCGCATGAACATGATTTACTCAATTGCTCTTCCATTTCCATTTTTAGTCTGTTCAAATAGACGAGCTGTGAATGACATGGACACAGAGTGTGGCAGCAGCAAAAAATGGTGCCAAATACTGTCTACATTTTCAATATCAGTCAACCCTCAGATATTGTAACCGATATCACCCACCCCGGTATGTAACACGAGTATATAGTATTCAGTGGTGGAACGTAACAAAGTAAAAGTAGTGAAGTACTGTACTACTTTTACTTCACTACACATGAGAGCAGGTATTTGTACTTTCTACAGTACATTTTTTAACTAGACTGAAGAGCAAAGTATTTTTATTACTGTTTAACACCTGCTGAAAAGTCGGAGGGTTTATTTTTAATACTTTTGTAGTTTGAGCAAAGAAAAATATACAAATAAAAACAGCTGGGAAAAAAAAAATATTTAATTGTTTGTGTTGAACAAAATTAAGCACCCATTTTTATCAAAATTAATACATTTGAAGTGTTATAAGACCTCACCTTTTCTACTCCAAGTACATTTTTAAAGGGGTACTTTATTACTTTAACTTAAGTAGATTTTTTTCATGTGATACCTTTACCTTTACTTGTTTGTTTTTTTTCCCTCTCGTATCAGTACTTTTACTTAAGTACCAAAATTGAGTACTTCTTCCACTACTGCTATCCCTTTATAATCAGACAGAGATTATAAAACTATATAATTTACATGAAAAAATGCAAACCATATACGTCCAAATAATTTATAAATATCTAATAATCAAAAGTGCATAAATAAACATTAAAATAAAGTTAAAATATCAGTATGAGTATAGCAGAAGGCACTACTCGATGAATGCAAGTACAACGAACGTAACAGAATGCGTTCTAACCATTTCCCTCTTGAGTAACTGATATTTTCAATGGGGAACTCAAAGAGACAATGAGGGAAGTTAGAGAGGCTTGGTGACACTCTGTGGAAAAGAATAGTATTGGTCACAAGAATAGCCTTTTCAGAGCACTTCATTGGTACATGTGTAGGTCAGGCCTGGCACAATAGTTGCTGATTGCTTCATTGTTGGGCCTTAAGTGAACAGTAATCATAGACACATTTAGTCCACAGTGGTTTAAACAGCGGTAAATGAGCTATTCACAGAGCAGCAGCCACACTGATCTCAAGTCAACACAACACTGTACTGTCAGCTGGAGAGAGCAGGTCTGTAGACGACTATAGGGAACAAACAACATCACCACAACAGGAGGAAGTCTAGGGTAAAGTAGACGGTAATATTTGGGTTATCTGTAACTAATCAAAGAACGAGTAAATGAGTGGGTTGGATGTCTGAGTTTGAGGTATTGAGGTATAACATTTGAAAACTGCTCCAAAAAGTTAACACGTCATGCAATTTCACAATCAAAATCAATAGAAAGTGTTTTTTTTTTGTTTTTTTTGTTTGCATATCAGCTATCTTAAATATCAAGCAGAGGCCGTTATATCGTTTTGGCCAACCTGCTGCTTAAAGAATACACATAAAGCTGTATTTTAACGCTTTAATGCAGAGAGACAATTGCAGAAAATGTGACTAAACTGATCTCCTAAAGGTTTGTGGTAAACAAGAGATGTAGGTGCGTTTGAAGTCAATTTAAATTACATAATAATTTGTAGAAAATAAATCAAACATCAGCCCAAAAATATAGGCGGAGCTTATTGGCCATTGGTTTCTCTGGATACTAAACAATAGGTATTGTCTTCAGCCATGAAAAGACAAAAAAATATTGTCGATCTCTGTTGTATGCTAAACAGATACTACAGTCTTGCTGCTGTGATTGATAACCAATATTTGCAGATACTGATATTTAATTATAAAATCCAAGACCCAGAAATTTATGTTTAGTTATAGTAAAGTTCAGATTAAAAATGTAAAAATATCGGCAGATCTTATCGGTCATCAATTTCTCTGGATTCTAAAGAATTTAAAAAATATATAGATCAGTCATCTCCACTTTAGATACAATGTACAATGAAAAACATCTGTTATATATCATTGAATTGCACCTCCATTGCATTTGACTCACGAGTCTGTAGTAGGTCCATTTATACTAATAAAAACGCTGTGGTCCTTTAGAGTTCACAAACCTCCCTTTACAATTATCATGTGTTGCATTATTCATTCATTTTAACCTTACACCTACTTGTTTTTTGACAAACAGACGTGGCTAATATTCTGCACTTCAGCGTCTCCATACGCAAACCACTCACTCACCAAGGTGGGTGAGGTGTCCTACATCATCTCCATGGACCATTATGCAAGCAAGTATTTTCCATTTGATCTGCCTAGTTTCATTGTTGATGTTTTTGTTTTAGTTTTTTTTATATATTGCGCAAAAAGACAGTATAAAACAAACAAAAAAGTAGCATCAACAACAACAAAACAAGCAATAATTTCCTTAGCCAAACTAGAGACATAGACCTTTGTATCAGCGGTGGTGCTGAAAAATGTGATGGATCGGATATCAGTTCCATGATATCGGTTAAGCCGATACTGTGGTTGGGCCTTTGATTTTAGCCCATAACAAAGCTGGTCAGTAGTCATGCTACTGTTTACCCTTCAAATAACACAATTGTATCTCTGTGTAGTTAACTGTGTTTTAAATAAATAAGTGCCATTTTTCATCCCTACACTGGTATTGGTAAATATCGGATATCGGCAGGTATTTAAAGGCAAAGTATCAATATTGGCATCGGAATTGAAACAGATGGATCGGTGGATCCCTGAGCCAAAGCCAAAGATATTTTGCAATCTACGTTGTGTTGGTAAAGTTTATATTTGTTGTTGAACTTCTGAGTTTGCATTCTGAAAGTCTTCAGCCCCTACATCAGAGCTGTACTCTGTCAAGTGTGTCGCAAAGCCCATTTCTCTGCAGTAAAGTTTCCAATAGCTTTGCAAATGTGATTTTATTCACTCATAAAGAATTAGGTCTGCGGTCAATGGAGAGATGCTGCGGCCCTGTCACTGCTCAATAATGTAAAGCACTGAGGAGTCCTGATGAGCTGTGCTGATCGATCAGGGGTTAACAGCCACTTCACATCACAATAGACCTTTACTTTGTCATCACGTCTTTAACACCAACTGTAAGAAGCTCAAAGGTGGGATTAAACTGGATTATAAAACAAATATATAAATCCACAAGTCCAGACAATAAGATGAAGATGCATTTTTACATGGAAGGTTTTTACTGGTTAAAGATTAACAACAGACCAAATTAAAGCTGCTGGGGTACCTGATTTTTAAGCAATTAAACCTAGGCAGTTTGTTACCCAGACTGCAACTTGCTCCTATAGCTCTCACAAAACATTTTGCTAATGTTCAATCAAGTGCAAGAATTTTTAGGTAGGCACACATCCTTAGAACAGCTTTTTCAGTGCAGACAGCATGCCACAGTCTGATTTTGACACAAAGTGCTGCTTTTTACAATAACCTCTATAAGGACAAAAATGAAAAGTATTCCCCTTTTAAAAGCAAAGGAGTATAAAGGAGTAAGCTGAAAATGGTTCACAGCATTTGAGGCTTCTGCAAAATAAATCACATCTTCCAGCTCCCAGTCTTTCACAAACTGAGCTCAAGATCTAGAGATGGGTCCCTAGGTACTCCTGAAAGGTTGCCCCAGCTGCACTGAAGGATGGGTCAAATGCAGATGACAAATTACCCAACGGGGACAGCACAGTTTAGCTTAACCTTTAAAAGACTAATTTTAACTGCTATCTATAACCATACTGTATGAAGAAGTGAACTAAGGGAGTGTGACATCACCCATAGCGTTTAGCTCTAGTCAAATGAAGCTCATCGAGGCTAGAGCAGTTACAGGGCCGAATCTGGAGCAGAGTTCCATATTTGGAGTTCCATAACTATCATAGCAACCAAAAAGCCAATCAGGAGTGAAGCTGTTGAAGGTAACAATCCTTTCTTAAACAACGCTGTCAATCAAACCTGCTAGAGGGAGCGACCTTGGGGAAAGAAGGCATCTGATTCATCTATTATTGTTCATATCTTGATTTACGCACACAATAGCAAAATAATACCAGATAAGCAGATGTAAAGCAGCACAATTTTACCTTGTTCTTGGTAATGAGGCAAGTCAAATGGTACTTCCAGTCATGCTAAAGAACAACTTGACAGAAGACTTGCATCTCTTATACTTGTGACACAGCCCTCTTCTTCTAAAGCTGGTAAAGTCTTGCACACTGCTCTATCTGCCGCAGCGTCTCACCTTTTCCACTTTAAATTCCTGGTTTCCTCCCCCTCCCTCCCCTTCCCCTTCCTCTCCTCTCCCGCCCACCCTCCCTTACCCCCATCTCCAGCACACACAGTCATTACAGTGGATTTGCATGCCTGTGTAGGAGCGCAGAGAGCAGATGAAACGTCCAGACACAAGCCTCGCAAACAAGCAGAGAACTACCAACCACAAAAGAGCCTCCCCTGGAAGAGAATGCATGCTGTATCTATTTAAATATACATCTATACGAGGAGGCAAATAAATACGAATAAAAGTCAACCTCCTCCTAGTATAGCGCTTCCTCGTATACCTGCTCCAATCAGCGCTCCTCCACTGTGTCATTCATCTCCATTTTCTGTGACACCCGTCGAGCCGAGACGGGCGAGCATTTTTCAAATTAATGTCATTGTCAATCTATGTTAGCTCATCAGTTTCTCATCATTGCAAATAATAATGCATCATAATAAGGCTAAATGTTGGATTCTATTGGTATGTGGATTTAATATGGATAGTTTGAGAAATTGTGATGGGTTGGAATTTTAAACCCAGCTGATTGCTGACATAATAATTGTCATTAAATTGCATTAAACTCATAAAGTCTATAATGTGTCTCACTTTATGCAGGTCAAGGATTTAAATGACAATGCATTTCACATTTGTTATACTAAGCACTGTAACACACAAAGCGTTCCCCTTTCTCAGATGGTGTAATGCAGTGGTCCCCAACCTTTTTTGCACCACGGACCGGAACAATGCAGGTTTTATATTCACGGATGAGCCTTCTACGCGTGGCAGATGAATATGGCAAAAATAAGTTAAGTGCATAAAAAATACAACTCACCAAACCGCTGCATCAGTGTGAGCCCTGCGCTTGTTGCTTCTTTCCTTCTCTAAATCTTATATTTTAATCCCAGGTGCTTAGTCTCAATGTGCCAAAGAAGTTTTGAAGGTTTCATTGCCTCATTTGCTTTTCTCCGCATATTACGCAGAGCGGACTCTGCGCGTGAGAGTCACCTGTAGCGACAAACCCATATTTTAAGTAAGACTCCTGGTGTCTGTTAAATTTAGCTTTCTTTTTCTTGGAGGTCGTAGTCTCCTCTTCTGGTTCCTCAGTTGGCCTTTTCCCCTTTGTTAAAAAACTCTCCAAAGACTTTTGTTTTGGCTCATTTTCACTCGCTTGTGGCTCTAATTTTGAGCGACGTGTCTGATGTCTCCGCGATGACGTATCACGTATAACACAAGAGCAGATCTATCACAAATATAATAAACTTGCCACTACATCAAATAGATTTCTGTAGCGATTTCCTATCAGGATTTTCATTATATATCTACTGTTAAACCTTTCCTGCTTCGGTCCCTTAACCGTGGTCGGGAGACACAGGGGAGATCCGTCTTCTCCAGGGCCGAAGGGTCACTCTTCCTCCGGTATTTAACTGCCTGTTCTTAACCTCAAAGTTGTTTGGAGTGTGGTGCGAGCTCAAAGACCCCAGTCTGTTGCTCAAGAGTTGGTGGCTTTATTATCTGTAATACTGTACATACTGTAATAACGCATCACTTCTGCTCTAACTCACACACTGTCTTTTTCCAAGTGCATCTGTCGACTCTCACACTCGCCGCTTCTCTGCGGGTTGAACCACACTATGCGCCACATGCACGCGCACGTCACCTCACATTCACGCTAACACACCACACTGAACTAAAGCACATAGGAACTAGACACACATCTCACAACACTACGGACGAGCTTATTAGCGCGTCATGAGGGACGGCCGAAAGTTACGTCAGAGAAGATGCGGTCGCTGATAAACTATTTACTGTTTTTGTACGGCCCGGTAGCAAATTCGTCACGGCCCGGTGGTTGGGGAGCACTGGTGTAATGGGTGACACAATGCACTTGCATACTGAAAAAAACATGCTTCTGACTGCTGCAGGTTTTTTACCCAGCATGCTGTGTTCTTCCTGTATTACTTTAACTGACGGGTGAGCAGAGAAACCAGCACCAACACAAACCAACAGAGCTCCATAACTCCAAACTTTTCTGTATAAGGACATTTTAATTGTCACCATATACATACTTCAGACACTGCATTGTATCTAGAAAGATTTTTTTGTGAAGGTCAAACACTTTATTTGCAACAGACACAATCTGAATAAATCTGCTCAGCCTTACTGTGATACCAATTATTAACCTCTCAAACTATAGTGTGTGTATTAGAATGTTGCAGTTAATTATTTAGCAAAAGTTAAGTTGGAAGCCAGTCTCCTTTACGTCCCAAAAACACCCACACAAAAAATGACTTCAATTTCCAGGCCAGGTCAAGTCTCATCTGACCTTGGATTTATTGGTCAAGAATCACAGTAACTCCACTCTCTCCGCCTGAGTCATATCACTTCAATTGGACTTGCACCAATTGTAACTGCACCAGAGAAAGAACAGGAGGAACGGCCAGACCACAGAAATGACGGCAGCCATGTTTGGTACTGGACTGGCTGTGGGTCGAGGTGCTTTGTCCAGATGAGTCAGACTGAAAGTGGTGCGTCATGTGTCCTACAACGTGAGTCACTGCCAACGAGAAGCACCAGATACAGTGGACTGTCCAAGTGTCCTGTGTCCGCTAATAAACTCTAACCCTGCAAATCTGAAGCTCAAACGTAGAGACAAGATCCACAGCATATGGTTGGTCCAACATCGATTATTTCAGATATTTGTCCAGCTGTTTAAATTGGCAACTGATATTTCGATAGAGATTTAAAAGACCACAAACTGAAGTAAAATTGTAGTGAATTAACTTTTCACTTTTGTTAAAATAATGAGAATATATAGTCCTAGAGAACAGCAAAAACAATATATATGCAAAAGTACAATACTGAGAATAAGAACACAAAACAATATAAGATGATGATCAAAAAATGTATTCTAAAATCTGCCACTTTCACGATTTAGAAACAAAAAATACATGCACATTTCTGGTGCATTGCAACCAATTTCAGATCATTGTATTCATTATAGACACATTATAGACATTATGACTCCAGACAAATTGTTGAAATCCAAGGTCAAGGGTTACCACTGATTCTGAGTGTGTGTAGTCGGCATTTGAGTTAAGAAATACTGGGAAAGTCCTGCTTTGTCTAATAGTCAGCGGTGAGTCATATCAAGGCTCATCGACCAAAATAAGACCATTTAAAAGCAGAACTTGGCCAATACTGGTTTGAAAGTTTCGGCAATTTTTCTGTTTTGGGAAAAGTGACCTATTGGAGAAATAAAAAAAAGAAAATGGATCCTACGGCTTAAAGCGAGATTACATTACACATTGTTCCTGTTAGACCCGTCATGATAATCACTGTATCAATTTATAGTTCAGTATATGATAGGAGGAACAAGCATTTTTCAGGTCAATATTTATTGCGAAAAAAAAACTGTATTTTTCTGTACAATGACTACATTGGAGCTGGAGAAGGTGGAATTATGAACTTCTATGACTCATTATAGACACAAACTAATCACTTAAGTGTTGCATTCTGTCATTTATTTCTTGCAGTTCATATTCTTTAACAATGGTGTACATTTAGAATACTTTTTTGGGTGTAATCCTGCTTTGTGGTTTGGTTTCATTATTATTTGCCTTCTATATTTAGTTCAATGAGATATTGCACGTCAAAAAGTAATATGAATAACACAAACAGCAAAATGTTATCAGATTATTCATATTATACCTACTTCTTTCTACAAACTGCACCTATTTTTAAATGTTTTAGATGAATTTTAACTTATTTGTTTAGCTTGTTTTTTCTGTATTTTGAACATGGCAACCACAAAAAGAGTCTAATTGCTTTCATTGGGTCTCCCTGTATAAAAGATAAATAATTAAAGAACTGTATTTGCGAATACGTTCACAACTATGCTAAAAGTGGCCCTTACCATAAACTAAACTGCCACTGTCTTTCCTGTTGAAATGAGGTCATTTAGAAAAGCTCAGATAAATATAACCCAGGGTTTCGCTAGAGTTGCATTGTTCCAGACTGAAGGTGCTGTGTTCGTTACATTTATCATTTTCTGATTAATGTACAACTACAATGACACACCAAGAAAGCATCAGTATATCTGAAACTAGAAAACGCCCAAATAAACAATAAAAAGAAACAATATCCAAGGTTGAAAGGTTGAAACTTAATTCAAGAATCATATGCATTTAAAGGGTCCTATATTAAACCAAAACTGCCTCTTGTGAGCTTTAAGCCGTGTTATAAAGTTATTAGCTCCTTAAAAACATACTCTTAAAACATACTCTTAAAAACATACTCAGAGTTGTGTTTGTTTCATTCACACGTTTGAAGATACAGATAGACTAGACTTCCTTTACTACCACATGACATCACGAGAAAGAGCAGAGTGTTTTCTGTTTGAGGGAAAAACTCAGCCTAAATATGGAAAACATGAATAAAACAAAACACAACTCCAGATTTGTTTGTGATGAGAAAACAACATTATAAGATAGATCAGAAAATAGTGTAATATTGGACCTTTAAGAACACAACTGCAGTGGTCTAAACTACAGGGTTAGTAGGTTTTATAGCCCCAAGAGACATTTTCCTCTGTAAACTACGATTTTCTGTAAGTGAATAATTGCAACCTTTTTGATTTGCTTGTTGATTATTCTATTTCTATTCATTTTAGATTTGTTTTGCAGATGCTGCTATATGAATAGCGATTTGATGTCATTTAAAAAGCGAGCACATCTACACTGAACAAACCATCACAAATTGGTGGAGCGGTCGTTGAGTCTTGAATTTTGGATCAAAATGACGCAATATTAAATTGTTTGGATTTTTGGTGGAACACAAAGAGGCTCTGATTGTCAATGTGAGAGTTCACTGTGTAATCGTCTGCCCTCGATGACCCCATTTACATGTTCAGAGCTGAGGAGAGACTTCGGCTACAGAGACAGATTATCAGATTATGGTCTTATACACATTTTGGGCTCTGACTTAATACTCTCCAGAAAGCTGAAGCCGCCAATCTGTTGATATGAAAAAATACTACTACAAATGTTACTAAATTTCAAGTGGGATGCGAAGAAAATGTAAAACACTTTTAACAGTTCTTACAGTTACAGTCATTAATCTGCACTAAAGCTTTACATCAACTTGCTTCTTTCTGCAGAAATGTTATTGCTTAGATATACAGTGCAGAAGGCATCAAAATTATCCAGCTCCATGGAGTCAAGTATTTGACATTACCAGGCCAAGTTACATGTCAGATCTGAGAAGTGGCAATCCCACTCACTGCAAGAACATATAAACCCCTGTAATGAAATCAATGCAAGAACAAGGTTTACTATAAGGCCTTACTGTGGAACATTCCAAGTAAAGCAATAACCTCTCCATGGAGACATCCAGGCCTTCCTCTAGAAACTATAGTTAATAGGATTACTGTGAATGAGTCATTATGAAGGAATACTTGATAAAAAGGTGTATTGTGAAATAATACACGCCATAAATTATGGTGGATTCATTTTCTACATCTCTAGTTAAAATATCTGGGCATAAGTTCATGTCTGTTCTAGGTAAACAACCTGAATGTTCACTGGAACCAACCACTCCAAGGAAGTTTCCAATTTTTAAAAGAAAAACACATTAAACTGCTCTCAACTGTACAAGTAGTAATGTAGCTGCGCCATTACCATAAAAAATAAAAATGTAGTAAGTAGTATTGAATAGTTGTTTTCTTTTTTTTTTTTGCTTTTTTGTGAAAGCCAAACAGATAAAACAAAATGAAGAAATTGAATGGCATTGCGGTGGTCGGCGTAAACCACCAATGGGCCCTTTTTAAAATGTGACAAGATTCTTTCAAGAGGAGACAAGATAAAAAGCTGGAATAGGCAATCATTTCTGACGACTAAATGAGCATTATCAGGCATAAACCCAAGCAGCAATCAGCGTTACCAAAGGCTGCATAATTTGTTATCCTCCAATTAAGACCATCTTTGTCAGAGCGTCAGTTAGGACCTTCTTTAACTGGACTTTGCAAAAAGACAGTATCAGTAGGAGCTGTGGGCACATGCAGAGAAGATGTATCGTCTCCAAAGGTTTTACCTCACCCCCCACAAGGGGAGAGTGAACAGCCAGCTTTTAAATCATAACCAAAAGAAAAACTGTACAATTTACTGCTAGGTTAAACTAAGGATTTAATCTTGGATCGTAAAATTGCATCGTATTTCAGTGTTGGTTAAAAGGAAGCACTATCAGAATAAAATTTTCAGCAGTTGCTTCATAAACCATATATGCTTTTCTAAGTTCAATGTGAAATCGCTAAGCTAACAACTTCACAAATAAGAGACCAATTTTATCACTTTAATCAAATCTTTAGTCAATGTATGGGCCAGATCTAAATAGGTTGACAGCGGCTCATATGTGGTGGCTGAGTTTGATCCTGAGATTCTGTAAAGCACAGTGCTCTTGGGCAAGACACTTCTCCCATTTTGTTCAATGATTGTGTCTCATGTTAGTGATTGGTGGAGGGTCAGAGCAGCTGAGTTCCCACATTTCCATCAGTTGCATTCATAGAGTAAATATAAATGGACATGGTAACCTGCTAGCTGTCACGTTCCAAATAGGAAGTGAGCATGGGCGCTCCTCCAGCTCTATCTACTCTGGCTCCAGTTCATTTTCTATTGAAAAACTGTCGCCCCTCTCTCCCTGACTGTTGCTGTCAGGCTCGTCATTTTGGTCTTAAAATGTACATATTAATCTGCGCTACATGATCCTGGTGTTTTTATTTGGCTATTTTGTCCGTGAATCAAGATATGAACATTAACAACAGACCAATAATGCACGTTCTTTCTATAGAACTCTGCTCCAAATTTTTCCCTATAACTGCTAACCTCTACGAGCTTCTTTTGGCTGGACTCAACACTATGGGTGACGTCACACTCCATTAGTCCACTTCTTTATACGGTCTATGGTTACATCACTAGAATTAACCGAGCTTTGGCGGTCCACCCAGACTTCACTTCGCAAAGCAAAAAAAACTTGTGAAAGGCAAACATCCAAAAATGTCGGCATGTGAATACTAGCGAGCTTCTTTTGCGGTTTGAAAATTGGGTATAGAAGCTTTAAGGATACACTTCTAGTTTGATATGCAAATCTGTGGTTAAATACTTTTTCCTCAAACGCAATGAACATTAAAAAAAAACAACTTAGTAGTAGCAGTACTAGTTTGCCCCTTTGTTGGAATGTGTCCATGTATCAGTACAGTGCACATTAAGTCATTAGAGTCAGTGCCGTACCCCCCGCTGGTCCAGTCCCGACCCCCTGGTACTAAGCCTTTTCACACTTGCCTTGTGAATCTTAATAAGAGGAGGGAGTTTGGTGGTGGAAGTCGAGGAAGTTGGATAAACGAGTGACACGCACCCCGAGGCGAGCAGCCGGGGGGGTCTCTGTGAGGTCTGGGCCAATCGTGTCAAGACGGAGGCGGCAGACTAAAACAAAACTGACATATCAAAGCTTCACAGTCTTGTAGGGAAAAGGAGGAAGAGAAAAAAAGAGCAGGAAAAAAGACACGCTATTGAACTCGTGAAGCTCGTAGTAATGAAAGAAAGCGGCACCAAAAAGACGCAATTAGCGATTAAAGCCAGCAGAGTCATCAAACTACTGCGGATTACAGCAAATAGACACCTTTTCCAAATCAAAACGTAGCAGGGATCACACATGTTTGATTCAATTCTATGCATGTTAGTTCAAATATAAGGAAACGGGAATAAGAAACAGTTGTGGGCTTAAAATTTTGCTTCTTATACCTTAAATTTTACAGTTGGTAGTAAGACAACTCAACTCAGACTAGCTCAACTTAATAAAGGCAATGTATGTGATTTTTACCATCTTACAAACATAAAAAGAACTAGTTTTGTCACAATGAGTTTTACGATTGTCAGAGACCAAAGCTGAGTATTCCCATCACAGTAATGCTACGAATGACCAGCAAGCTAACAGCACACTTCCTGGTTCTGGTAAATACAGGACACTAATCTGCTCAATCATTTCACTCCCACCAATTGGAAAACTGAAATATTTTTCAATAATATTCATTTCTACCAAAAATTTTAGCTGCCCCTGGTTACTGCGAGATAGGATAACCCCAGTAAAACACATTTTAAAATATACTGCATCATTAAAAAAGCCCGAGCTGCAACAAAAAAAAAATGGAATAGCCAATGCAGTTTTTTAATTCAACCCTCTACAGCTCAAACCTTATATTATTACATTAAAATGGCAAAAATCTCTCCACTATTGCAAAGAAAAAGTACCCAAAATAAATACTGAGCCCCAAAATACAGCACTCCAGCTTTCATATATTGAATAAGTCAATATTGTAATAATCGTGACAGGATTATTGCCAGAGTTACGTCCTTGCCATGTGCTACCTTCCTGGAACCAAAAAGTACCAGATATCCCACACCCTTTGTTCTCATTGGCTGTTTTTTTAGGCAATCTCCAAACCAAGCATTAGGGAGACAGCTTGTGTACTCAAACTTTTTATAACTCATCCCTAATCCTTATGATATTAAAGTACAACTGTGCAAACTTGGATCTACTGTTGCGTCAATACACCGTCATTACCAAAACACAGGGACCAGGCCTCTGGCGACTTTCACTGATTCATCGCGTAATGCCTAGTCGACGCAGAGTAACACTAATCGCACCCTACCTGGATAAAGCGGGAATGTGGGTGGAAGAGCAGGAAAATAGTATGGGATTATGGCAGTGCTTAAGTGAGTTATATTTAATGATAGCTGATGATAGCAGCCCTTAAGTAGACTAATAAGAAAAAGCAACTGTGATAATAAGAGATTCAACTGAGGGGGCGGACATGCTGACTTAGACATTTGTCGATTATGTTGAAAAATAACATTAAGAAAACACCAAAAATGGAATTTCTAATGGAGGGTATTTGACCTGCTCGTCTCTATGGAGATGTTATTGCTTCACCAAGAAATGTTCTACAATATGGTAATAAGCGTATGCACCCGTGCGTAGACAGTGTTAACAAGAAGACGAGCTACAAGTCACATCTGTGTTGAGGCAAACCTACTCATAAGAATGCACGTTTTTCAAAGCATTTTTGAGTAACAAAAGAGTGATGAAATATAGTTAGAATATTTATTAATTTAGTTAGACGTGTTTGACGCCAAATTCCAGGCAAATAAATATCTCAACTGACTAACAGGTGGCGCACCACTAAAAAAGTTGCGTGCACCTTTAAAGCTATCATTATAACGTTTAATTGATTTTTTTTTTTTTTCCACCAGTAAATGGCAGATGTGAAACCTCCCCCTCCCCTCATCTGGCCTTTATTCAGGTTCACCTGTGCTCTCTGCTTTTCTTCTGTCAGACCAAACCTGGCACACTATCAGACAGAAGTAACGTAGATAGCATCTGGTGGTGTTATGTAAGAATACAACAGGGCTGGGTCAGACAATATAATTACAAATGGAAGCTTTAAGCGTAATCTTACTTAGAGACCTACGACTGCAACTACAGCCACCAAGCATTGTTCCAAAATTTAACTCAGTGGCAAATTTGGACTCAAACTGTTGGTTTTCAAGTTCTGAAAAACAAACAAGATCCAGACTATATATTTTCACAGCCCATTACCTGAGAACTCTATAAGTTTCAGCAATGGTTCAATAAAAAGTTATCTTGAAGTAACAAACAAATTCAAGCAAAACTTAAAACCTTAGTTGTGATAAATAAAGCTTTACACCTCAACAGCCAATGAGTCTCCTGTTATTGAGCCAGACAAAACCTGGGTTAGGCTACAGGCCCATCATTTGTCCATTAAAAAAAGTTTATAATTTAAACTCGATACGGTTCAAAGGTGTTACTTTTTACAACTCCATTAAGAGTTTTAATGGTTTCTCCTGAAATACAAGAAGAATGTCTCCTCACACTTTTAACATATTTTAATTGACCGATTTTGATTCACGGCATTCTTTGACAAATAATAAAACTGGGCTGGCATGCCAAGAAGACGTGAAAAGTAGGTCAGAGAGTCTCCCGTGAGTCATGGATTCTGGCTCGGGACCAAGATGAGCAGGTATGAAGGGAGAGGGGAGGGAGGGATGGAGCAAGAGGGTGGGAGAGAGTGGGGGAGAGAAAAGAGAAGAGAGAGGGGGGGTAGCAGAGAGGGACTAGACAGAAGTGAGGGGGAAAGAGCGAAGGGGGAAGATATGGGGAAAGAAAGAGGGGAAGGGAGGGATGGAGAAAGAGGGTGGGAGAGAGTGGGGCAGAGAAAAGAGAAGAGAGGGGGGGGTAGCAGGGAGGGAGAAGACAGAAGTGAGGGGGAAAGAGCGAAGGGGGAAGATAGGGGGAAAGAAAGAGGGGAAGGGAGGGATGGAGAAAGAGGGTGGGAGAGGGAGTGAGAGAGAGTGGGAGAGAGAAAAGAGAAGAGAAGTGAGGGGAAAGAGTGGAGGAGGAAAGAGATGGGGAAAGAGGGGAGAGAAAGGAAAAAAGGGAGAGGAAGTAGAAGAGAAAGTATAAGAGAAAGGGGATGAAAGAGATAGAAAGAGAAGGAGAGATGGGGGAAGAGTGCAGAAAAGAGAGGAGAAAGAGAGGGACAAAGATAAAAAAGGGAGGGCGAAAGAGAGAGAAGCAGATTGAGAAAGATTGGTAGAGAGGTTGCCTAATGATACACTCACTCCTATTCATCAGGATAATCCAATCCCCCCACAACTGTTCTCTAATAAAACATGTTAACAAGCCCAACAGCACCTGAGGTTACTCTGGTCTCACGTCTTATAACAGTCAGTAGCTCATTCATTCATCTTCCTCCCATCTTCCTCTGTCACTCTCAAATTGCAAAAGTATCGTTTCCAACCAGTTCAGCCAGTGTCAGTCAAGGTGAATTTTCAAAACCATATTTACCAAAAAGAAAAAAAACACTTTTCACAGAGCAATCAAAATCGTTTTAGTCTATGGAAAGATAAAATTTACTGGCAAACTCAAATGCTCGATCCACCCCAACTAATGCTGAGTCCACGATTTACTGATTATGGATCTGCTCTGTTGCATTAAATTCAATCCTATAGTTCACTGGTAAATGCCCCAAGTATCCATTTCAAAAAGGTGGAGAGGCACGTATTTGTGTCAGGTGCACCACACCTTTAAAATTGGAGATAATATTAGTAACATAATAAAAAATGTGTGTGGATTAATAAGTTTTAACAAGCAAAACTATGTGATCTGATACCAATACATATCTACTTTTAGTTTTAAGTGTTTGCATTTTCTTGAACAGTGACAACTTGAAGAATGAATCACAGGATACAATATAAAATACAGTACATGTCAATCTTCCCAAAGATGGTGTACAAATCCTTCAAATCAATCAGCTTGGTGTGCTGTTAGCATGCTAGTTGTTTTTAGCATTAGAGTGACAGCAAAACCGATTCGCCAATCTGGGCTTTGAATGTAGGAACTGTGCCTATTAGTCATTGCAGTGAATAATTAGACAGTCTTAGGAAACTGAGGAATAAGTTTAGACAAGTTCCGTTTCACGTTTTTAAGTAGAAATCAGATATAGTGTATTCAGTTTTTGTAATTTCAGTCTTGTAAGTCTTGTAAAAAGTGTCAGAGACAGCGCCCCCTAAAGGCCAAAGCCCAACCCCACTGGCCTGTCCCTTCTCTCATTCATGCAGCCGGAGGGAGGGACAGACATGCGGGCCAGAGGAAGTGTGACTCATCTGGGTAACGAGGAGCATTCTTGGGAATTCTCTGCAGACTTGTTGTTTGTGAAGAACCGTGGAGAGAATGGCACAGTGTAGCAGCAGGCACAACATTCAAGTCTGTCCCAGAATGTATGTGCACATAATGGGCCATGAGGAGGTGGTGTTTAATATGATAGGAGTTCTACAGTCTGTAAAGGGAAAGAACGATCTCCACTTTAAGTTTTGGTTTTCTGAAGTTTCAACATCTCTCTGAACAACTTGGTGTAGCTTGATTAGGCCATGTGAAAAGACCTGTGTTTGTGAGTTGAAGCAAAAGAAGACAGAACTTATAATGGTGCATTGGAGTGTGGAATCGTTAAGAAAAAAATCCATCTGATGATAATGGAATGATTAAGGCTATTAGTATTTTGTCAATTCTTTTTTACGGATACATTTATGAAAATACTTGGTACAATATTATTCTTTTTACTGATACAAAATCCAGTTGCCCTAATAATATTGTTTTGACAAATTAGATAATGTTATAGTCAATCTGCGCCAATAGTCCCTTGATCACTGGACTACAGCCATAGACTATAAAGAAGTGGACTAAGGGAGTGTCACGTCATTCACAGCATACAGCTCCAGTCAAATGAAGCTCACTGAGGCTAGCCGTTATAAAGGGTAAATTTGGAGCCAAGTTGCATATCAGGAATTCTGACCACGAGTATCATAGCAACCAAAGAGCCAATCCAGAGCGAGGCTGTTGAAGACACCTGATTTGTATGATATTCATGTTCATATCTTGAGTTACGGACACAAAAGCGAAATAAAAATACCAGGATCATGAAGAGTGGGTTAATATAAACATTTTAAGACCAAAATGACACGTCTGATAGCAGCAGTTACGGAGAGGGACAACGGTTTTCAAATGTAAAGTAAACTGAAGCCGGACATACACCACTCACTTCCTATGTGGAACGCAGCAGCTAGCAGGTTAGCAGTGTCCATTTATTTATACAGTCTATGCCTACAATGCCTACAGCTCAAGATCTGGAAATGGGTCCCAGGGCACTGTACAGCTCACTGCTCCTGACAGGCTGCCTCAGTGGGAATGGATGCTGCGATGGGTCAAATGCAGAGGACCTCACTTGACACACACTGATATATAGTCCTGGTTTGAGTCGGGATCAAACTGAAGCTTTGGGTTTTTTTGGCGAAGGCTCTAACCACTGAGCCACTGCACTCACTATTCAACACTGGAGCAGTCACAAGATTTGAAAAAGAAAAAAATATATATTAACAGTTATTTATATTTGGTAGGGATGACACTAACATGCATAGGAAGCACCAGACAAATAAATCTGTTAAATTACTCCATAATTGACTTACTATAAGATATACAGGCTCCCCAAATTACATGCAAAAGCCTTTCTTCAGGCTTGACAACAGACAAATTAGGCAGTGGGATCTATGTTTGTGCTGAATCTGCAAAAGGACAGCGAGGAGCACATGAGAGGTTTCTAGAAAAAGTGAAAAAATAAATCAGAGCTGAACAGATCCATCAAAGCCCACTGCTCCGACCCAAACCACATCTGCAGAAGTTGGCTTTGGCCCGAGCAGATCATGAGCCTCACGCACCACATCACACACAGCCGACAAATTCTACGTGAGCGCAGCTATTTCTGGAGTAGCCCACACCGCCACTGTCTGCAGACGCCAACAAAAGGAAAAGCTAAAAGGCAAAGGTCCCGTTAGCCGATGCAGGGTTGGTCAAAAGTCTCAGGCTTGTGATGGCGGAGATGATCAGTGGGACAGAAATAGCTGTAGTGACCTGACATGACAGATTTGAGGAGCAGAGGTGAGTGAGCTATTAAACATGGATAATCGGGGTGGAACAATAGCTATGCATCAAGCAGTTAATTCATTATGAAGAAATAGTGTAGAATTTCGCGGTTGTAATGTAAGAGCGGTGAGAAGGCTGTTGATCACAAAAACAGTGTCCAGATGACCACCGTTGAACCGTTCTCTACACTGAACCACTCCTGAATGAATCTCAAATATTAAAGAAATATTAAGCCCTCTAAGAAATATTAGATTAGATTTATATATTGCCATTGTCAGGTAAAAAAACAAAGAAATGCAACTCCCAGATCAAACAGGACACTGGTATGTGCAAAAACACATTATCAGTTACATTGTCCAAATACGGCTATAACCTCATATTTCTGCACCATGTATGATCCATTCACTTCATCAATAATTTACCCTTAACCAAAAAAATTAACAGTGTCATTTATTAATTTCGCACATTTCTGAGTAATATCACTACTATTGTTATATTGAGGTCTGATTTGTCTTCATCAGTGTCTTGGCGTTTTTGATGTTAGGGAGCTGTTAAGAAGTGTGATTTGACAAAAATGTAAAGTGGTAAAAAAAAAAAAAAAATAGCCGGCGTAGGTTGGCAATAAAAGAGCGTGATTTGCAAGCCTATAAACTTCACTAATTTACATAAAGGTTTGCAACTTGTAGGCCAATTTGCTAGTCTGACTTGGCTTGGACAAATGTTTCTAATACATCTAGAAGTAACAAATGAGACATTAACATAGAAGCTAAAAAATATCATGTTATTGCCACACCTAAAATCCATTGTTTTGGTGTGAAATATGCCGGTTACAACAGGCTTGGAGCATGCCATTAGTACTGGAATTCACAAAACTTTCTACTTTTCTACTTATTCTGAGTTGAACTTTACCAAGGGCTGTCAAAAACGATAACCATATACTAAACAATACTAAAACTAGTATAAAAAATATACACAAATAAGTTATTGATAATGAAAAGGAAATCACATACTGTATTTTCCAGACTATAAGTCACACTTTTTTTTTTTCATAGTTGGTCTGGGGGTGCGACTTATACTCAGATGCGACTTATATGTGAAATTATTAAAATATATAGTTAATATAATTTCATTGTTATTGTCACACTGAAGGGAACGCAAGGACACTCTAGACTTGTATCAGTATGACATCCACACGGAAGCAGAAGGGAGTGAGATCCAGATTAAACTTGTTAGCTTGTTTTTTTATGCTTTAGTTATCTGATTAACTGTTAATATCTTACATTAACATACCAGACACTTAAGTTTGTTGTCTATGCTTCATGTAGCTGAATATAAATGTGTTATGTTAGCGTAGTTATCTGATTAACTGTTAATATCTTACGTTAACATACCAGACACGTATTCAGTTAGTTGTCTATGTTTATGTAGCTGAATAAATATAAATGTGTTACGTTAGCGTGCTGTACTGCTATTCAGCCTGTTGTTCTCCATTATTATTACAACAGAGAACATTATTATTATAACTTGCCTTTAAAGATAAAACGTCTGTTCTTGGTCTAGAGCGACTTATATATGTATTTTTCATTATTATGCATTTTTTCACTGTTGCGACTTATGCTCCAAAGCAATTTATAGTCTGGAAAAATACAATATATACGGTACATATACAGAACACATACTAACCCTAACCTTAAATTGTTCCATTGCATTCTCTTGTCCAAGAACTACTGTTTTTTCATCACAGTGATATCAAGACCTTGGTTTAGTATCAAAAGCAGAATTTGTATATTGACAAAATGCATCAAATGTCTTTCCTTAAGCATGGATCCAGGAAAACTTAAAATGGTCAAAGAATGCATTATCATTACTTCCAATGCAGCTATACAAACTGTAGCTCTCATTAGCACAAGTGAAATCGCGCACCATATTTTGATTTTATTTCTATGGCTGCTCCTCACTAAGCAACACATTAAGTGCTTAAAGTAGAGTCTCTCATTACAATTTACTACAGCAAAGTTATGGCTTGAAAACACCACATATATCACATGCAACCGCACTATTATTTTTGCACAAATGAAAATATTCAGGCGTGCGATCAAGTCAACTTTCAACAGGCTGTGCTGACGATTTATTGGCCTTTATGCTACCGCAAGAGGATGGTATGAGTCAGAGGAACTACCCCCCGCCTTGCACTATTTTTCCCCTTCACTTTCTGAACTCTGGTGTTTTAGGTACACAGCAGTTTCCCTGTAGAGGCACAGAAGGACCTATATTAGTCAGACCGAGAGTATAAGAGGGGAGATGGATACTAAATGAGGGTATTATTACGATTGTCGTTTTGGAGATGTGCAAAATTTGAATATCAAGCAGGCATCTTAAAAAATGTTCAGGTTTGACACTTTTTAGCGATCCAGACTTATTCCTCACCTTCTTAACCCACTCCTAGCATCCTAATTATTCAACATAATGCGTGTGTAAGTGCTGTGGAGTGTTACTTCCTGGTTTGCGGGCAATAAAAATGCTTTGTAATTAAAATGCAGACAGCACACAGTGGTCTCATTTTGACCCTATAAGACCTGCTTCCACAATATATGTGTACTGGAGCAAAACGAATTCTGATTTGTTGATTAAAAATGAAAGAGCAGAAACTTGCTGTGTAAAATACGAAAAAAGGAGAATACTACAGTAACGTTTCAAATAGCAGTTTGTTCACTTATGTGCCATACTTGAATCTCAAGCAAGCCATAAAGCTGTCTGAATAATATTAATAATTGCCCACCACTTAATGCAAGCAATAAAAAGATGAGGACTTTAGTAGCACATACGAGATATACGAGCGCAAAGATCCATAATAGAAGGCAACAAACCAAATGGATTAAAAGTCATACATCTTTTCTAATCATGTCCAGATGTGTCAAGAGGGGTCAATATAAAACAAGTGTACAGACAGGTCCAACACAATCGATGTATAGCACGAAGTATAGGGCTGAGCGAAAGAAGACGCTGAATAAATAAGAAATGAAAAGCTAAATTCACAAGAGAGAAAGAGGGATATATAGAGAGAGAGAGCGAGACAGAGACAGAGAAAAAAGAGGGAGCGAGAGAGGAATATATAGAGAGATGATGGCGTGGTGTTATGGAAGTTGATTTGAAAACCAAACCATGGCTGTTGCTTTCCCACATCCAGTCGTATGTAGCGAGTGCCTCTTTAAAAATTTATTCATTTACAGCAAAAAATAGATTAAAGCACCCAGCTGAGCGAAAACTCTAAATTTTAGCTCCAGAATAACATTAATGATAAAACATCTCCTTCAGGCTCCAGGGGATACGCCTGGGGAAATGCTTCCTTTTTCACCTTAAACCACCTTGACGGCTGCATAAGAAAATGAGGTCGTAATTGTCTTTTTTAATTATGGTTTGATAAAGGGGCCTGACAGAAAAAGCAAAAAAGTACTTGGTGAGCGAAGACAAAATAAGGACTTCATTTACTAAAAAACTTCTTTAAAATAAGCTATTTCGGTCATATCGTGATTCACCGCTTTTGTTTAACGCAGCACTATGTTTAAAAAATTGACACTTTTCCCCAGCACATACTTTTCCCATCGTCAGTCTCTTGTTAAATTCACCTGTCACTCACTTTGAATATGACAATCACAGTGAAGAGTGAACTTTGTGATATGAATTTTTAGACAGAACTCTCACCCCACCTGAACAACAGTGACCCAACAACTTACGAAGCAGTTTTGTCTGAAGAAATGCATTTTCTCACCTTAAACCACATCGAGAATGGCACTCTTTTAAAAAAAAAACTATGCAATCCGTCATCTGCTTTTCCCCCCTGTTAAGCTTGGAATGTTCCACAGTATGGCATTGAACTTACCCGTCTGGCATTTATTTTATTACAAGTGTGTTTTTTGCACTCTTACTTTGAGTGGAGGGTAGAGAGACAAGTAGGTGGCATATCCTCCACCAGAAAATTTACACAGTTCATCTTTAAAGACGGTCTCCAGCTCCAAAAGCTCAAAATGCTCTATTCCACCTTGTGATGTCATGAAGCATAGTTTTAAGTTTACAGCTACGTTTTACCTTTAGAGATTTGCAATTCCAGGGCTGAAATAATCCAAATTACTCTAGTGAAGGCGTGTGGAGTTGGAGCACTTCCTGTATTACCACATGACAGCACAAGGTGTAACAAAGTGTTTTCAGTATGAGAGAAGAACACTACCACACAAATCCTACATATTTAGGTAAAGATGCATCAATGAAACAAGGCACAACTCCAGGTCTGTTTGTGATGAGGAAACAACATTACAACAGATCAGAAAATAGCATAATATGGGCCTATAAATAAATTAATTTCTAATTGTCATTTTTAATTA
This sequence comes from Periophthalmus magnuspinnatus, assembly GCF_009829125.3. Lineage (NCBI taxonomy): Eukaryota > Metazoa > Chordata > Actinopteri > Gobiiformes > Gobiidae > Periophthalmus > Periophthalmus magnuspinnatus. The sequence goes on along the minus strand of NC_047130.1, from coordinate 23,605,081 downwards.
TTTTCTGAAAATGGTGGTTCGGTCTGAGAGGGAAAAAAAAGAAAAAAAAACTAATTAAACTCCATCCAAGGATCTGTCAGTCCCATGATGGCGCACCAATGTCATCCTATTCACTGTTTGATATGGAAGACACCGTGAATCAATGACAGCACACACCCAATAAGGCCTGGATGTGCGCTTACAGTAATTGCTCCGGCCGGTGCTAAATGAGGTTTCACTTAAGTGCAATTATCCCCTTCTGATCAGGCACATAAAAAGGCCTTAACATGGCGGAGGGGGCTAGCACAATGTGACGCCAAACACAGCTCAAATTGGAATCAGGAAGGCATTTCCACACGATGAATGGGTCTGTAAGGTTCATCTGCATTCACTGAGATGCGCAAAAGATAATAGAAAAAGACCAAGGTTGAGGTTTGATGTACTACATAGGTTTTCTGTGGAGCAGGACTGAGAGAGCATAGGAGGAACAGAGGAGAGATGGAGAGAAGTCCTGTTAGCCCAATTTTAGGTCCATTTAGATCGAGTTTGTTACATATTTGAAGATTAACTGCACAGCCCTTCTGTACGTTTATCACATTTTAATAAAGACTGAGTTACAATGATTAAAAGTGTGTCTTGTTTATGTTCAGGAAATTCATATTGAAATCAGTTTTTATTTGTTTTTAATAAAAACTGAAAAAATGTGATTGTTCAGTATTTCTCATCGCTACACACTTGAGTTTACAATGTCATTTCTTTGTCTGTGTTTTTGGTTTACACTTCTACAAATGTAAGCTCATTCAGTCCATTCAAGGTTATACAAAAAAAGGTAGCACAGTATCTGAAGTATTAATAGCGCAAAAATGTTTATAGTTGTAGAAACTTTTATCTAAGTCAATAAAATATAAAAAATAAAATACTGAGGAAAATAAAGCCAAAGACCAAATAAAGTATTGAGTTTGCATGGGCAGGACTGGAATAGCACTCAACCTGCTAATGATGATCCAAAATGATGTACATTCATTCTTTCCATAATTATTTATTCAACAATAGTAATTACTAACACACACCTTAGTGCTTCACATGCCATTCAAGCAGATGATCTTAGGCTAGACTGCCAGGAACAAACTTTGGCCAATTAAAATACTTTTCCCTTTCTCTTTTCTTCTATAATTTTAAAAGATGGCAATATTCAGTAGACGGTACCAAACCTTATCCAAATACAGTAAGAAACCCTCTCATTAGTTTACTCTGTTAACAAAACATGATTAAGGGGACTGTGCTTGATTTTTTCAGGTAATAAAATAAAACGTGTCTTGGCCCAGCAGATATATTATACGAGGAGTTTATGGTTAAAATAAGACCGCTGACTGTGTACACTTTAGTGTGTTGTTAGCATGATAGTTGCTGTTAGCATTACTGTGACAGAAAAACACTGCTCTGGCCTCTCAAAGTTGAACAAAGGTGAACAAAGGTGAACAAAGGTGAACAAAGGTGAACAAAGGTGAACAATTTGGATGCTAGGTAGGTTTTTGGAAAGCGAGGAATCATGTTGGTCCACTACAAACACAACACTACACTTTTTCATGTTTTAAGATCAGTACAGCGCAGAGGAAAAACGCACTATAACAAGGACATATTGTACATCTTCAAAAACTGACAGGATTACCATAACAAACCAAAATCATGGGTGAACATTGTTATGCTCACTAATTCAATCCACCTGCTAACCCTTCACAACAATGACTTCCTGCCCTTAGGCTAAAATCTGGTTGCCCCGTTACCTGTTGAGCCTTATCCGACTACACAGTATAATGACGAGGGGGGACAGGGGGGTAAAAGGGTTTTTCAACGTACGTTCATGTTGCCACAGGCCCACGACCACGGGAGTCTGATAACTGCATCTCCACAACGACCATTTGAATAATCACTTCAAGAAAGGGACAAATTAAAGAGGCTCTTGGAGAGACTGGACTCGCCGCAGGGCCACACGCTGAATACAAAATGAGACGCAGGTATTAAAGATTTGTTCAAAATTCTTGACCCTCAGCCACTGCCCAGTTGATAACGCGATGATTACAATAGAATTATCATTTGTCATTTTCTGACATGGTAATGACAGTTAGACAAAGTATAATACTGGAAACTGGGCATTTTAAAAGATTGAAATATGAATCACAAGAATCATACATAGAACATGTTTGTACAGATCTAAACTACAGTGTTAGTTTTGATGCATATTAAGATAAGATATTTGGCTGTTCATGGAGGAAATTATGGTATGTCAAAAATTGCAGCCTTTGTGGTTTGTTAATCAATTGAAATTGTGATTGTGATTGTGATTATGATTGCAATTAAACCTGAGATTAATTAAGGCCTACTGTGTAGTATACGTAGAATTCGGGGTAGAATATCCTTCATTTACAAGAGTATAACATTCAAAAGACAGAAATAATAATCTAAATGTATAATTAAATGCATAATAAAATGTAACTTAGAAAAGATAAATCACAGTATTATTTACATGCATTTTAGAATTAATGTTGCACTGCCAATATTTCCAGGCTATTATTTCTACAAACTTATCCTAAAAGCTATAATGACAACATTTTGAACTTTTACAAATTCAATATGGTACTTAGTTGATATTAAAGCCTCAGTATGGAATTATTTTTGCCAAAAAAAAAAAAAAAAAAAAAGACAAAAAAAATGCATGTTTCTTTTTCTCATTATAGTTGCATTTATTGCACTGAAAAACATAGAAAAAACATGCATCCTTCCTGTGAGTGGGCTTGCATCTCCACAAACCTGACTATTAATTGATCTGGAGGAGGGCCTCACCCTGATCGTTTCCATGGAAATGACATTTCCTTTAGCTATAATATTTCACAGTATGGCTTAACATCTTTCCATCTCCATGGAGAATGTTCTAAAGTATGGTTTTAACTTTCCATTTCCATGGAATAATGTAGCTGACTTTCCACCACCAGAAAGTTACATACTGGAGCTTTAAACTAGACTTGCTTACTGCAGTAACCTACAGCTATTTTATATAATTAATTTATAATGCAAGTACCAACTGTACAACATATATTTAGTAGAAAACATGACTTTTCTTGTACCTGCTTGTTTACTTAGAGAGGGGTTAAACCAAGCTGTTCTGGTCCTAGTTGAGCTGTTGTAGCACTTATTGTAAACAGTGCGTTACAGATAACAAAGTGAGCCATTTTCTTCACAGTACAATACGTTATTTGCCACTAGATGTTCACACACTCAGCACATGGAGACCTTGGAAAAGAAGGTGTCATGCTTTGAAATCATTAAGCAATAGACTTCGCAAAGAGCACTGCAGGCTAAAAACCACCATTAAAGACTTCTGTATCACATCCTCCCATTCACACTTTGTAAATGCTTTGTGTGAGAATAAGCAGATGTGTAATCTTCGCTCCCGTTTAGTTCATTCACTACCCTGTTTAACAAAAGAGAGGCACTAAGTAACTGCTCGGTGAAAAGCCAGGTTTTTAAATAACAACAAAAAACAAAATTATACAAATGCCAACAAGGAGGAAAAATCAAAACAAGAATTATGAATAGAGCAAAGACATCTGCCAAGGCACTGATCCGGCCTTGCAATCTGGACAAAATTGTGCACACAGATTTTTGACTCAAACTCTAATAATAAAGTAAAGGTGTTAATGCTTCCTACCTTTCTTACCTCAAAATGGATCACAATAATCAGATATTAATCAATACTAAAATTAGTATAAAAACTAGATACTCATTTGAGCAGGTATCAATACTAAAAAAAGTCACATTCACAAAACAAATATGACCCTTTCCTGAATAGCTTTATCTTGTTCTGATATAGCTGAAGAATAAGCCAGCATTTTACATATCATGGTGACACACTACTTTACATTTACAGAACTGTCTTTATTATTATTTATTTATTTATTTTTATTAATTAGATCACTTTGAAAATCTATCCAAAACACAAATAACTTTTTTCGTAGTTCTTTTTCTGGTTTACGCTAAACTAAAATGAGTCATGGCATCACATTTTAAACTTAGACTTGAATTTGCCACTTTAATACAACTTCTACATGTCCCTTGTCTACAAACAGGAACAGATTATGCCCTGATTGAGATTTGTGCATGCAATCTGTGGCGCCTCAGCTGCAGCGCACACAAGGCCAATTCCTCAACAGCTAAGCCACAAACAGCTAAAAGTTACTTTCACTGTAAAATACACAACCACACTTTACACATGACACTGCTGATGTTCACAACTCAACTGTACATCAACTGTAGTAATTTGAGTTTGCCAGGACCAAAAATTGTGTTGAAGGGAGATTTAAAGTCAATATTGTTCTCAAAAGACATTACTTAAATTATGGAAGAAACACATTTTGGGAAATCTGCTGTAAAGACATACATTAGAAGCAAATTGTGAAGATTATTTTTTAAAACAAACTAAACGCAATTTTTATTTATTTTTCCCATGTTTACTTTTGCTGTATCATTGTGCATTCCAGTCGAAAATATTCCGTAAATTGAGTAACTCTACAAATAGATATTGGTCAGGAGTATCTTTAGCCCGCTATGTTGCAGCAAATAGCCTCATCCCGACAGCTCAGTGAATGCCAGCTATTTAAAGGATGGGTGATTAAAGACCAAACCAGGTCGACCTTTTGATTGCGGGTGCTGACTAAAGCTATGGGCATGTTGTTGAGTTGGAGCGTGGTCTGGAGTGTTGTTCTGGGGGGAAATCTACTCAAAAGTGCCTTTATATTGAAACCATGCGTTAAGTTGGCACGTCAGATTAGGAACATGTGTAAATGAGCAACATCCGCAAATGCCACAACTATGAAAGAAATAACAGTATTCATCCTTGACATGCTGTACAAACAAAAAAGGTGAGATGCAAATATTTCGTGACAAAAAACCCGCTTGTCATCTCATTTAGGGCACGGAACATACACCTCGAGAATCTACCAATGACGCGAGAGCAAATTAACTAAACATGCGTAGCACTTGTTGAATCAGACTGTCCACATGCCGAACACACACGCCTGCTTATGCTGTTTTTTTGTTTTTTGCATCGGGGGAATCGTTATTTTTAAGAGGAATTTACTAGGCGCTCGAGAAACGATTGACAGTCGAGCGAACACACTGCAACAGCTGTGCCAGTCAAAATACCTCCAGCGCGCACACAGGAAAAGCCAAATGACACACAAACCGATCCATGCTGGCCACTACGTCTCAAATACCAAACAGCTAGCTAACCATAGCCTTTAAGGGCGGGATTGGTCAATATATCCACGCTACAATGCCAAAACAAACCTTCATACTTGGTCCTATCCAAGGAGGGAAGCCCTGGCCAGCGCACGGCTAAAGTTAGCTGGCTAAAAAACTGGCTAGTTAGCTGTCAAAGTTGCCCTGTCAGGTGTCACCGGTTGCTCCACAGGCACGGGGCTAGCAGGCTAACCAAGAACACAGCTGTCAACTTTACACAGCAACCCCAGCGCGCATACACTACATACAGAGCACAAGGAAACACCGCTTGGTTCAAATGTCCCCACAGCCGTCAGTGCGCGCAAAGCAGTGCGCCACGGCCTATTTCAGGGGCTCAATCCCCACAACTTCAGTAGCACTCACTTCCCCGTCAAAGTCGTCCATTTCAAGGGCCTTAATGCAACTTCATGCCCGCGTAGCGCACTTACTCTGGGTGAAAGCTGCTGCCGTGACGCTGGCTCCGTGTAAAAAAAATCCCTCACGGTAGTTTTCTCAGAGTGCTTGCCCCCTCCCCTTCATTCCAGCTGCTTCTCGGCGGAGGTTTCCTTGGAGTGTCCCCGGCGCGGAGGTTATAGAGGTCCAGGCTGCGCGCTGATCCACCGGTGTGCTCGCCCTCCCGCGGTGGTGCTGGTGGTGCTGTGGCCGTGCTCCTCACTGCCTCACTCCGCCTTCACTTCGCCTTTCTCTCGGCGGCGGCGGCCCAGCCAACATCCGGGACTCTCCCTCGTTTGGGTTAAGTGCCCGGAACTACTTTCATACACGAAGGACGACGCACGCCAAAGGTTTCCCTCTGTTTCCCTCTCAGCACCTCTGGCCCTGCCGCAACAGAAACTAGGGCTCTGGGTCGTTTCCCAAAGACTTTTTAACTTTTATATTAGACCAGCAGGTCAGTATTTCAAAAGAGCAGAAAAAAATATATTCATTATGTTGTATGTATTCAAACTAATCCTGATTCTGTACATCATGGACTAATCATTTGATGAGCTGGGACATATAGAGACTACATTACAAATATTTTTTTTCAGTTTCAAAGTTACTGTTAAGTTGTTTTTCTGTCTTCTTTTCAGTCTATCTTTTCAGTATGTTTAGGTGCAAACTAAAAACACTTTTTCTTGTGTCTATAAGTAGACAAATTGCCATTTTTTTCACCTGAACATCTCCTAAAGTTCGTCGCCTTCTGAAAAAAGTAACATTATTGTGTAATATAATACATACGTTCATATACACAGCCTATTCAACCCAAAATACTGAAGGACATTCCACAAATTAATTTGGGCCACATAGGGCCACAACCTATAGGATGAAGACTCTTTTGTATTAATGTATCTTCTTTATATTTAAATTCAAAAAGTCCATGATCTATAAAGCTGAATATCTGCATGAGTTTGGGTCATGGATCTATAGTTTTGAGTCAAGAGGAATCAGGGAATCAGAGAATCACGGTACACGACCACAATTATCAGAACAGTTACCACTAACACTATCTAGTATAGTGCAACAGCGCCCCCTTTTGGCGGACATTAACTACAGCTGTTGAGAAATATTTTAAGTCATCATAATAATTTTAATGATGAGATGGGATGAATAAATCTTTCTTAATACAGCACATCCAAAGAACTACTCTACAGTTATTGTATATGGATGAATAGTGGTGTGAACTTGTGGCCAAAAGTCCAATGATTTAAAAACAATGTGTAAATTGCAATTGTCCCTTTTCTGATTTTGATGTCCATTGGTTACTTAAATATTTTTCCCGGACAGGATTTAACATCCCAGAACACCAACCTTTGTTAAAAATTAGTCATTTGTTACGCCATTAGTTGGCGCTCTTTGGACTCTGTACCACGTCATACAGAAGAAGTCCAAAAACCAGGAAGTACTCAGGGGAACAAAATTTGACAGAAATTTGTTTTGGAAACTGAAGTAGCTTAGTAGTGGCTTTCGTGGATTTGTTTTGATAAAGTCCTTCTCATTTTTTTTTACATTTTATTGCATTTGATCTCGATATATTGCTGGAAAGGTGTGACAATCAGTGAGTAACGTTATACGCCTGGTTTGTTTACCTTCATCACATGCTTTTGCACTACACTAAAGAAAAAGGCAAAGTGCATCTGGAAATGTTTAACCTAATATAATATCGTTTCATTTAAGTGTGATTTGATTAATAATAATGCAGGCTAATTTATAATGTTAAATAAGTCATCACTTTTTGTTCACAGTGGATGTTTAATTTTGACAAAATGTTGAGTCAAAATGAAAGTGATGGTGAATTCCGTTACAATCTAAAAATAGGAGAGACTACTGCAAGAAATAAAGTTCATACAATAAAGACAACTTGGCCATATGTGAAGTCCCACTCACTATAAAAAGGAGGAGAAATGCTAGGAAGTATGATCTGTTATTTATTTTCTAACTTTCTCCACTGAGATTTTATTGAAAAAATACCTTGCGGAAAAAAATGCATTCTTACTGTGAACGGGCTCGCCTATCGGCAGATCTGACCTATAATGGCCTGGTGGTGTCACCTGCTTGTCTTCATGGAGATGGAGAAGTTTAATTCTATAGTGTCTCCATGGATATGTGTTGGTATACCCTTCACCAAAAAACTTACATACTTTAAACCTATTTTATTAACAATACATTTTTTCTTTTCCTTATGACTATTTCTAACTTTAGGCAATGGCAGAACCAAACATAGACGGAAAACTTGCTGAGGAGTTTGCTGTGCCCGCCCAGGTTGAAGAAGTGAAGGAGCGAATGACTGAGTTTGCCCGTAACCACGCGTCAGAGGGGCGCAAAGTGGTTGTGATCACATCAGGGGGCACCAAAGTCCCTCTTGAGTCCCGTACCGTCCGATTTCTGGACAACTTCAGCAGCGGGCGGCGAGGGGCATCTTCTGCGGAGTATTTCATAGAGGCTGGATATGCAGTTGTTTTCCTACACAGGCATCGCTCTCTGTACCCGTACACCCGAATGTTCTCAAACATAAACATGCTGGATGCACTGCAGGTTAAGAGGGACCAAGGAGGAGAGGTGGTGGTCAATCAGGAGGTGCTTCCAAATATTGCCAAAGTTCTGAAACGCTATCAGGAAGTGAAAGAAAACAGGCTACTTCTACCCATAGAGTTCAGCGCACTGTCAGAGTACCTGCATCTCCTGAAAGCTGCAGCACAAGCCCTCAGCTCTGTAGGTAAGATATATTTACTTATATTTTCCTCAGGCTCTATTGCAAAAGAAAATGTAATATTAAAAATGTTTGTCTAAGTGAAAATTCTTTTTTCATTTGAGATTTATTTTGACTTTTTGAAATGGTAGACCCCTTCTGCCCATCCTACCCAAACCTAAACAAAATAAGTACTTTTTTTATCCAGGTTCCAATGCCATGTTTTATTTGGCTGCTGCAGTTTCTGACTTCTATATCCCAGCGTCAGAGATGCCTGAACATAAAATTCAGTCTTCAAATGGACCATTACAGGTAATACATTTAAATATAAGGAAATGTACAATATTATAAACATGTATCTACTTTATCAGTTTTGTTAGATCTACTGTACTGTTGTGTATATCCAGTTTGCACAGTGCAGTATAGGTAAACCAATGAGGACTATTCTCTTTTACAATGGTACATAATATATAAAACAAACATTCTTAAGTAATTATTCAGCTCACTAATTTTTACTTCTACTTGAGTGGTATTACATCAAGTACTGTTAGTAAAACATACCCACCTCAGAGCAGTGGAGGATGAGCTACTAAAAGTAAAAGTACATTTACCGGACCCAAAAAATACTCAAGTTAAAGTACAGTAAAATCTACTTAAGTAAAAGTATTTAAGGACCCGTTTAAAAATATACTGTGAAAGTAAAAAGTAAATGTATTTCACACACAAGTGTTGTTAATTTGTTAAAATTTTAAATGTAGTGGCATTGATTAAAAAATTATATATATTTTGGTCAACAGATGCAATATAAATCAATGTCTTAATTTTTCTTAGGAATTTTGGGCATTTATTTATTTTTGCCCAAAGCTGAAACTTAAACTCAAAAACCTAATCAGGATGTTACCATAAAGGTGGTAAAAATAACCTCTCAAATTAAATAAAAAGTACTTTGTACTTTCAACTCCACAACATTGTTTTTAACTGGATTGAAAAGTAAAGACGCCTGTCAAATGTAATAAGAAAAAGTAAAAAGTATTCACTGCAAAATTTACTTAAAAAAGGTACAGATACCTATACAAAATCTACTTAGTACTTTACTGCTTTTACTTCATTACCTTTTACTGACCTAACCACTTCCTCAGAGTCACAAATCCAGTAAATAATCTAATATCATAGCAATGTTTTTAAATTCATCTCCCTCTTCTACAGCTCAGTTTGAACATGGTCCCTAAGATCTTGTCTCCATTGGTGAAGGACTGGGCTCCTCAGGCTTTTGTCATTTCCTTTAAACTGGAGACCGACGCCTCCATCCTCCTGGACAAAGCCAAAAGAGCCCTGGACACGTACAGGCACCAGGCTGTAGTGGCCAATGTGCTGGACTCCAGGAGGGGGTATGTCGTCGTGGTAACCAGGGACACTCAGGTGGAGCTCCTTTTATCAGATGAAGATGTGAAAAACGACATCGAGATTGAGGAGAGGATAGTGAGTAATTTAACATCAGCACATAAAAGGTTTATAAACAAGCAAAAAGTCTGAGGGCCAAAAGAACTGCATGTTGGAATAAGATGTGTAAATTCCCTGGGCGTGCTATTAAATACACCTCTTCTACTGATTTTAAAGCTACTATAGAATCTTTAACATTGCAGTTAAGCATTCAATCTGTAAGGGTATTAAGATACAGGTGTGAAAGTAGCAGTTGCATTTAGGGCATACAAATAGCAAAGGTGATGATTTTGATCTGTTAAATGAGTGTTTAAATTCAGACTCCATTAAATTTCATAAGCCCATAAGAATTCACACATTTCTGTTACATCCCATGAATCCTCTCCACTTTCCTCTGTCTTGAAGCATCAGTTCTGAATGTCTGTGTATGTAATATGCAATTGATCTGGTGTACTTAATAAAATGTCCAGTTTGTTCATGTGCCCTTGCTTTACCCAGGCTTTGGCTTGTCTTCATATGTAAGCTAAATACATTTTTGCCTTTCCTACTGCAAACAGTAAATAAACTTAACAAATGCCTTTTTAAAGATTACCTTCTTGTAAATGTTAGAAGAACCTTATCTTTATGACTAAACAATCTTATGTTTGATAATATAATACCCAGAATAAACAAGACTACAACAGCTGGACTCATTGAATTTATTAAAAAACTTGTTGAAACTGTATCAATACACTGACCATAACATTGAAACAGTTCATTTGTATAACATTTAGTATTAGACTTTGAGTTTGATGCTCTTCTTGACTCCAGCCCGGATACCAGACACCTCTCCACTGTAGCGCTTGTCCTCCGTTCGCACTTCTCGGACCTGGTGGGACGCCAGGGAACATTTAGCATAAAAAAGTAAAAATTAAAAAGATGAAACTTGTGGGAACTACAAACCTGTCCCTTTCTGCGGATCTTGGCCCGTCTAAACTTCTCTCTGTGTTTGACTCTTGGATTGCGGTCTATCTTCTTCCTCTTCGGAGTTAGCCCCTTGTTCTTGGCCATCTGTAGGTTTAAACAAGAAAGGAGTTAGTGAGGTGTAGTTCAATGATGTCAAGTATATAAGAAAATTATGTAATAAAAATGTAATGCAAAATATAAAAATGGTATTGCCGGATTTCAGCTGCCATCACAACATTCAATATACGTATAATATATCATGGAGAAGAGGAGCACGTAGAAATGTCATTGTTAATTGAAGTTCAAAGGTCAAGTATCTGATTAGGTTCAACATTTGTGGATTTTTTTTTTGTTTCTTTGAAAATTATATTATAATCAAAAAGAGAAAACTTATTGATTGATATTGACCGAAAGTAACAATTCAAAACACAATCTATGTTATGAATGGTTGAAAGTTCTCAAAAAGCCTATAAACAGGAAGCTGTAATCCATGAATATTTTTGCAAACTTGCCTGATAAGTAATTCCTCTCTTGGCATCTTCATCCTCCTCCTCATCTTCATTCTCATCCATTCTGTAAAAAAAACAAAAACAAAAAAAAAAAAACAGAAAAAGTTACAACAATTAATCGATAAACTTCAAAACAATAGAAGCTATAGATTTTGACAATCTCACTCCTCGGCCTCTGGAGTTTTGCCTTTTCTCTTGAGTTTCAGTCTCTGTTCGACGCCTTTGTAAAACTCTAAAGCTGCTTCTTCGTCCAGTTCAGAGTCTGACTCCTCCATGTCACCAGAATCAACCTCCTCAGGATTCTGAAAACAAAATAGTTTGAATCTCTTCCCCAGAACGGTTTCATATAATTTACTCAGGATATATTAGAAACAAGAGGGGCTAAAGACCAGAGAAAAGGCCAGAAAGTTTTCTGATCATAAAAAAAATGCTGGTGATGGTAAATTAAAGCTCTCCTGATGGCTACTGAAAAGGTTATTTTGGACACTAGCCATTTTATAAATGTATAGCGTGGAATATGAACTGAAGAAGTGGCATGGATGAGCAGAGAAACATCTTCACTCCTACGACTTTGTGTCCAGCTTAGAGTTTTTTTTTTTTTTTTTTCTGTGGATCATACCTGGACGACTGAGGGATTGCACAAACAAATGGGAAATATTTTTTACTTGTTTTCCTCATTAAAACTCTTGCTGTGTTGTTTGTAAAGTTGAAATAGAATCCAGCCACAGCAGATATTGCTTAGGAAAAAAATGTCAAAATGTGTCTAAGGTGGGTGATGAATAATTGTGGTCACAAATATATATAATTGTATGGTGAACTTGGAACTATAATTTATGAATAAAAAATAAAAATGTTAAATGTTAAAATGTTTTTAGTGGATAACAAGATTGTTTGAGAAACAGTTTAAATAAATAACTAAAAATGTATCAAATATTAATATTGGGGCAAAAAAAGTCATAAAAAAATCATAAATATTACCTTTTGTTTTTTGCTAGTCTTCTTGCCTTCTGTTTTTCGACCGCTCTGGCTTTCCTCTCCAGCCAGCAGCTTTTGAAACTGTGGAGCAAGTCGGGCATCTACTGTACCGAGTTCATTGATGAGCTGAAAAAAATGTAGCAGGTGTTTTATAATTGAACACTGTAGTAGTTAATCAATGTTTTGTAAGAAGTGCCTTACATTTCTGTAGGTGAGAAGTCGTTCAATCACTGGATGGTTATGAGCGGGGATCCTTTTTGCTTTCAACACCAAGTAGAAACTTATATTTGTGCAATAGCTAGAAAAAAAAAGGCATTACATGAATTGGTTGTGAGTAGGCCTGTCATGATAATTAATGCATTGATTTATTGTTCATTATATGAAAGATGGAACAATAATTTTTCAGGGTCAATATTTATCATGGGAACTTTTTCTTAGAACAGAAAAATATCAAAAAGTTCCCCACTCGTTCAATGATGAGATTTGATGTATAAAGGGTTGAATAATTACTTCTATTACTCACTATGTTTTTTTTTGTTTTTTTTGTGTCAGTGTCATAATTTAGTTTCTATAATATCGTTTATCATCTATATTAACTTCAGCAATATATCATAGTTGTTATTGTGACAGGTCTAGTTGTGAGCATAACACGGATAAACAGGAATATTTAGTATTGATCTGTGACTCACTTTAAATATAGCTGCTGTTTTGTCTTGAGGTATTCTGCACCCTTTAAAATAAGAAATCAAACTGGTTACAATGAGCTTATAAAATATTTCATTAATTTGTCAACCTACTTTTCCTGGTGGGATCTTTCCATCAGTGACCATTTGAACAAGCGGCTGTATTTCATCTTTCAATTCCGTAAGCTGCAATAAAAAATAAAAAAAAGAATAAAAAGACGTTTAAATGAAATCATATTTTTTCCCGACAAATGATTTTAATGGTACATAAAAAACTTGTCACCTTCTTCTTGAAATCCTGAATGAGTTCAAGTAATTCTGGCGACTCTTTCTTCAGCAGTTTCATCTTTTCTTTTTGGGACATCTCCTTTAAATCTTTAACAATCTTTTCCTCTGTCTTGACTGGACCCTCCTCGTCCTTCTCTTCAACTGCAAACTCCTAAATGAACACAATTAAATAAAATAAAAAATGTAACAGACTAAAATTTAAAAGTATGTGTCGTGAAATAGAAGTTACCTGGAAAAAGTTCAAGTCATAATCCTCCTCGCTCAGATTTGCAGCTAAACGTTTTTGGATTTTAATGGCTTCCTCTTCCTCCTCTTTTTCCTCTTGTTCCAACTCTTCAGGCTTTTTCCCCTCTGTGATTAGATAAACAAAATTAAATAAATTAAATTATCATTGCAAATTAAATGAACACTATAATAATAAAAATAAGAAGAGGAGATGCTTACTGGTGGTCACATAGTCAGTGTCGTAAAACATTCTCTTCCTTTTGCCCCAAGCCATTTCATCTGGAAGATCTGGGGGAAAAAATACACAGTCTGAAGGGCCAGCTCTAAATCAAAATAAATAAACAATAGTATTGTGTCCATTATTGATTTTTGTTGGAAGCTGGCACAAAGAAATACATAGGTACATTACATTATATTACCTTCCTCTTTTTTCTCCTCTAGGTCACTCTCCATGTCTGTCCCTTCTTCCACATCTTCATCCTCCTCCTCCCCCTCCTCAGAATCATCCAATGCCATCAACTCCTCCTGCAGAATTTTAGATCATATGCAAAATTAGAATATCCAGCATATAATACATAAGTATATAATGAAAAGATACAAAAAGAACTATAAGAATATAGAATGATAACTCTTTGTGATTCATTTTACAGCTCATTCAAGTTTCTGTAATGCTGTGGAAATTTTGCATCCCCTGTATAGTCTTAGCAAGGACACCTCCAGTTCATTGTGGTTATGGTGTCATTCAGTTGTTACAAGTTTGTTCTTCTTTAACATTATGTCCTTGGTCAACTCGTCTCACAGAAGCAGTTTGCTATGCACTTCTCATTTCATATTGGCCAGCTTGTCTCAAAGTTGTTGAGACAACGTACCTCCGATATAAATCTTGTGTGGAAGCATATTGAGGCTTGAATAGCCAATACTCACGTGCAGCATTGAGTATTCAAGTCAGTGGGTCCCAGACTGATGGTAAATAAACTTCTCCTGCTTCAGACATCCAGAGTCTCCTGACTCTCTTTCCAACTCTAGGACTCGTTAGGTCAACACGTACTTTCCCTAACATGTAATACTTCAGCCTCAACATTTAGGACATGTTTTTGGAAATATCAGATAGTCTTTATAATAACTCTTGTCAATATTGCCCACTCCTTCGTGATAATGATTTAATGAACTGTTTGAAACTATTCCCCTTAAAATCTTTTTTATAGCTTTAAATTCTCAAAGCTTCCATCACACAGTAAGTTACTGTAATTACTTTAACTACACAGTAAAAAAGTATCAGATTCACCAACCTCATCATCCAGCTCCTCTTCTTCACTGTCCATCTGAACTCCTCGAGCCAGAAGATTCTACAAACATAAAAATATCACCAGCATTACCAAAAAAGTACAGATTATTAATTAAAGATCATTAAATGTACATGACACTTACCGCTATCTTTTCATCGTGAAACTCAGCAATTTTGTCCTTTGTGTAACTTGATGATCTCTACAAAAACAAACAACAAGTAGGTCTAATTACACACGTTTTCCATATTCCTTTATTTACACAGTATTTGTAGATGGGAAGATGATAGATTTAGAGGTGTATGTAGGTGTATGTAAGTTTAATAATGGGGGGGAACAACAAACACACGCTGACATTTACCTTATCAGGGACGGGCATGTCTCTGTACGCCTCTGGGTCATCTTCGTCATATTGCGGTGTTTTCTTTGGTTTCCGAGTGGGTTTAGCCCTATCAATACAAAACAACCATTGCGATTTCACGTTAATTTAAGTTAATGTCTTTATCTTAGGAAGTGAATGGAAACACACGTGTGGACATGACTTAAATCTCATGTAGCTTTGTTGTCAAACTTACCTTTGCGCACGAACCATGTTGAAATAATGTTCTACTGATTGTCGCTTAAAATAACCTTAAGAAATTCTAAATGTGTGTCTTGGATCAACAGCGAAAAGTAAAGAAAATGCAGATTAAAAAGAGAACTCTCGCTCAGCTGAGGTCTCCATGTGTTTCCGGGTTTCTTCTTCGCTTGTTTCGGTGTGATGTGAATGTGCACTGCCCCCTAGCGGCTACAACACTCTCCAGCAGTAAAAAGAATATCCAGAATGATTAGATCTAATTTATGGTGTGAGTTTATATGCATAAAAGAACACAAGAGTACGTGTTTCATCTGTATCTTAGCCATATTAGTTTGCACATTTATTTTAGTTTAATTTTAAAATGTTTTTTATTTTTTTACCAAAATCTGCACAGGTATGAACAATCAGAGAGACAATTAAATAATCTCCAGAAATCAGATAATGATCAGATTTGGGGTGTGCATGTAAACATTGCCAGTCTAGGCATACTGATCTAAAAATGCTATTTAAAAGTAAACCACTTAAGATTGACAAGACTACTCAAAGTGAAAATAAATGCATTCATTTACAATTCACCATTACATTACATTATGCATTAATACATAATCTAAGAAGTGTTCATGAACTTTTTTCAGCTATACAAGTTCTTAAAAGCCTATAGAACATAAGCACAAAAATAGGAAGTAGGAAGTAAGTATAGCAGCAAATACATATTTACACATTTACAGAAAGAGCTTATAAACTGACGTCAACATCCCATAACTTCAACCCAGTTTTTATCTGTATCTTTACATTAAGTAGTAACACTGCATGGGTCACTTTATTCACAAGTAGCCACCATATTTTCATGAAAACACATTTTAATAGGTAACAGTATATTTCAATGTCCTTCGTCCTTTGTGTCCAGCTCAGACAGAGAGCCCTTCCAGTCTGGACTAAAGGCGTAGCTGCGAGGTCTCTCTCTGGGCTGGAAGTTCAAAGGGGACCTGTAGAGAGTGCTACGGATATGGTCGTTCCTCTTCTGCATGAGAGCTAAAGCCGGGGTCACAAACTCCACATCGAACGTCTGGGGACAGATAGGGACAGATTAGAGGAGGAAGGAGAGTCGGTTTAATATCTTTAACCATCCAAGTTACATCAACTAAAGAACATATCCAGAATATTTTTTGTCTTTGCTACCTAGGGTTTCGTGTGATGAATAAATTAGCACCGTTGTGATAGCAAGAAACAATTCAACAATTCATTTTGGTAAAGGTGTCCTCTAAATGGTGCCTCTTTATGGGTTTTAATCACATAACTTCTTCCTGGTTTGAAGGACATTTTGAGGATGTTAACTCTTTCAAAATAATGTTATAATAGTCTAAATTTGTCACATGGATTTCAGAAATAAGAATGAATTATTTGCATTTTCCATAACAACATAAGATATGGTTGTATAATTTGCATTTAGGGTTTTAATGTAAGTTGAGTAAAATTTTGAGACAGATATGATGAGTAAAGTTTGGGTTGGGTCCACAGTGCACACTTACCCCTGCCCTGAACCGTGGCACTGGGGTTGTTTTGTCGTCCTGCTCTGAGCTGCTGACACTCAGATCCATTAAGGACCTGCTCAGCTCTGTAAAGGCTGTCTTGGAGCGCTCCCATGGGGGCTCCCTTTGGTGCTCTCTTTGGTGCTCCCTTTGGTGCTCCCTTTGGTGCTCTCTTTCGTGTTCCCTTGGGTGTTCCCTTTGGTGCTCCCTTTGGTGTTCCCTTGGGTGTTCCCTTTGGTGCTCCCTTTGGTGTTCCCTTGGGTGCTCCCTTTGGTGCTCCCTTTGGTGTTCCCTTGGGTACTCATGTGTGCTCTGCTTTAGCTTCATCCTGTTCATGATGTCACTGAGAGAGGTGGTGTCTTCAGCTTTGGGCAGCCTTAAAATCACAGGTTTCTAGGAAGGAGAGAAAAGTACAGGGACTGTCAATATTGTTTTGGTTTCAATCCTCAAAGTAATATTTTGTAAAGGGATAAATGTTTTGTTTGTTATATGGGGGCTTAACCATAGACTTATAAATTATTAATATAGACATTTTATATAGGTATGGTGGTTTTAGTGGAGCCAAACAAACCACATAAAACTGGCCAAATTTCAGAACACTTACCCTTGAGGATGCCTTGTTTTCAATTTTTAAAGATCCGTCGTTGCTGTCACTTTTCTCCTCTTTCACAGTAGTCTCCTGATTCACATCCTGATGTATTTTAATGGGGGGAAACGCATTAAAGTTGTGCAATGGCTCTGGCTTTCTCTCAGGCCTTTTTAAGTATTTATCATATTTTGTATTCTCCTGAGAAATTTGTCTGGCAACGGTTCTTTCCACCACAGGCTCTATCCTGCAAGAAAATTCAACTTATCACGAGCAGTTCATTTCAATATTATAATTTAAATTTTTACATTTTTCTGAGAGATTACCTTATCTCTGGAATGGGCGTCTCCTTCAGTTTCAGTGTGGGTTTTGCTTGTCTGAAAACGAAATATAAACTTTTAACAATGCCAAACTGTAGAATAATAAATGTTTGGTTTATTATGTAACTGGTTTATCATTTTCCTGAGATATTACCTTGTCTCGGTGCTTATCTCTGGAATAAGTACCTCCTTCAGTGTGGGTTTTGTTTGACTGAAAATGAAATATATACAGTTTTAACTATGCCAAACTATAAAATAATAAATGTTTGGTTTATTATATAACTGTTTTACCACTTTTCTGAGATATTACCTTGTCTCAGTGCTTATCTCTGGAATAAGTACCTCCTTCAGTGTGGGTTTTGTTTGACTGAAAATGAAATATATACAGTTTTAACTATGCCAAACTATAAAATAATAAATGTTTGGTTTATTATATAACTGTTTTACCACTTTTCTGAGATATTACCTTGTCTCTGTGCTCATCTCTGGAATAAGTACCTCCTTCAGTTTGGGTTTTGTTTGACTAAAAACAAAATATATACAGTTTTAACTATGCCAAACTATAAAGAATTACATACTTGGTTTATTATATAACTGTTTTACCACTTTTCTGAGAGATTACCTTGTCTCTGTGCTTATCTGTGGAATAGGTGGCTCCTTCAGTGTAGGTTTTATTTCGCTGAAAAGGAAATATACAGTTTTAACCATGTCAAACTATAGAGTAATAAATGCTTGGTTTATTATGTAACTGGTTTACCTGTAAAAGTCTATTAAGTTCGGGGCATTGTTTGTGACTGGAGACATAGGTGGAGGTGGAGGTGGAGGTTCACTTAACCTGGTGGCATATTAAAAGCTTAGTATAATAAAATAAAATAAATAAAATACAAAATAAAATAAAATACCCAAACCACTTACTTTAAAATGGAAGATAATGATACTAATTGTACTGCAATAATAATATTTATAACAACTGTACATAAATGTAATTGTTGAATTTTCGCTTTGGTCAAATAAACTCTTAAAAATAATTATAACCAAAAAAAATACATTTGGTTTGTCCCATACCTCTTTTTGGTCAGATCCAAGTGTTTATTACTAAAAAAGTTATCCGCAACTTTGGTATTTTTGTTCATCATCACATTATTCACTGGTATTGGTTTATCTTTCAAAAACACATCTTCTCGCTCCTCTAGTGGGCTGTTTGGGACACTGCACCCTCCTGTTACGACCCCCATGGCGTCCCAGTCCAGCAGGGCGTCACTTGGGGGTGACGGCGGGTTGTTTATCTCAGCATCCGAGAAGAGAGGGAGATGTTTTGGGAGCCATATGTCCGAAAAGCTGTTGATGTGGTTGGCTATTTGGCTAGAAGAAGTCCTCCTTGGTTCCGGGATAGGGGAAGAAGCAGCGAAGAGGATCCTAAATTCCTGGTCGAATGAGTCCAACACAGAACCAGTGAGGACGGTGACAAGCTGCCGGTGTAGGTGGGCGTCTGACCATGTGAGGCTGGAAAAGAGGAGCAGACAGGATGAGTTTATAATAAGAATGAAATCACCAAAAATGTATTTCAAAGCTTTGCAAATTTAGCTTTTCCTACTGTTATTTCATATAAACTTAGCTGTTGCCATATTTATTAGTTTGAAATACCAGAATGTGCACATAATTTAAAATTTAGTGTGTTGTTCCATAACTACTGGTAGAAAAAATTGCTTTAGCTCAGTTGGTACAGTGGCTGTCAGTGGTTTGATGCCATTCCCAGGGACACTAGCCACCTTTCCTCCAGCGTATGTGTACACTTGTGTAAGAAAGTGAAGTGGTTCCATGCTGTAAATTGCTTTGAATGCCCACAGAGCTAGAAAACAAATGTCAATTTGTCCATTTGCCAAATATTTATGAAGTAACATCACACCCCAGCCAGAATGTGATTATGATCTGATTTTCCTTTCTAGTTGACCAGTCAGTGGCAAACGTCTTGAACCTACTTTCTAGCAGGAGTTATTGTTACACAGAATACCCTCAGTATTGTTGAGTCAGAGGACAAACAGAGCGTGAGGTCATGTCTAAACTCACCTGTAGCTGCCATGAATCACAGTCTGTAAATCCACCATGACAAACTTGTCTTTCATTTCTCCCACCACCATCCGACCCGCCCTCGAACAGAAACTCTTTCCTCCGAGCACCCGCACCTGCATGTTCTGTCAGGGGCACACATACAGCATCAGCATCTGTAGCAATTGATAATTACATAAAGCAACACATAGCTCATTTGAGTGCATGTATTTAACTTTAGAACAGGGAGGTAATTTTTTTTTTTTTCCCAAGGGACATATTCAAATCAAGGCGTGTGGCAGAGGGCCGAACTAACACGCTCCTCGGTGTAACAAAGGCTCAGAGCAAATTTCGCTAAAATATCAAGGCTACTGTAATCTACTACTCTGCTTTAATTATTATAAAAACATGCGTGGGCTGGATTAACACAGGACAAGCGCCAAAAGCAGCCCAAGGCCCGCAAAATGATCAGGTCTGCTTTAGAAGGTACAGTAGTGTGTCCGTTTAAAATTCTACTTGTTTAATTTCTAACAAAACTCAAAGAAGGTCTATGGGTAATGGAAGGAATGTGCTTGTTTTCGTTGTATGTCTGTTATGTCATTTTAAAACCATGCATGCGATACCCTTTGGCTAAACTAAAACATATGTCAGAGGTAAAAGTTATTGACATCTTTAACTATCTTTTTGTCACCCTAAGGCACGGGAGGCTGTAAGCTGCACCATGTGAAGTGACACTCAGCCATAACCTGCAGATTTCTTTGTCTTAACTGCCAAAAACATATTCCCCAGAAACCCATGAATGCCGTGTAACCCGTTTAGCTGTAACGTCCCGTGCATTCCTGTCTGATAAAACACCATGCACTTGCACCTCTGAGATACCAGTCCTGATTCAACCTGTGCCTGCTCTTGTGCTAGGATTACATCAGGCCATTGACCCGGGCTGTGAATCAGCTGTTAAGATTATTTATTTATCCAGAGCATAAACAAACTGCTGCTAGGCGTGTAAGTGGGCCGGGCTTGTACATGTGCGCAGGTGGGTAGGAAGGAAATACTTTGAAATGTACGTGAGTAGTGCCTGTGTAATCCCTCAGTCGTGTAGGTATGAGCCATAGCATAAAGCAAAAACTGAACTAAACTCGAAAACTTTTGTCCAGTTAACAGAATTTCATTTTTCTTTTGTTACTTGAGTAGTATTTTGGATGATTTGAGCTTGTATTCTTGTATAGTTTTAGCGTGTAATACTGATTTACTTATACTTTATTATTTTGAAGTATATACACTTGAATATGTGACAAAGCTTTGATTAGACAGTGAAAAGTATGTTTGTATTTTTTATACCTTAACTTAAGCCAACAACCCTATAACTTGTCAAACTATTAACCCTATACCAAATAATTTAAATATGTAATTCATATAATTATATAGTATCTGATGGGAAATTTTCCATATGCATAGCTCTATCTGGCCTACGTCATTACAGGTTATAATACTCCCTACAATGGAAGCATGGCCACACTACAGCTATAATGTTTCAATGGACCCAGGCCCTGGTACTGATGGTAAATGAACTTCTGCAACATTACACGACCAGCGTCCCCTGCTTGTCTTTACAGTAGTAGCATGTTAATGTCATGTATAGCTCAACCTCATGCATAGCTGTTAAATAACATCCCTGTTACATGTGCATCGACTACTTTATTGCACTTCTAGTTACCTGTTAAAGTGCATTTTGTTTGTGGTGTACTTGTGCAAGTGTAATGCCAATATAATCTAATTGAATTTCCACAACATTATCTATCTATACTACTGCATGTAATAATTTATAACTGCTGTTGCTAACCTCCCTGTTTCTTTGTACGAGTGGTCTGGTCTTACCGGGTGCCTGAGCCGTTGAATAGTGCTTTCATGGGTGGACCTCTGATTTAAAATGATGTAAACCGGGACCCCACGAGAGGCAGCGTTGTGCAGGTCCCCGATCACAGCGGCGTCTGTCAGTCTGTCTGTTACTATGGCGATCACCTGCAACACGACATCACAGTTTTAAAGCAGGACCGCAGATCCATCCATGGGTGTCAGAGGGATTAGGATTAAATCAGGACTGCAATTAACAATTCAAATCAAAAATAGTATATCTTTTGAGTGGGCAAAAGTCCTCAAATTGTCATATCACTCAAGACGTACCATAGAATAAGTACTGTCTGATCAAAATAGTATTAGCTGAGTGTGATGTGAATTAAATAGATTGAAGCTACAGTTGATAATTTCCCCATATATTTGTTCTTAGTCTGTCGAGCTCAAAACTGTATCAAAAGCTTCAGTATATTCCTGTCAATAACAACATAATCACCTATGGGAACTTGATCAGTGACACTTCGAACATTGAAATATAAACCTGACGCTTATTGCATGTGATTCTTTGTTTGTACGTTCATATTTCAGAGTGCTCTCAAGTGTCAATACATCTGTGCAAGTTTAAATCATACTCTCTTGTTTATAACCAGCATAACAGCCTAAGCAAATGTAACACCTGCAATATTTTTGTTATGTTTTACCCAAATCATTAAAGGTCCTGTATTAAGCTAAACTGACTCTTGTGAGCTTTAAGTCATGTTATAATATTGGTACCTCATCAAAAACATGCCTGGACTTGTGTTTTGTTTCATTCACACCTTTTTATTTATTAGTCTGTCTACATCTCCAAAACTCAAAATGCTCTGCTCCACCTTGTGATGTCATGAAGCAGTAGTTTTCAAATCAGCAGCTTCTTTTTACCTTTAGTTCAGTAGAGATTTGCAATCCCAGGTTCTCAAATCAACCAAATGATTCTAGTGAAGGTGTGTGGAGTTTAAAAACACAGTGGAGCACATCTTGTACGGAGCAGAACAAAGTGAACTTATCCTAAATATGCAGAGTTTGCGTGTTAAACATGTGTGAATGAAACAAAACACAACTCCAAGTCTGTTTTTGAAGGGAAACAGCATTATAACATAGATGAGAAAGTAGTGTAATATGGTCCATTTAAGTAAATATGTAGCACTTTTCTAAGCACATTTAGCACTTTTCTAACTGGACACTCAAGCAAGTATCGTTTTGCATCCAAACATCAGTACATATAGAGTGCAGGAGAGGGAGAGAGTGTCTGGACCAAGGACACAGAGCACTGGAGAGGGCAGGGATCAAACAAGCAACTCTAGCCACTGTCATTTAACACAAAACTTACAAATTACACTGCTGTATTAAAATTGCACTATGTAACTTTTGTGGTGGAGGATCAACCACCTGTTTGTCTCCATGGAAAGGTCATTGCTTTGTCTGGAATATTCCACTGTATGGTATAAATAAAATGAATCCACAGAGGGAAACTACTAGTCAGAATAAACTAGTGAGAATCCATGTTTATGAAGGTGTTTTCTCAGCCCTGAAGCACCTGTAGTTAAATGAGTGCAAAATAATGCCTTCCTTTGAAATATTCCAGGCTACACAATCCCCTCACATGGAAAAAAAAAGTGGGTGTCAGACCTTTTACCAGTAAGTTCCATAGTGCGCCTTTAAATATATGAATTCAAAGCAGGTTAAAAGCACATACTTGAGTGGCCATTTGCAGATGTTGTCGTATAAGTTCCCTCACAGAAGGCTCTCCTTCCGGTGGGGGGCTGGTGTAGACTCTGACACTGTCGTTTAGTCCCCATGGGTTCCTCTCTGGCCACCCTAGGTCCAGGCACGGGGCAGGGACGTCCGAATGCGCAGGGTAATACGTGGACGAATAACCCTCATAACCAGAGTCTAGTCCGTTATCCCAGTGTTCCTCTTTTGGCAGTGGACTCAAGTGGTAGTCCTGGACCCAGTTTGTAATGTCATTAACTTCTTCAGGTGATAGAAAGCAGCTTGAATGTTCAGATCCCGCGGTGCTATAGAACGCTTCTGGTCCCACGTTTAAAAGCCTCTCCAGGGCCAAGCGTTCAGTTTCAGAGTATAGAAAGTCCGGGGACGTTTCAGACACAGGGAGGAAGATAACATCCTCATTGAGACTTTGTTCATGAGAGTTTGACATGGTTAAGTTTGGCTTCACGAGATTAGATATAAGGAGGTCTCTGAACATGCACCATTGCAAAATCCATAAGACTCATAGTGCTACGCTGTAAAAAATAAATAAATAAATTAAAATGAGGAGATGACAAAGTATTGCAGGTCAGAATTCAACCAAAAGAAACCGTATTGTTGATAAAAAAAAAAACACTTAAACATCACAAAAGAGAATCAGGAAAGTATTAAAGTTGTGGGGGTGTCTCCTTGGAGATACATACGTTGAATTCCATGCTGTAAAACACTCTAGGAAAACAATACTATCTCCACGGAGACACAATGGAGGACCCTTTATCAGAAAGGTACACAATTCACCTTTAGACACATGTAGGCTACTGTTATTTGCTTTGGTATCCTCAGTAATAACAACCATAGAATTACTGCATGAGTAAAGATACAGAGTCAGTAAATGTTATCTGGAATTTAAAATGTCTTCAAAAATATCTGATTTGCCATTCAACTTTTACTCATTTGAACGTCGCTTTGAACAGGTTTGGCAACAAAATACTTTTTTGTCCAAGTTGCTAACACACTAACTAAATTGTCAGTTGCGTTTAGGATGATATTATATTTGATTTCATGCTTCCTTTCTAAGATCTCCAAAGCAGTTACTCAACTACCAACTGATTCATGATTTGCATATTAATTTGGGCAACAATTATTACATTGGATGCCCTCCCAGACTACCACAAATTGGGACTAGGACAAAGACTAGGCTATACTAGCTTTAAGATTTTAGATTTACAATTAGTAACATGCTAATTATCACCACTAAAGGATAAATTGGTGGTTTATTTGACTAAAATGCATTATCTACCACTAATGTATAAGTACCACGTGGTTTGGCAAATATATGACTTAATTTCACTACCTTCCAAGTCATTTTTTTGCAGTGCTGCCGACATCTTGCTTATCTCCCATGTTTCCATACCTCCACTTTGTCTTGATAAATGGATACAATTCTTCGGTCAAAGTCCAAAACTGTAGACCTCTTCCTTACTTCTAAGAAAACAAACAAAAAAATACAGAAATATTCAACTGAAAAAACAGTGAAAACCTTTTGAATCCAGCGATCAGTGTTGTGAAACTCACCGGCCGGACAGCATGCCTCCTCTCTGGGGCTTGTACAGGTACATAGCAGTTCCCTCCCAACTATGACATTTGAGTGACTCTCCACTCCTTCTTCTAGATTCCTCACATTCCCCACACTGACAGATTAGTGGTTGTTAAGAGACACTCTCACAACGCCATTGTTCCTCCTATAATAAAAATCCTGCCCATTTGTATCAGATTATTTCGTGGTTCAGCGTATTTAAATGTCAAGGCAACTCTTATTATAAGTGCTATAAGATTAGTACTTCCTGTTCACCTAGTGCAAATATTTGGAGATGGAGGTGATTTTCAAAGTGGGACTTGAAGTATGTGTAAACTCAAGTAAAAGTAATGTTACGCACGCAAAACTAAAAGCTCCCAACAAGATAACTGCTTGAGTATTTAGTGAAAATTGAAGATGAAGTTATGCGCTAGTGCCACTACAACCACTATTTTAATACATAAACTTGAGTACTATGTGAAGGTGATACTTTTAATATTAGGCTACTACGTGTTACTGAATATGACACCAGTTTATAAAGCAATTTCATAAAACACAAGATTAACATGGGTAAAAAAAAAACATCCCAAAGGCTACATTTCAGTTGTGGTATTGTAGTTCCCTTACCAAAAGAAGAAATTAAAGGAGAAATACAATAAAATACAAAACAGACACACTACATATCGTTAGTATTAGTGAAACAAGACTAAGACATTGATAGAATAACAGTATGTGGCAGAACTGCTCTTAAGAACAGTACAAATATTTACACGGTTCACAAGATGTACAACACAACAGGTCTAGTGTTTCAAATGTTTAGTCAAACGCTTATAAGTGGTTTGCTGTTTCATATATCCTGGTGTTGGGCTGCAGGATTAATCACAAATTTAATGAATGAATGAATACATATTTGTCTTAATCTGGAAAAAAAACAAACTGCTAACCTTGTATTTTTATTTTAGAGCTGAGATTTCTTGTATTAGTTTGTCAGTTCATATGTTTTGTGAACTTTGAACACAATCCTATTATTAAAACATAGACAGCAAATCTAATCACAACTGCAAAGCTTGTCAGACAAAACAAAACAAAGCAAAAAAGATTTCCAGATCATTCATCCCTCCTCTGGTATTGATTTTCTCTTTAAAACCCATGCCACTGTGCTGTAGTCATTGTTGTACGTAGCACGCTTGTTGTCACAGTTTTTCCATAGACCCATTTCCATTTGACAGGTTATGTTTTAAGTATACCTAAAGTACACTAGGTTAAGTTGTGCTCCTTTTTAATTCACATGAACCATACGCCTATCATCAAATTGCTAGTTCATCTTGTTACTCTTGCCTAAATGTAGTTTCCATTAAGCACCGGTGAATAGTAAATACCCATAACATTAGTCGTGGATTATAGACACACCTTTGTCATTTTAAAGGCATAGAAATGACATAATGCTGTCGACAAACCATCAATTACAACTGAGCTTTTCTTATCAGCACATTAGCCATAAAAGCACATGTCTTGTCTGGTTTCAACACCCCTAGTGGACATATTATTGATAGCAACCAGATAAATAACTGTTTTGATTATAAGGAAAAGGGTTAATAATGATTTCAATGGCAAAATACAGATTTATTTGTGTGTAATTTTCATTGATATAGTAGTGTTTCTGCATGACGTCTTGTACTATTTAAAATACTGATTCATTTAAAACTTTCCAAGTCCTATTTTGTTCTATTTGAGAGTTTGTTTTCAGTGTCAGTACCTCAGTGTCAATGATTATCTTACATTTGATAGTGGTTTTTACTATAAATTAGTATCTGGGTATCATGTTTTTGACAACCCTACACACATTTTATTTGACATTTGACAACAACACCCTTTTTAATAATAAGGTGCAGGTAAAAAGAAGTGCATTTGTATGTGTAATCAAAAATAATAATAAAATATAATAAATAAAATAAAATAATAATCCTAACAAACTAATAAAATAAAATAAAATAAAATAAAATAAAATAAAATAAAATAAAATAAAATAAAATAAAATAAAATAAAATAAAATAAAATAAAATAAAATAAAAAATCTGCCAAACACAATGCAATACAAACTACAATGACTTTTTCTTTGCTAATTGGGTTTCACTCATGTATTGCTCATCTTCCGGTAATTTACGTATGTGGGTGAGGCTATCCCAGGAGCAACTATGGGCCACAGGGCTTACTCACACACCGGACAGGTTCATTAACAGACAATCACTCATTCAGTGTCATTCACAACAAAAAAATATTGAGTCATCAATACTACACCTGTTCACAATAAGCAAAACCAAAACCTGTGGAATTATAGGCTGCATTCATGTTTTAATCCAATTTGGAAATTTCAGATGCAGGAGAAAGGTGAATTCAACTTTAGATAATCTTTGAAGAAAATATATAAACTACAAATCCCAAAGTGTTGAACCTCATTGTTTCTGTTTGCGACTGAGCCCACAGATTCACTATGTTATGTGCTTCATGTTTATCTTAGTTAATTTGTGCTAAGAGAGAACATACTAAACTTCGTGGTCATTTTTGTTTCAGGTGGATATTGGCCAAGTAATTACAGGGATATTAACCATAAACGTCATATTAACAACACGCATTTTGTGTCTAAATTCTACCATAAAACTACATTTCTACATTTGAACTTAAAGGTGGACAGTACTCAGTTCAGTTACATTTACTTGAGTCACTTTTTTGAAGACATTGTACTTTTCAGAGTAGTTTTTCTACACCATACTTATATATTTTACACTGTTAAAGTACTCTTACAATTACATTAACTTCAAATCATAAATTAAATGTTACTTTTACTTGAGTATAGTTGTAGTAGCAGTTTCCTCAGATACTTTTTACTCTTACTTCTGCTGCTTTATACTCTTATTTGAGTCATATTATTCTAAAGTAATGTTACTCTACAGTTTTTTGGCTACTCTACCCACCGCTGTTTGAACTACAGGATGTGGTGATGTCACTTGAACACAAACAATGAAAACAGGTTTAACTTTTATTAACAAAGCTGGATAATCACGTGCAAAACAAACACTAACACATTAGAACACTAACAGTATATAGTCTTACCTTCAAAATTAAAAGAGTCCTATTGTGATCCACTTCCTTCAATAGCGAGGTGCCCAGATTTCCCTCTCCCCAGACACCTTCTTGGCCATTCTTCAGGTTCCCACACCCGCAGTAAGGTAGGCATTCTCCCAAGATCCTGATGTTGACTGTAGTAGCTTTAAATCTCTTGAACAGATCTTTGATAACGTTTAAAGTGGTTAAATGTTTGTACTGTGAACAGAGAAAACATTATTACTTGTGATAAAAGCAGCACTTTTAATAAATCTGGGCACGTAGCTACTGTTTAATGAAACTGTCAAGAAAGAAAACTAAAAATGTACAGAAAAAAATCGAATACATTCATGACTTAAGTGGATAATCTTATGTTTTTAGTTTCAGTCAAGCTTTAGCCTTGTTAACAAAAATACACAGAAACATGTTACTAATTAAATTTAAGCTTTTTCTGCAGCATAAGAACTACAGACATCCTAATAAACTGTATGTCATTTAAACATTTAATTTTAATCATTCACTTTTTCCTCCCAAGTTTCTCACCTTTCATCAATGGAGTGGCGTAACTGAGTACAGTTTGGGTGCCCCCTACTGGCCACAAAAGTTTAGGCAAATTTTTTATTCGGTATGGACTGCCACACAATGAAGGATGGCTACTGTCAGATCATGTATCAGTGTCAGTCTGGCATTTTGGCCCTAGTGTATTCTAAGTACTGAAGTATAGCCTATGTACAAAGACTATGTTGTGATTTTGCATATATAGGTCTAATTGACCCGGGCCAGTAACGAGGGGTATTGTTTCTGATTGGTTTCTTATTATTGTTTTTCCCCAAAAAATTATTAAATTATAATATATTATAATGTAGTATGGTTGAAGTTGCTGGTTCTATGTCGTGGACCCCAGTATAAAGTACAATGCCTGGCCAAAAAAAAGTCATCTGGATTTAACTAAGGAAATAGGTTGGTGTTGCAGCAGTTGGTCCGGTCTAGGTTCAGCAACAGTCTGTGCTCAAAGAATGAGTTCAGTTGACACCTGGATATACTGAATGACCAGGTTATTCCATCAATGGATTTTTTCTTCCCTGATGGCACGGGCATATTCCAAGATGACAATGCCAGGATTCATCAGGCTCAAATTGTGACAGAGTGGATCAGGAGCATGAGACGTCATTTTCACACATGGATTGTCCACCACAGAGTCCAGACCTTAACCCCACTGAGAATCTTTGGGATGTGCTGGAGAAGCTTTGTGCAGCGTCAGACTCGACCATCATCAATGCAACATCTTGGTGAAAAATTAATGCAACACTGGATGGAAATAAATCTTGTGACATTGCAGAAGTGAAATCGATGCTACAATGCTACAGTGAATGTGCGACGTAATCAAAGCTAAAGACAGTCCAACCAAATATTAGAGTGTGTGACTTTTTTTTTTTTTGGCCAGGCAGTGTAATCGCACTTTGTCTGGGCGGTGGTCAGGAAGAGATAGTGAGATGCAGCGGTGGTCTTGATTCAGGGGTAGTCATGATTCAAAGGTGGTTGCAATTCAGAGGCTGCTGCTGTCAAGAGACGGTTGCGATTCAGGTGCGGTCTCTCATTCATGACGACTGCACGGCAGGAATAAGCACACAGTGGCGAGGGCCATCATCGCCGCTTGCATCTTTAATTTAAGATTAACATTAAAATTAGGATCACACAGCAAAGTTTTATATTCAGTCAAAAGTGCAGCCAGTGTGATTTTAATATAGCTTTATTTAAAATATATAATCTGTATAAAAACAGTTCACATAGACACAATGTAAGACAGATAAACAACATTACTCCACACAAAATATAACAAATATTACACATGTTATAATAAAGTGTTGGTAATTTTTAACTACAGTAATTGTATTTTTACTGTACAGTGACTTTAGGCTTCCTTCAGAGGTCATAGAGGTCAGATACAGTCCTCTAATAGGCTACATGCTTAAGTCTGTCTAGCTGTTAAAAAAAAGATAGCCAAACATTGATGAATATAAAAGATGTTATTTTCTGCTCCACAATCACTTTTGCCAAATATACAGCTTTATTATGGTTTTATATTCTTTTACTTTTTTATTTATAATTGTTGCTTATCTCAGTGTTTCTTGCGTAAATGCACGTAGAGGACGCCGCTCAGTAACAACAGAGGCACACAGACCCAGGCCAAAATGAAGCAGTATCCAAAACGCCCCAAGTTTGGATCTCTGGAGTCGGCTAAAATCTCCTTTCTGTGGAACGTGAAAATCAGGCAAGCGGCAAAATCAGTAAAACCTGCAAAAAAACATTATTACAGATGAGAAACTTTTATACCCAGAGTTGTATTTTGTTTCATTCACACATGTTTGAGTTTGAGTTTATTAGTCTGTCTATATCTACAAAGCTGAACATGCTCTCTTCCACTGTGTGATGTCATGTAGTGGCAGTTTTCAAGTTAAACGTTACCTTTTAACTTGTTCAGTAGAGATCGGCAATTCCAGGTTCTCAAATTAACCAACTGATTCCAGTGAAGGTGTATGGAGTTTAAAAACACAGTGGAGCACACAGTCATAGCGTATTATATGACTATTATATAACTATGCAGAGTGTGTTCTGACAGGAGTGAACAGGGCTTAAATGTATTGCCCATAGAAACAATGGAAGTATGCACACAGAGAAAAATCATGCATATGTACAATCCACTTTCACCTGTGCATTGTTGGATGATATTTAAATAACATACTTACTAAAACTATTTTATTTTCTAGTATAGATAGAGCCATATATTGGTATTGAAACAAGGCTGCGGATATTATTATATGAATTTGGGGAAATAAAAATTGACCCTGTGTAACTTCATCAGTTGCTCGGAATTTTGAACAATCAGTATCAGCATCATCGTCATGAAAAAACAATCCCTTTCCATGGGTTTCAGAAAGATGAAGGGTTAGGACCATTAACATTTATTTATTTATTTATATATATATTTATTTGACAGGGACAATGCAATCAGACATAGTTACAAAATGAACATTGCAGCTGATGTGATGCACACAGAGTTTATAGCAAGAGCTAATTCTCAACTCCTGCCCCTGGTTGGGCTTTTTTACAATTTACTAATATGCAAAGTATATTAAAACACTTATCCCTTAAAATAGTTACATCAGTGCCCAAATATACATGTAACACTCACAGTTTCTCTCACTCACCAACTGTCATACTACCTATTTACAAGTGGGTACAGTTTTGACTCATTTTCAGCCAGTTCTTAACCCTAGAGGTGAACATTTTTAACTCAGAAATGTTCTTTATTTCAATGGGCAGTGAGTTCCACAGTTTGCAGCTCTGGTATGAAAAGGCAGACTGTCCAAAAGAGGTTCTGCGTTGTGGGATTTTACAGTTCTTGTTTACGGTGCCTCTTGTCACTCTAGTGCTGTTTAGTCTTTGTATAAATGTACTGAGTGATTCTGGGGCCAAGTTATGAAGCTATTAACGATTCAAAACTAAATATCATGTGTCTTGAATGGTCCCCAAAATGGCACCAAAATAACAGGTAGCTGAAACCCATGAATAGTAGATCAATGCTCGTGACACAATGTATTTATTTGGTTTATTTAACAAGGACAGTGCTCATTACAATGTGATCAAGTAGAGAAATCAAATTTAAATATTACCTGCAAAAGCCTGACAGAATCCAGTGAAGAAGAAAAGTCCTCCTTTGGACAAGGCAAAGAGCTGTCCCAGAAACACCAGGAAGGAGATGGAGGAGAAGACCACCGAGAGGACCATGAGCGCCTGCACGGACTGGAGCCAGTCTGAAGGGGGAGGGGGGTTGAAGACAGGGTGGAGGAGAGAGTGGAGGACAGGGTGGAGGAGAGGGTAGACTAAATAAAACATATATTCTGGCACAGAGCAATTGTGTGGTGATTAGAGCTGTACAATATCAGGAATATGTGTGACAATGTTGTTTCATGTTGTGGTGATATGATCTGGGATACAGCAGTGACCACAATGGACAATGGAAAGTTCACTTGAGTTAAAATGCACTGGGTAACATAGACCTCGTTGGGTAAGGACCAAAATGGACTGTACTTAACATAACTAAATCAAAACAAGACACATTTGGGGTTAGAATTTGGTGGTTTCTTTCGACTCCCTTGTCTCTTTTATATTCAGTTATGGAAAAAGTGCTCTGCTATTTTGTAACTTAAGTAAAAGCACAAGTACCAGAGCAAAAGAAATACTCAAGTAAAAGTATTACGTTAAAAAATCTACTTTATTATTGGGCATTTAAGTACCCATTTTAAAATGTACTTAAAGAGTAAAAAGTAAAAGTATTCCATTTTTGTGCGGAATTTGAATAGAAACAACTGAAAATCAATCATTTTTTTCCTGGCTGTTTTTATTTGCACATTTTTGTTTGTTCAAACTATGAACATGTTAAAAATAAACCCTTTTCAGCAGGTCTCAAACAATAATAAAACATAACATAACTTTTCAGTCCAGTTAAAAATGTGGTGAAGTAGAAAGTACAGATATCTTTTCTCAAATATAGTGAAGTAAAAGTAAAAATGATCCACTTTAAATTGATTTAGGTAAAGTACAGATACCTAAAATTTGTACTTAAGCACAGTACTTTGCTACTTTTACTTTGTTACGTTCCACCACTCCTCTTTTATAAGTTATGCGTTCAATGTTCTACAGTGGAGCATTAAAGATAAGACACGCTAGCACTAACTTAACAAGACTGTTCACTGCTCACAACACATTTTCAATATATACCAAACATATTTACCGTTCTCATTGGTGGCAGCACAAAGCCACGTTTTTGTAGCGTTGTCTTGGAAACAGTTGTACCAGAGATCTGAAATTTCCGAGTCGTCCCAAACCCACCAGGACTACAGAAACAAGTAAAATGTAACTTTAGTAAATGCTCTTATATCTACCTAGAACTGAACTGAATGATTTGGGAAAAAATATCTAATTGCAATTTTTCAGCTAGTATTACAATTTTGATTCGATTTTTGATGTATGTTTTAATGATAGGATTCTCTTTATGTGTTCAAGCATGTGTTCATGAGTTTAAACATGTTCAGGTGAATTTTCCTGCAGTTTTTTAGACAGAATATAACAGGATATTTTCTTGCTTGTGGAAGAAATTATGCTACTTCAAAAATAGCAGCATTTGTTGTTTGCTAATTGTGTCCATTCAAATTGCAATTTCGATTAGATTTTGATTAATATTGCAGCCTTACCGCTATCTGCATTAATCTATTTTCATTTTTAGCTCACTTTTTCCAGAGTTGAAATGAGAAGCATGGCCAGTGAGGAGAGATGCAGAACCGTGATAGAGATGAGGAGGAGGACCATGGCTGCCTCAGGGTCAGGAGGTTCAGTACTTCTCTGTCAAAACAAAAATACCACGTTCTCAAAATATGTAATAATAAATTTATGTCTCACAACACCACAGCTTATCATTAAAGGGGATGTATTTTGTAAAATAAACTTTTATGATATTTCAAATAGGTTATAACTGTGTTCCCTCATTATTTGCTTACACAGAGTTATAGTTTGATAGACTTATGCATGTTTCAGCCTTTCAGTTTTGAAGTTTTCAAAAGGAAGTCAATGTACATGTTTCTACTGATGAGCAGTTTTGGATCAATTTTGCAGTTTACAAAATGTCAAATAAAAAATACTAAATACTTGGATAAAAATATGTTTTCTATAACCTCAGTAAACCAATTTCATTTTCAAATGTTTTTGCTGTTGTAGCTTGAGTTGATGCTTTCTTTCTTGCACATATTGTCGTTGTACCATTGAGCAAAACACCTCATCCACCTTGACTATGCATGTGCTGTATGACTGTAGTGGTCAGAGAGGTTGTTACAGCAAATTGATATGAAATATAACTCTATGCCATAATTAACTTTCCTACCAGGCTATTCTGCTACTCTGATCTGTATTTATGCTACAAGTAACCTAACTGAAGACTCTTGTAAAGTCAAGTCTTAAATTATGCTACACGCTGCACAAACACAATAGGTTACATAATCTATATAGGGTGGACTTAAGCTGTTCATGGGAAACTATGAGTATAATCGTTAAGTCTCTCAAAATCAGAGCAGGTCATCTTTGCTCATTTATCAAAACCTAAACAAGACAATCTCCAGGGAATATAGAACAACATTAGTGGCAACTGAAAATGACTACAGGCTATCATTTAGATCATAAAGGACCCAAGAAAAATGGTAACTTATATACATTTACTATGAGCAAGTACATTTATATTTAATTAGCTTTTTGTAACAATAAAGACATGATTCATCTATAATCCTCCACCAGATAAATGCTGCCGTGTCCTTGGGCAAGATACTTAACCCACCTCGCCCCCAGTGTCTGGGTATGAATGTGTGTGTGAATGGATGCAAAGCACTTTCGAGTGCCTTGAAGGTGGAAAAGCTCTATATAAAAATGTGACTACTGTATTTACCATAATGTATAGATTACTACTACTACTACTACTACTACTGCTGCTGCTGCTGTCCAAGTTAACATTGTACATAAGACTGCTGCTGCTGTTACTACTACTACTACTACTACAGAGTATTACATATTCAACACTATAAACACAGCAACTAATAATACTGCTTTGCCGTTTTAATTGCATGACGCCCATTTATCCATAGTTCTTAATTAGAAGATGTAAAGTTCTCACCCTTAAACGTCTCCCAGAGTGTCCAGTGCTCCACTGGTCCTTTCTTTGGGTCTTCTAGCTTAAACCTCCTGCACATTTGGAGTTTAAATCTTGGAGAAGCTGTGAAGAAAAGGAGCAGGAATGTGCAATCAGATATGATGTAGGAGGAGTTCGACACCCACTTCCTCCCCCCTCCTGCTTCACCTCCCAGTAAAAATCTAAGGCCTGCTCCAAATCAAAACTAACACATGCATTCCTCTGCGCTAACCAAATATACGCAACTTACTATGACTGTATATACTTGTGCATCTGGGAGGCTAGTAACATGTGCTCAAAGAAAAACACTAACTTTAAAATATTCTTCCTCAAGTAGACTAAGTAAAAGTAACCTTGAATAGGCCTGTATGTATGATGCCTAAAAGTGCCCAAAAGTAGTTTATGGTAACTAGGTTTAGGGATTAGTGTTAGATAATACTAGGAATAGTATTACTACTAATAAAATGCAATTAATAATGATGCATTGGATTTATATAGCACCTTTCAAGACACCCAAAACACTTTACAGAGCATCATTCATAGAACTGATGTAAGTGAAGCTGACAATCTGTACCACTGGCCTCTCCGACCACCGCCAACACTCACGCACATACCACACACACACACACACACACACCCCCACACACCCCACACACACACACACACACACTCACTAAGAACGGTGGGTGAAGTGTCTGGTCAAAGGACATGAAGACAGTAATTATTATCACCTCTATTAGTTTACGTTACACAACTCATGCAATTAGTAAAACTCCAATGACAACAACTGTAGATTTTATTTACAGCTATTAAACTACATTATACTACTACTGATACTAGTACTATAATTACTAATTATCAATAATATTGTGAATGTTGCTTTGAAAGTGTGGAAGTTTTGAATATTGTGTAGGCCCACGTTGTTTATTATATAAAACTCTCTATCTAAAGCTGTCTGCTGATTAAAAACACAATTTAACTCCTGCTGTATCCTATAAATATTTCAAACAGGGGTATATATGTATTTCTGCCATTATGTGGGTGATTTCAGAGTCATTTTACATTTGTCTGATACTTAAACCTCAACTAATGAATCTGAGGAAATGTTTTAACACATTTTTGTTGGATTAACAAAATACTTTGATTGCAGTTATCAAAATACTCCCCAGAAATATTGAGAAAGTACCTGTGGCGAACAAGTTAGGTACAAAGAGCCAAAATTTTCAACCGTAAGACTCAAAGAGCCACACGACGCACTGACCTGCCAAGACAGACAGACACGCACACACAATTACAACCATATTATTTCCCTTAAAACACTCCTCTCCTTACAAAACAACAGCAAGCACTTCTATTCATTTCAAGATAAGTGTCCACCCTCAACACACACATCAAATGCAGCTTAGCCAGAGTTAACACAGCACCTACCCCAGAGGTCAGATACCCCCCACATACACACATAAACACACACACACACAAGCTCCTCACCCTATCCCTAAGGGTGCGCCCGGCCACTCTGCGGAGGAAGCCCATTTCAGCCGCTTGTATCCGAGATCTTGTCCTTTCGGTCATTACCCAGAGCTCATGACCATAGGTGAGGGTAGGAACGTAGATTGACCGGTAAATCGAGAGCTTCGCCTTCCGGCTCAGCTCCTTCTTTACCACAACGGACCGATACAGCGACCGCATCACTGCAGACGCTGCACCGATCCGCCTGTCAATCTCCCGCTCCATCCTTCCCCCCTTGAACTCCTCCACTTGGGGCAGAGACTCACCACCCACCCGGAGAGAGCAAACCACCTTTTTCCGGTCGAGAACCATGGCCTCGGATTTGGAGGAGCTGATTCTCATCCCAGCCGCTTCACACTCGGCTGCAAACTGCCCCAGTGCCTGCTGCAGGTCCTGGCTCGAAGAAGCCATCAGGACAACATCATCTGCAAACAGCAGAGATGAAATCCTGTGGTTCCCAAACCAGGCCCCCTCCGGCCCCTGGCTGCGCCTAGAAATTCTGTCCATAAATATAATGAACAGAACCGGTGACAAAGGGCAGCCCTGGCGGAGTCCAACATGCACTGGGAACAGGTCTGACTTACTGCCGGCAATGTGAACACAGCTCCTGCTCCGGTCATACAGGGACCGGACAGCCCTTAGCAAAGAGCCCCGGACCCCATACTCCCAGAGCACCCCCCAAAGGGCACCACGAGGGACACGGTCGAATGCCTTCTCCAGATCCACAAAACACATGTGGACTGGTTGGGCATACTCCCATGAGCCCTCGAGGACCCGATGAAGAGTATAGAGCTGGTCCAGTGTTCCACGACCAGGATGAAAACCACACTGCTCCTCCTGAATCCGAGGTTCGACTATCGGTCGGATTCTCCTCTCCAGTACCCTGGAATAGACCTTACCGGGAAGGCTGAGGAGTGTGATTCCCCTGTAATTGGAACACACCCTCCGGTCCCCCTTCTTATACAGAGGGACCACCACCCCGGTCTGCCATTCCACAGGTACTGTCCCCGACCGCCACGCGATGTTGCAGAGACGTGTCAGCCAAGACAGCCCCACAACATCCAGAGACTTGAGGTACTCAGGACGGATCTCGTCCACCCCCAGAGCCTTGCCACCGAGGAGCTTGCCAACCACCTCAGTGACTTCAGCCAGGGTGATGGACGAGTCCGCCTCTGGGTCCCCAGTTTCTTTTTTAAGTCTATTTTTTAAATTATTTTAAACTATTTATATATTATCTTGTTTTATTGCATGTACCATTATCCTTCTGTTCTTTCACTGTGCGGTGCAATACTGGAATTTCCCCACTGTGGGACTAATAAAGGCTTATCTTATCTTATTAAAATATTAACACAAGCATAAGTCAGGTGTTATTTCCAAACTACATCACAGATTTTCTTACCTTGTTGGAGTGATAATCTCAGTGGGATATTTTTTATTATCTGGAGCCAAGGTTTCAATTACATCCACAAAACACTGTTTTAAAAACTCTCCTTCGTTGTACGTTTTTTTTTTTTTTTAGCACGGGCAATCTTCCAGGCCACTTAGGATGCAAGTGTCACAGTTTCTCCATGCTTGTTCAATTACTGAAACATTTGAGACTGTCTTTTTACCTGCTTTTCAAGGTGCTCAGTTTGTGCTTGTGTAGTTCAGATCCTTGTCCATATGAGCCTGGAGAGGCTAAAATGACGCTGAAGATTTGAAGCCTTAAAATGTGATATTGTAGTATTGCAGATTAAACAGAGTGATTTGCCAT
Organism: Periophthalmus magnuspinnatus; assembly: GCF_009829125.3. Classification (NCBI taxonomy): domain Eukaryota; kingdom Metazoa; phylum Chordata; class Actinopteri; order Gobiiformes; family Gobiidae; genus Periophthalmus; species Periophthalmus magnuspinnatus. The sequence continues at coordinate 23,566,965 of NC_047130.1, read as the reverse complement.
TCCGTTCAATAAAAAAGTAAGCATCTTCCCATTCTTCCAGACATGTCCCGTGTTCATCCTCATATATTCGTTTAGTTTTGCATTTTGTCATTTTGACTCGAGGGTAACAGTCGCACGCGCATCAAATGTTTACTTATTTTCGTGGCATTAGACGTGACCCGCAGATGACCCGCGGTCACGTGTCAGACGCAGCGTAAAAAAAGCTGATAAATCAGTTTTTATATATTGTTTATTATTTGTTTTAATAAGCCCTGGTGGATTTGAATGCGTTTTAAGAGAGAAAAAAATAAGTGAAACATGAAACAATGCAAAGAGCTGCAGTTTATAGAAAATATACGAGGCAAAGAGCCGCATTCCTATTGGCAGAGAGCCGCATGAGGCTCGAGAGCCGCGTGTTCGCCACCCCCGCGCTATTTGAATAGATCCATGACTAGGACATAGGGACTAAAGTGAAATGTGGCATGCTCTTCACCTTATAAGTTTGATCTGATGTACGCCAAGCGTGCCTTTCTCCACTGGTACGTGGGAGAAGGGATGGAGGAGGGAGAGTTCTCTGAGGCCAGAGAGGACATGGCTGCTCTAGAGAAGGATTATGAAGAAGTGGGTGCTGATTCGATGGAGGGAGAAGGAGAGGAGGGTGAGGAATATTAACTTGTTTTAAAATGTGAAAAAGTGTCCCATGTTCTGTTTTGTATTTGTTAGAAATATTTTACATAGATTGGAAAGTTTTTGGAGGTTTCTTGTTCATACCACTTTTAATGAGTTCAGGGCTGTTACGTCATATAGTTTATAAATAAACGGCATTTCTTCAATAAACCACTTTTATGAACTAATGGCGTACTGTTATGGTGTCTGCTCACTATGTAATAGAATAGAGTCATTGCTAAGTGCCTAAACTATGAGAAGTTTTTGTGTGAATCATAGTGTGCATAGAATGTTATGTTTGATATTGATACTTACTGTAGCGCTTTGATTTCAAGTGCATCAGACCAAGGACGGCCTTACAGCGCCCTCTAGTGGTTTATCCTGCGCAGGTCAAAGGGACGGGAGCTTCAGATTTTAGAACAGAAATTGCTCTGAAGAGATGAACATTATTTGACTCTCGCTCCAACACGACGTTTTGAGGTTACCCGAACTGACCTACCTTTTAACGCTTACTCTGGAATACAATACAAAGTTATAATTCAAGTTATTTTGCTTTTTGTACTTGGATGTTATCTACAAGTCTCAGCCTACGATTTTTGTAGATCAGTGTTTTTACGTTACTTTTTGTTTGATATTAATGACATAAGACAAAATTGACAGTCTGTGGGAAAGCCTGGCTGTGGTGGAGCACTCTTGGAAATGCCTCCTCAGCAGTTTTGTTAATTCCAGATGCGATTAATTTGAAGATGACAAACACAAACAGGCCTCCTACTACATGTAAACATGCTGATATCATGATGTGACACTGTGTTAAAAGGTGTCAAACCTGGCTTCATTACAGGAGCGGTCAGTACACTTCTCCTTGTGAGTAAAAATGAACACAGTCAGTGCATGGTGCCATTCATCATGTGTATGAGCCTGGTATTCAGACCACCACCAGAGAACAGCCAGTCCAGGGAAGGGAAATACAGGAAACAGATTAGTGACCACTTTAAGAGAGCGAGGGGCTATCTCAGACCACACAAAACACTGTGAACATTAAGTACTGCAGGCTTTTTAGATGTTGATGACTTGGTGAATCAGAAACAATATACAAAGATTAAGGACAAATCACAATATGTAAAATGACCTCATCCGGAATACTTTACAGATGCCTTTCCTCTTCATAGTCCAGTGTGCATAGAACCAAGGTGCTGGTATAAAATAAATTAAGGGATGTTTATTTATGAATAAAAAGAGAAGAATAATATAAGTCATTATAGAAAGTGAGGCCAAGTAGGCTAAAGGCATTTGTTTCATAGAAAAAAAACAAAAAAACAGCCTCTAATAATAATAATAATAATAGTAATAATTTAATAATAAGTCATTTTTTAATTGTAGTTCATTAGTTTATGGCCTTTGTGCATGCATTTATTGAATTTGTAAAACAGTAGTAGACTATATTAATTGCAATATTTATAAACTATTATTAATGTTATTAATATTAAAATCTAATTGTTATCATTTTCTATAGTAAATTGTGGTTTTAGCCTATTTTCTTTACTGAATGGTAATGCAAAATCCTACACTACAAAAGTCCTTTAAACTTCCTTGAGAGATTACGTCCCGTTACTTTCCAAACCAAGTCCAGATGTCCCTGTTCTTCACCCCTCCCAGAACCACAAGACTGGAAAATCTTCACAGCTGCAACTTTGGGGCTTTCGTAAACACTGACCCTGCACAGTACGAGATTGGATAGACTATGTTAACTGTATTATTTGACGAAGTAAGACGAGCACGCATCTGATGGAGACCGCGTTACGATGGGGTTCATTAATATTTACCGATGTTTAACGACAACAACTTTACGCACGGGGGAGGCTGAGGCGTGAGGACAGCTGCGGGACAAGAGCAACAAATGGAGCCAGCCGAGGTATGCTCATGTTCAAAATAAATATACCAAATAAATACGTACGTACGTGTCTTGTTTTCAAGTTTGAAGTCAGTTTTGTTCTGTCGTGCAAAGGTATCTAATGCAAATCGCATTACGCACCACAACCGTCACGCAAAACATGTTCAAAGTTTGTGAATAGTCAGTTAGAATGTCCTAGCAAAGTTGTGTATTGGGTACACCGTTAAACGCGGGCTGGACTAAAGCTTTCTTTTGTAGTGAGACAAAAGTGGTCCAAAGCCCTGAAGTTGGACCGCCCAGAACTTGGCTGTCCTCTGCTTAAAACTGCAGTTAAAGACACAGCCCAGTCCACAACACAACTACAAAAACGTCAAACAAATATTACAATATTCTTTAGAGGACTGTGGGTTACTCTGAACTGCCACCTGAACGTGGTGGAGGGGTTTGAGCGCCCGAATGATCCTGGGAGCTATGTTGTTGGAGGCTTCATGCCCCTGGTAGGGTCACTAATGGCAAACAGGTCCAGGGGGACGGGTCCAGGAGGGAAGTCACTGAGGTAAGCAAGCTCCTCGATGGCAAGGCTCCGGGGATGATGAGGTGCATCCCGGGTACCTCAAGTCTCTGGAGATTGTGGGGCTGTCTTGGCTGACACGTCTCTGCAACATTGGGTGGTGGTCGGGGACAGTGCCACTGGACTGGCAGAGCGGGGTGGTGGTCCCTCTGTATAAGAAGGGGGACCGGAGGGTGTGTTCAGGGGAATCACACTCCTCAGCCTTCCTGGTAAGGTCTATTACAGGGTATTCAATCGGGTCCTCGAGGATTCATGGGAGTTTGCCCAATCAGTCCACATGTATTTTGTGGATCTGGAGAAGGCATTTGACAGTGTCCCTCATGGTGTCCTTTGGGGGGTGCCCCGGGAGTATGGGGTCCAGGGTCCTTTGCTAAGGGCTGTCCGGTCCCTGTATGACCGGAGCAGGAGCTGTGTTCGCATTGCCGGCAGTAAGTCAGACCTGCTGGGATGAGAATCAGCTCCTCCAAATCCGAGGCCATGGTTCTCAACTGGAAAAAGGTGGTTTGCTCTCTCCGGGTGGGTGGAGAGTCTCTGCTTCAAGTGGAGGAGTTCAAGTATCTTGGGTTCTTGTTCACGAGTGAATGACGAATGGAGCATGAGATCTGTGCAGCGTCCACCGTGATGCAGTCGCTGTATTGATCTGTTGTGGTAAAGAAGGAGCTGAGTCAAAAGGCAAAGGTCTCGATTTACCGGTCATTCTACGTTCCTACTCTCACCTATGGTCATGAGCTCTGGGTAATGACCGAAAAGACAAGATCGTGGATACAAGCGGCCGAAATGGGTTTTTCCCTGTCAGTCCCTGCTTAGATTGCTGCCCCCGCGTCCCGGCCCCGGATAAGTGGAAGAAAATGGATGGATGGATGGATGGGTCACTCTGTATGAATTGTGCAAGGCAGTAAAATAAGTTTTTCCATTTTGAGACCCTTTTGTATGATGTTTGCACCACCAGCCACTTCGTGGCACTGTGCTTCCTGTCAGCTTTTAAATAATGCAAAAAAGACAGAGCCAGTTGTAGTAAAAAAGTATGCTTTTGTGGAAATCAAATAATTACAATACTTAGGCTTCCACTGGCCCTGATATCTGATCATCTATAGTCTTAGGGCTTTCACACGTGGTTTGGTCTAGTCCTCTCCTGGATTAGTCCAAATTTATTTCCATCTTTAATGTGAGGTGTATGCATGTCTGAAAGTTACCCAAAGCTCTACAAAAACATGCTGCTATCAATGCAATAGGCCTATCACAATAATATATCAACAGAACAATAATTTTTGGGGGTCAGTATTTATCGTAGGCACTTTTTCTTTGTACTAATGGGGAACTTTTTGTTGTTTTTCTGCACATTGATGAAATTTGAGCTGAAGAGTGTTGGCTAACAAGTGGTTTAAAAACATGAATATCATTTTTATTTTGTTTTTTGTCTCAGAACCATAAATTGTTGTTGTTCAGTATTATCATTTATCATCTATATTTTCCTCAACAATATATCACACTTCAAAATGAGTTAGATATGTAGTCCTCTTAACCTTTGCTCTGAGTGCAGGAGGAGTTGTCGCAGATCACCTCATGGCTCTGGGAGCAGGGTCTGAGGCCTGGAGCCTCTGCAGATGAACAGCTGTGTTGTTTGTGGAGGGGGCTACAGCGAGCTCAGGGAAACCTCAGCAGCCTCAGTAAGACACTAGACTCACAACGATCGCAATACGCCGCAGAAATACTAGAGGTGAGGCTTTAGATAATCACAAGTTATTTATGTCCTCTTAGGGATATCAAAAGGGATGTCTAGATGAAGGTACTGCTCTGTCTGAACCGCTGTTAGACTTTAATGTGATTTTTATATTAACGCAATCTAACCACGAAGAAGAGGCTTAGTTGGAGTTAGTTTGTGATTACAGTAGTAGCAAAAGTAAGCTATATCCATTTAATCTGTTCTCTAAAAAGTAAAAGTTCTTTTTAACTGGCTATGTCACATTATTTTTACTTCAGAAAGTTCAGAAATGAGCAATGCTAGTACATTAGACACTGTTGTTTGGTAATGGTGTCAGTAATTAGGAATAGTTGTGGAATATAACACTACAATTTGATACTGTGACATCACTGTTTTGGATGAAATTGCATTATATTTGTGTGTTTAAGGTTAGTAAATCTTTGGAGCAGATTCGGGTGTTCACTGGACATAAAGACGTTTTGGCTCAAGAGATTCAAGATGAGAATGACCAGCTCAGAGAACGACTGCAGCGCCTGGTGTCTCTACAAGGTCTGCTGGGGAGTATATGTGTCTAGCCTTTACCAGAAAGAACAGACAGAAGTTACTGGAAAGTGCTGAACTAGAGACACCACTATGATTCTCCAGTGTTCCAACCTCAGTTACTATTACGATTTATGTTCAGGCAAGTGTAAGTACATAAGTGAGATAAGTGTGAGTAGCCCGCCACTGCCAATACTGTACTCCTCCAAGGCTGCTGAAGGTCAGAAGTAGATTTAGATAGTAGATAGTAGTAGTAGATTAATTAAGACTAAGATACAAGTGCCCGAGAATTTTGAATACCATCTCCAAAAGAATGAAGTATGGGCAAAGAATAAGAAATATGGAATATCAAAAGGCCATATTTGACTGAAAACCAAAATGGAAGAACAGGACGGTGGGCAACGGAAGCAATGGATAAAACAAATCGAAGAGGACGTCAAGGCCCAAAATGGGTTTCTTAACGAGTAGTAGATGTACAGTTGGAAAGTTGTAAATGGTCTCATTGTTATATAGCACTTTTCCACCTTCAAGGCACTCAAAGTGCTTTACATCAAGGAATCACCCACCCATTCAAACACACTGTGTACACTAGTGTATGTTAAGTGTCTTGCTCAAGGACACAACGATGGAATTCATCTGTGTGAGTTGGAATCGTACCGCAAATCTGTAGGTTTATTCTGTTTATATGCTGCACTGTTACTCTTTTGTACATAATAAGAAACAGTGTGTTACATTAGAGTCTATTTTTAGTTTATTTTTAATTTATTTTAAAATTATTTTAAGCTATCTATTATCTTGTTTTATTGCATGTTAGCATTTTCCTGCTGTTCTTGAACTGTGCGGTGCAATACTGGAATTTCCCCATCTTATCTTTGGATCATTGGATATCACCACTTAACCGATTCACACAAGTAGCTCTGTCATTTAGTATGTGCCATAAAACTCATCAGTGAAAAGGTTTTAACATTAAAATGAACTGGTTTGGATTGTGACATAGTAAACTATTTGTTATGCAGCATCAGAAAAGGTTCATTTGCAGTTATTTTTGGGAAGAATGAAGACTCTCCCTCATATATTACATCAGAATCAGTAAACAAAATCACAAACTAGGAACTTGCTTTGACGATATGATTGAATTTTCCAAAAGATTTACAGATAAGTGAAGTGGCTAAGATGCTGTACGACCAGGGCCTGACAGAGCTGATCCACAGCAGCCCCAGTGAACAGGTGGCCTACCTCCTGGTGGAGAGGGCCTCATTGCTAGAGACCTCACAGGGGACAAACACTGCAGGTCAGAATGGAACAGGGGGCCAGACCTGCACCTCCACCATGGGACATGTGAGTATGAATTTTAGTTTTAGTTTTTTCTAGCGTTCTATTTTGCATGGCCTAGTTTAGATCTTTTGTAAGACAGGATAAGTTCTCCTTTTAAAGCTACTCTGACCTTGATTTGGTGCTGATGTAGTTGTTCCAGGTTGCGTGGTTACAGTCAAAGTTTTCGGGTAATACATTTTGTAAATCACCTTTCTCTAGACTTCCCACAAGAGGGCACTGCGCCACAGCCAAAGCCCTTGGAAAAAACTCTTGGGACTCCACAAAAATCAGAAATGTCTGCTTATTCCTGTAAGTATGCGACCTATATCTTAACCATTTTTATCAAGCACATGCTATAAACCACATCTATCCGGATTTAGTGTCTAGTGTTTTGTAGACTGTGGAATAAATATGCTTTTAGTAAATACAGAAAAATATTGTAATCATGTGTAGTCAAAATACAAATTTGTAATGTTTCCATAGTGATTGATCCAAGAAAGAACCCCGACTTTATGTTAGTATAAACGGTCATTTACCTTGCCACAACGTTATATTTTAGTTCTCACTGCAATGGAGAAATGCAAGCGCTAGTCTGATACCTGACCACTAGATGTCACAAATTATAGCTATTTAGAGAGGTCAAATGTAAAGATTACATATTAAACCTTTATTTGAGGCAAGGTTTTTATCTTTTCCACCAAATTCTTCTGTTTTTTGTTTTGTTTTGTTTTTAGGCTGAGTCTCGACATTCGGCAGAACAAACAAACAGTGTTCAAAAAGAGTGTTATCGACTTGAGCGAGATTTGGAGGAGGGGTCCAGACGACTGGCCATGGCACACAATGAAATCAGGCAACTGACAAATGAGCTGGAGTGTGCACAGAAGATTCAGAGGGCCTATGGTGAGCAAATACTATACATACTAATGCAAATACCAATCATATTACAATCGATTATGTTGAATGATTATTGATTGCAAACTAACCAAAAATACACATTTGTGAGACAAAGTAGTGCCAAAGTCAGTCTGTATATTTGTACCTTATTTGACACAAGTTGCTATTTTTTATTTTTTTATTTTAAGTTTTACTGGCATTTGTTTGGTCTTTGTTATTGTATTGTAGTGTATGAGATACTTTGTTCAAGCTGTGACGTCACACCTCATACACTTAATAGTTAGCCTAATGTTAAACCAATGGAAAATTTAAAATGCTCAATACTAAAGTGAGCATTCATTAAAAAGTTTTATATACTATAAAGGGATAGATTTACCAGCAGTTTATGGGATTGTGCCACCACACCTTTGTTTACTTTTTAAGATTGTTTGGCTACTATACCTCTATGAGAGTTTTGCACTACAGAAATAAACATGGCAGCTTTCCAGGGTAATGAACGTTTTTTGACGTACCATCTTGAACTCTATACATAGAAAAAAGTAAATACAAAAATATATGAGCATAACTATTCTTTGTCATTTCAGAGCCTGAACTGCAAGCTGCAAAACATGAAGTGGATCAACTCAGACAGGAAGTAGAACAAATCAAGAAATATGGTGAACTTAATTTTTCTTATTTTATTTTCTTATTTTTTAAATATACATCCAAACAATTAACCTTTTACCCTGATGTTTTCTGTGGAATTTCCAAGACACAGTGAATGAATTGATAATGTTGCAAGCCCAAAAATTCTTTGGTTGAAGTAGAACTACTGTGGCTTTCGGTGTTAATCCTTTTATAGACCTGGTTTAGAGCTGGTTTAGAGCTGGTTTAGACCTGGTTTAGACCTGGTTTAGAGCTGGTTTAGACCTGGTTTAGATCTGGTTTAGAGCTGGTTTAGAGCTGGTTTTGACCTGGTTTTGACCTGGTTTTGACCTGGTTTAGACCTGGTTTAGACCTGGTTTAGACCTGGTTTAGACCTGGTTTAGAGCTGGTTTAGATCTGGTTTAGACCTGGTTTAGACCTGGTTTAGACCTGGTTTAGACCTGGTTTAGACCTGGTTTAGACCCGGTTTAGAGCTGGTTTAGATCTGGTTTAGATCTGGTTTAGATCTGGTTTAGACCTGGTTTAGACCTGGTTTAGACCTGGTTTAGATCTGGTTTAGAGCTGGTTTAGATCTGGTTTAGATCTGGTTTAGACCTGGTTTAGATCTGATTTAGAGCTGGCTTTGAGCTGGTTTAGAGCTGGTTTTGACCTGGTTTTGACCTGGTTTAAATTTGGTTTTGAGCTGGTTTAGAGCTGGTTTAGACCCGGTTTTGAGCTTTTTTAGATCTGGTTTAGAGCTGGTTTTGAGCTGGTTTTGACCTGGTTTAGAGCTGGTTTTGAGCTGGTTTAGACCTGGTTTAGAGCTGGTTTAGACCTGGTTTAGAGCTGATGGTACTTGTAAACGCCAACATTTTCTTAGGGTGCGTTCACACTTGGTCCTGGTTTCAGCACCATTTAGTCCTGATGTAGACTGAATTTGGTCCTGTTCTAGTCTTGATTTAGTTTTGGTCAAGTCTAGGTTTGGTTGAGTTTAGTCTGAGTTTTTGTGTGATCTATCTACGAATCACAGGTTAAGTATATTGAATTTATAGGAAACATTTGAACTACATTTAATTACAGGATCCATGTCATCTTGAAAATTACGACAGAATGTTCAAATTTAAACAATGAAATGGTTACATATTTTGATACATTTGTAAATATTTAGTTATCATATTATATATTGTTTTTCCTCCTGCAGAGATGAAGGGTCTGAGAGAGGCCAAAGAGACAAATGACCGCTTGGACTGTCAGATCCAGTGCTTACGAAGCAGACTGCGGACCATAGAGGCTGAGGGCGGCTTACAACAGAAGGGGGTGCTGGTGATAACAAAAAAATAGGCTATTGATACTTTGCTGCTGATGTCATCAACATTCCCTGGGGGTGTGATGCTAACTGGAGGTACCACTCTATCTGAAGCTCTGTTAGACTTTAATCTGAGCTTCATTTTAACATAATATGACCATAAAGGAGTGGAGTTGGAACTACCATAGGTCAGTGTTTTGTACAGTTAAACAAGTTACTCTCAAATAACATAAAATTCATAAGCTAGCAAGCATTAGCCTTTTTTTTTTTTTTTTAATTAAACATTTAAACTGAACCATGAAGGCGTATTGATAATAGGCTTCTGAAAATATGTTGTGTAAATCCATTTTGTATTTTCTATGGAGTTTTCAGCCAATCTTGATTTTTTTTTGGCTGTATTTGCTAATGTGTATGTTGTGTCACCTTGGTAACTGCTGAACATTACGCCATAGACATACACGGAAGCCCCCCTGCTTTATGTCACTGCAAAGTATCAGTTTGGTCCTATTTCTCTTTTTCACAATATCTCTCATCATAAATAATATTTCCTTTCAAAATAGAAGAAGTTTCAAACTGTGCATGCGCAGACAGACCCAACTTCAGAGCCTGAAGAGGTAAGGACCATATTAAGAGGAAACTTACTGCCCTGTGAAGAGTTTTTTCTGCAGTGTGAGAAACTAGAATAGCATCTGTGGTTAGTGTCATTGATTATAGGGATGCACAATTTTATAAAAAAAAGTATTGTGATTGTGATTACATTTGCAATATATTTTTATAAAGTAGGATCCTGCTTGGAGGGCACATTGTAAAGATCTTCTCAAAGGTATTTACATAGGAGAGAAGACTGAAATATTAACTGATGAACTAGTACAAGAGTCTCATGATTTTATGGAGGTCTAAGCTTACATACACAATAAAGATTTTTCTATGAAAGGACAATTTTTTTTTTTTCTTTGCAACGGAAATACTAATTCTTCTATCTAAATGATTGCACCAACACAAAATGCTATTTCAATTTGATTGCAAGATGATTGATATTGTGCAGCCCTATGTGACAGTATCTAATGCACAGATGTATGCATTTTTGCAAGAATCCACATTGAGATGTTGTATTGCTTTTCCAGATCACAGTTCTTCAGACAGAGGTGGAGAAGTTGCATGTCATCCTACAGGAACAGCAGACTAAAGCCGAGAAGTCCAGTGAATTGAATAAAGTGAGTTAGAAATAACCAAGTTTGTCAAATACTTCTGAAAAGCATAAAACAATGTAGATTTTCTTGCTTGTTCTTGTAATAAGGTTAGGTTGTTGCTTTATCTCATTCTTTACAGACTCTAGAAACTGAAGTGAACCAAAACATTGAAGTCAACATAAAATTACAGGAGAAAATTGATTCTCAGATGAAACGATTACTGGAACAAGAATCAGAGGTGGGGACTACTGCGACACTTGCCTGGCAAATCCAGAATGATATCTCTCTGTATTTTGTAGACAGATTCATTTAGTCTGATCCGCACACCCTCAGCTGTGATTCAAGGCCCGCAGACGTGATTGTGCAACCAGATTCATTTTTTTTTCAGTGACGCATTTGAAACAAAGGAGCTCATTGGTCACCATTGATTTACAGATAAAATCTAATTTATCTCAACTCAGATTAACAGAGTTTAGAGCTTGACTCATTTATTCTGAAGAAATCTGCAGTCCCCGGGATATATTTTTTTCCCTTTATTTTTTCTGATATGGACGAACCATGTGTGTCCCATATTGACTAATCCACCTGTCTATCATGCCCATCTGTACTCTGGGAGATTTGCAAGTGACTAGACTGATGTCTTCGGAAAATGTTGAAATTGACTTTACCTTTTGCGGTTTTGGATACCGGTAAAATGTATGTGGTTGCAGTCTTCTGTGCGAGTTCCTGTTTGACACCAAAACCAAAGAAAAGTGTACGAACATCTATAAACATCTAGAGTTGAAGTTGATTTTGATAACTTGTCAAACAGTCATTAAGCGTGTTATTCTATTTTAGATAGAGGCTCTGAAGCTGGAATTGGAAAATTGTCAAAGGGAAAACAAGCACCTGGAACAAATGTACGTTAAGTTAAACACACAAATTCAACATATAACAGAAAGAAACTATGTAAAAGTCAATAAGAAAACTACATGAAGAAGTAAATACATGTTTACACCATCACAATTACATGTGTACAAATAAACGTTAGGATCCTGTTTAGCTTTCCTTTTATCACTAGAGTTACTAATATATTTTTACATACTATTTTTTCCATGAGGATCAAGATTCAATATAATTCATTGATTCAACAGCAAAAATATAAGAGCAGCTATGTAAATCAATGTATGCAAAGAACTACGGATTCAACAACTAGAACTAGAATATTAAAATCTTAAAAATATGCACATATATGTATACTTTGAATGCAATATTGATTGTAAATGGAGTAAAATGAAATAAATATAACTTTATAAATTCAAATTCATGAAAAAATGATTACTTTTTTATTTCATTGTGTTTCTAAGCACATATAACTAACAATCTGTTCATTTGTGGATTTAACATTTTTCACAGACACCTGGATGTCTCGGCCAATTATCAGCAGCCCTCTGAAAACCTCAAAAGTGTTGCACAAAAGGTAAACAAACATTTTTATGGTGTATAGAAACTAAGATTCTTATAATTGGACTGTGTAACTTTTCTGGTAGAGGGTCCGTTACATGCTTGTCTCCATGGAGATGTTATTTTACCTGAAATGTATTAAACATATTTAATTTGCATTTATTCAGTTGGTGCGGTTGTGTTTTTGTTATCACTGTAAAAACATGCATCCTTCATGAATGGGGTCACTTCCGGAGATCTGAACTGTAACTTGATCTGGTGGAACTAGTGGCTTGTCTCAGTGGTGCTAGATAGTTTAATGCCATTCTGTGGAACATTCCTAATAAAGTAATAACCATGGAGACAAGCATGTTTTTTATCTTAAAGAGTGTGTGCATTTTCAGCAGGACGATTGTGATTCAGTACCCACCAAAGATGTGTGTAAATTAGTAAAGAAAGAGATCTGGGAAACTCTGAAATGCTTCGACCAAGAGCGAAGGTAAAAATGAACTGTATTATGAAAATGAAACTTAGAATTTTACAAATGTGTCTTAAAATGTCTTTTTCAGGAACTACCAGGAGATGCAGCAAAGACTTCAACTCAAATTGCGTTATGTTAAACTTAAACTGAAAGATGAGATGAAATGGAGAGATGAGAAGATGGAGGAGTTAGAGAGAGAGTTGTCCCTCTGCTCACATGCTTTAACCATGGTAACACTTGTATGACAACAATATAACAGCTGTGTCCCAATTCAACGGCCGCATCCTTCAAAGGACTCGGCAGCAACCGAGACGCACTGCTAACCCTAATGCTAACTGTTGTGGAAAAATTGAAATTCTAAATGAAAAGTAATCCATTTTTGAAGCCCGGTGAGTTACGAATACAAAAAAGGTTTATTCTTTGTTACAGCAGATACAGACAGGACAGGGCCCGGGCCTGCCCTGGCCACAGCCTGGTAGCCTCCCAGAGTCCCAAGTCTCTCTGCATCGCTTTCCTAGACCATCTTTCCCCCTGGTCCTTCATCTCCCCAAGCATCTGAGGTCTGACTATTTGTACCAGAATGACAGTGCTACATACATTTCAAAGCAGAGACCCATAAGATAATGAACTTTTACCCTTTTTATATAGATATTTGTAACTGTCACATTATTCAGTAAAAGGGAACACATGGATTACTTCTACTTTAAAACATTGTACTTCTTGTCACACACTTCAAATAGGAAGTATAAAAATATTTTCTGTAACTGGAACATTACCATGATCCATTTCCTCAATGATAAAACCATTTAGGTGTTAAGAAACGTCCTTCACTTTACATTTAAATGAAATATTTTTAACTTCTGCAAGAAATTAGAAGTAAACCTAAACTTTACGCACACACTACACTAGTATTAGAACCATAGATGCCCCACAGGTCTTCTGCAGGCTTGACTACGCCCTCCTCAGTGACTCTGGACAGGGAACAGTGGAGACATGACCCAACACACTTAGACCACTCAGTATGATGCATCGCTTGTCAAGGAGGACTCAGCTAGATCTGTCCACTGCAGAGTGAAAACCTGCAATGACAAACACATTAATAAAATTACAAAACTATTACAGGTTAGAATGAAACCAGGATCACACTGCGTGTCATAAACATTATTCAGATCTATTGGCCATTTATATAAATACAAAAAGCTAAATGAAGTCAGCAGCAGTACATATTTGAGAAATGCTTATTTTCACCCTTTAAATTGTGATTTCAATTTCATCATGATTTATCTTGCAGCCCTCATTAATATTACTACAGCTGTAACATGTCCCATACCTCATGAGTGTCAGTAGTGTGTGTGTGGAGCAGGTCAGCTCTCCTCCAGCTTTGTGTTAGGTTCACATTATTGCCATCTGCATTTGACCCATTTCATGCACCACCTGCATCTTATCAGCCCCCACCTTCTGTGACTCCAGCAGTGTTTCCTGTCCTAACACAAGAGTCTGCGGTTGAGAACAGCACATTAATGAGCAAAATAAACATTTTAAACAGTTTCCTCAGTATTATACGATTAGGTCTAATGGGCATAATAAACAGACACAGGTCTCTAGTCTCTTCATCAGTGTGAGCACAGATCGGTTAAATGTCATAAATCTGGCCAGTCCAAAGAGTGTTCTTTACTCTTTCATTTAAAAAACATTCATGGATTGTAAAAAGCAGATAAATCACAGAATTAAATGCATACACTGGGGACTTATATTACGTAATCTGCACATAAACATAAGTGTGTTAGACATAATTAAACTGTGCCTTTGTGTTTCCTACCTCCAAGCTACAACGGCCAAGTTCATGAAAACATGGTTATTTCCTCTTTGGAGTTTACTCCGTGGAGTTCATTTCTCCTAACAGTAAAACATGATTCGTTTCTTTGCAATCTGTCCAAATGCAAAAGTTTGAGCGGATGTTTCACTGTGTTAGCTACAGGCCAAACTTCTTTGTCAATTTTGTGAGCGTTTATGTCACGTTTACAGCAGTGTTAGTAATGATTTCATAAAAGGATGAAGGATGCAGCTGTTGAATTGGGATATGGCTAATATTATCCATGAGTTTCAGACTATGAGAAATTATCATTGTTGCCATGGCAATTAACAGTTCAAAACACAATCTTTTAAAGGTGAAAAGTCCTCAAACTTCACCAATTAACAGGATGCTGAAACCCATAAATAGGGGCCATTTTCAATACTTTTTCATCAATAATTAGTTTTGAATTGTTAACTGCTATGGCAACAGTGATCATTTTTCATCACTCAGCAATATGTCCATATAATAAGCTACTAATATGGAAAGTATGAGGAAAGATGGGTCCAAAAATTTTATGTCGAAACAGTGAAAATATGTGACTTTTTTTTTCCTTTTACCATAACCCATTATCTTAATTAATTTTTACATTTTTGTTGTAGATTAAATTAATTTACACATTACTGTTTGATTTCCCTCATAACATCATTAGTAAAAGTTAAATGAGAAGTTGTATCTAAAACATAATTGCTACTTATTTAATTCAATATTTGATTTTAGTACTTTTATGTCTTATACTGCATTTGAAGTGCCAATGCCTACTTCATAATACTTCATGAAACTCTGGATACATCTTGGCCTCAAATAATACTAAAATTAATTATCTTAACAGGAAAAGGAATTCAACATGAACATAATGATGGAAAATGACAAACTCCTTATCGAGAGGAGGCGGCTGGTGCAGGAGCTGAGTGAAGAGCTCAACAGCAACAAGAAACACATCCACTTTGCACTTCAGACCAGGTAACAGTCAGTATTTAAACTACATTATATCATTCATTTCTTTAACTCATGTATTCTACCAAATTTAGGACAGATCTTCTGGAAATGGAGAATAGAACACTGCAAAATAGAGTAGTTGACTTGTCCAATCAGATCACCACAATGGAGATCTTACTACGGAACGTCCAGTCTCTGAGAGCAGCTGAGGTATAGGACACACATTTTTATTTGTGTATTTATTTTTCTTTTTGTTTATTTATTTATAAATGGCTAAATCACAGATCACAGATTTCAACAGAATAAATGAGCGAGTGCTAAACTTTTTTAATCTGAGGTGCGATGAATTTGATCAGACTCGTAACATTCTGTGTAAAAACTACAGAGATATGGTTCTGGATTTGCCAGGCAGCCTGTAAAACATTGTTCATCTAAATGTCTTTTACAGCATACATTATATTTTTACACACATCTTTTGGTGGGTTTTAGGTTAACAATTCATACAAGCTCAGTCATAAAACCTGTTAAAAAATAACGGTCATAAACTATACACAATTGTTTCTTGTTAGGAGCTGAAGAATACCTGTGATCTTCGAAAGGTCCTAACTCAACTTCCTGCACAGACACCCAGGTAAGTCTGATCCTCCAGCTGGGCACTCCTGAACAAACTTCAAATCCAGTGCCACAATGCAAATTACCCCAGTAACACTAAAGCATGGGTCAAACAAAGAGTGCCATTACCAAACTGTTTTACCCTTATGTTCAACAACCACAGCTGCATATGTGAGGTACTTTGCCAGATCATATATTCAATGTAATGAAGTGGCTTGGATGAGCAGTGAAACATCTTCACTCCTACAACTTCGCCCAGTTCACAGATATGACTTTTGGCTTTACTATGGATCAGACCTGGATAAAAGAGGGCAGCCCTTCTTTCCGTTGCATTACTTATAACAATGAATGGGTGAATTGGTTAACTTCAACTTCAACTTCACTTTATTTGTGTCCCCCATGGGGCAATTAGTTTTACAATAGAGAGAAAACAAAAAAGACAAACACATATAAAAACATTGAAAGGACACAAGAAAAACCAGTACATATTTGTCTATCCACAGAACAGGAAAAATACACAGCGGTAAGTAAGATTAAAATGGGTTTCTACCCTGAGCAGCATTTAAAAGCAAAATGGCCGCAGGAATAAAAGAGTTCTTGTACCTATTACTCCTCACTGAAGGAAACCTGAGCCTAGAGCCAGAAGGAAGAAAACTAAACTCATCATGAAGAGGATGAGCGTCATCAGACAAGATGCTCAGAGCCTTCCTTCTCACCTGTCTGGAGAACAGCTCAGACAGAGAAGTCTGCTGGGCCCCCAAGATTTTCTCACTCTCAAGGAATGACGTTATATCTTGAATTAAAAATGTTACATTTTATTCTTAATGTCTTATGCTACAATCAGTCAAAATAATTCAATGATGACAGAAGTGTCATGGCACATTTTATTTTATAAATGTTTCTGCTGAACTTAAAGGTGCACTGTGCCACATTTCTGGTAGAAAGTTCACCATTTGCTTGTTTTTGTGAAGGTATTGCCTGGAATGCTTCACAGTAGGGCTTTAAACTTACCGGTAATGTGTTTTTATGTGGAAAAATTGTACACATATATTTTACACTGAAAAATTAGCATTTTTACTGGGCAGGGCCACCTCCACAGATCTGACCTGTGACTTGGCCTGGTTGTCTTTATTGAGATACTGTGGCAAAGCAGTAACATCACCATGGAGAAAATCAGGTGGCTGACACTCTCCACAAAGGTTACACAGTGCATCTTTTAACATTATTCAGCATCAAATAAAATTCTATTAAGTTCTTGTATCTCCACGCAGTTATTTTGACTGAGCTTTTTCCATCATTTCCTTTGCTTCAGTTTCCCGTCATCTGATGTGACCTGTCAGACATGTTGTTCGCTGGAAGGTGCAGAAACGTGGTCGCCGTGCTCTAGTTTAGCTCGTTCTGCAGAAATGGGATACTTCAACCTCAATTCCAGCCACAACCATTGTCACCTCAACACCACTGACTCATAACACACAAGCTACGGTCTACATGCTACTAAAATAAATAAATACAAGTGGGGTTGAAAAGAAAACACGGTCTACATGCTACTAAAATAAATAAATACAAGTGGGGTTGAAAAGAAAACACAATGGCTCTTCTTTACATACAGAGTGCTAAACAATTTACTAAATATGAAAAAAATTGTAAAATGTTTTTTGTTGGTGTTATCACAAAAAAAATTAAGCTGGATTTTGTTAATTGGTAAAAGAGTTGATACTTTATTTTGATACCCCATTGATTAAAAACACTGTTTTAGACAATAACTATAGAATTTAATTTTCAAAACAAAATAAGTAGTTTAATGTTCCCATGTTACACTAGTTCAAATATAGAGCAGGGCCGGCCCAGTCTATAAGCAGGATAAGCAGCTGCTTAGGGCCCCGAGGCCACCAGAGGGGCCCCAAGACCCCAAACATTTTACACTGAAAATAATATATCAAGTTTTATTGGAAACAGGGCGTGTGTGTTTACAGCAGCCTAAATATCCCTCTCAAATGATTACATTTGTTTTATATCTATAGTAGCAAAGTCAGGCAGAGGTGAGGGCAGCTATGTGTTTACACCAGTGCAAGGACCATTTATAATGTAAATGTAAGCCCACTGTCACCAACCAGAACACATTAAAATCCACCAAAAACTTGTCTAGAATTTTTTAAATCTTGACCTCCCCTTATGTTTGTGTTCTGTTGTGACTGTGGTAGTTGTGACATTCTGGGTGTTTTCTGATGTTGGTCATATAAACACAAATACAATCGGTCAAGGTGATGAGAGCAGAGTCATAATGTGGTCAAATGTAAATCACCAATAGCTGAGCCAGGATACATCCACTGCCGGGGGTCCCAGAGACAAATTCAGCTTAAGATCCCCTGAAAACTAGGACCAGACTTTACTAAAGTGATTCAGGACTGGTCCAACTTTGTCCTATGCAAGTAATTTCAATGAGTGTCTAGTTTGTTAGCCATTTTAGCCAGAACACGTCACCTGCTTCTTGATCATTTAACACCAGATCACATGACATGCCTTAAGAACTAGCCACACCAAACTGTGACGGGAATGAGGCTTTTAGCTGTTTTGCTTCTCAAAAATGGAATACACTCCAAGGAAAAGCAAAACACCGGTGACACAATCACAATTTAATAATGTGGAAATAAACTTTTATACACACACCTGCACCTGTTTTTATGGTTTTATATGGAGTTGTATATGTGTTTTTGTTTTTTCTGCTTGTATTGTATTTTTATCACCGAAGTAGTTTGTGAACTGCCATCGTAAAAGGATTCTGATTCTGATCTGATTGTCTGACATGTAAAAGAGCCCAAGAGCTCATTGGGCTCCCCTGTATTAATAAAGATAAATACATTTTAGCATTAGTGTATCAACAACACTATTATTTGTATGAAAACTTGTAAATATAATGTAAAAAAAAAAAGTGTTTATTTATTTGTATTAAATCTTTCCATCACAACTTGTATATGACTATTTTCATATATTTTTTAAAATACCCTTTATGTTCCTATAATTTAAAATGTATAATCTGGGGCATATTGAAAAAAATGAATTCTTGCACTAGCAATAATATCCAACAAGAGGCATTCTCTGCATTCTCCAAATAAATACCAGTACTCCAGATACAGGATACTGTAGGAAATACAAAAGTTATTTTGATGAATTACATAAAGTTATTGAATATTTCCATTTGTTTTGGATGTGACTTAAACCGTTTCAAAAGCAGGACTAATGCTTTAATGTTCTCGTTGTATATAGGCCTAGTTTATTCAGAGACTTGGTTGCTGGTTTTTAGCAGTTATATTGGTTCTAGTGTAAATTGGGATTAGATTTCTCTGTAATATGAAACTTCAGACACAGTTTAGCCCTACACTGGGTTAAGAGTTAATGTGAACAGTTTAGTTTTTGTTAAATTAATTTTGCATTTATCTCTGTTCAGTTTGTTTTAGTAACATAAAAAAAAACATTTCCTGGGGTAGGATTTCTACCAAAATTGCAATTCATTTTATAGGAACTTGAACAACTGTGACAAACAGAGCATGGAAAGAGTAATAGTAGTAGTAGTAATAGTAGTAGGCGAATATACATTAAACACACGGTATAATACTCCTGTCCTGTTTCAGAGTAGGGATGAACTATTCCCATTTATTTTATATTTGATACAGTTGAGATGTTCCCCAATATTTGCCACTGATATTCTTTCTAAGCAGCTCCAATGTAAAGTAAGTATAACAAATTATCCCAGAGAAATACATTTTACTATTACTATTTTAACAAAAGTGATAAGCTAGAATTTGTGAACTTTACTGAAAACTTTATTTAAATCCGTGTACCTTTTATAATTAAATATTAAAACACTGACAAAATCATCAAAAATGAGTTATCAGCCACAACAGTAACAAATAACAGAACTCATCGAACCATCCTTAAAGTGCATTTGACAGTAATATATTTTTTTCTAATTAGTACTTTGGTTTGGTGGGATAGTACCTGAGATTAAGTGTGTTTGTGAATTAGCAAATTATTGACACATCATCTATTCAAAGATGGCTTACTAGGATTATCTTGCATTATTTAAATCTTAACTTGTGACATAAATAGTTTCAATATTATCATTTTTCTCAATATTTCTCTGCATTAATATATTGTACTTCAAAATTTGTTATTGTGACAGGCCTAATAGACGTCTGACCTGTCACATGCACTATAAGGACTTTGAGCACAGACACAGTATTCCTTTTCACACAAAACAGAACAGCATAATTAGGACAAAAAGTAGACATTCTCCATGTTGACAGTGTGTCACTCAGTGCATTTGAATACTTTGCAAATCGCAAATCAGTGCAAGTAAAAGAGTAAAAAGAGAGGAATTGAAAGGAAGTGAGAATTTAGTTTCAGACAAGAGCTGCCTGTGGTCATTTAGCAACAACAAAATTATTATTATACTAGTTTTCTATTGGCAACATTTACCAAACCTTCTATCGTCTGTGGAAAAGTTGTCATTTTTCCTGGAGTGTTTCATCAAGAGGCAAAAAAAACTACCATAAAGACTCCTCCAAACAAGTATTGTCAATAAAAATACCTGTAAACGAATACATGAAAGACAGATATAAACAATACTATGGAACATTCCAGGCAAAGCAATAACATTTTCATGAGAGAAGCAGGTGACCAAGCCTCCACGAGAAAAGTTACATAGGGCACCTTTAATTAATTTTTTTTTTCACTGTTGTATTTTTGTTTGCTATTTTAGGTCTGTTTTTTTTTTAGGTCTCTATTAAAGCCCAATTCTCTTTAGTTATTTCTTACAGCTAAATAAACATTGGGTAAAGGGTAAACATGTTGTAAAATTCTCTAAATCACAGAAGCTGGTGTCTATTCTCCAAAACTTGTGAACCCTGTAGTTTAGACTTCCCAGAAATGCATGATTCCAGTTTTCTCTCAAATAATAATTCTTACATTTTTACTTTGAATCGAATCTTGATTTTCCAACCAAAATCACAAATCTAATCTCTGTTAAAATGCTTAAAATATTTTCCCCCATCAAAATTCAGCATTAATAAACGATTTTAGGGTCTCCCCCCCCCCCCCCAATGAGTAAATTATTATAATCCACTCCTTTGTTAGTTGCCAGTACCAAAGGGTAGTGGTAGAATACATTTTACTCATTTTACTTGTGGGGTTTTTTTGTTTTGTTTTTTTATCATGTGCAGAGTCAAGAAATAAGGAGCTCGCTTTGCCGGAAATATTGCACAGTATGGCATTTAACCTATTGATCTTGCAAGTAAAAACATTTTTAAAAATCCCTTAAGTACAATCTTGCAATCTTACTTTTCGGTTACCAGACTCGCCTCATCGCCTCGTCACTTGCTTGCATCCATGGATATAGAAAAGTTTAATGTCATACTGTGGAACAGGCAAAAAATCTGGCTGACCCTCCATCAGAAAAGTTACATGCTGTACCTTTAATTATTTTGTACATTGAGTACCTTTGTTGAAACAGTTTTCAGCTACATAATCATCACAATAGTAAACAATAACAATGCCCCTGATAAGTTACAGTGCAAAATACTTTTCTTAAGCCTACATTTAATGATTTATCCTGAGGTTTTTATAGTCTTTGGGTGCCCATAGTAACCTCTTCACTCGTATGTCAGTCCTATGTCCAATACTTTCATCCCAGCAGTATTCGGGGGAGAGCAGCCTACTTGGTTTATTCATCCAAAAATATTTATTAAGATGGCTTTCGTCATGCCATAGCGCCTCTACATTGTTCTCTTTGTCAGCCATGATGCTCTCGTAGCATGCGTCGGTAATAGTTTTCACAGTTTTCCACGTACCTCCGAACACAGCTGCGTGATAGTAGAAATCTCCAGTGTCCATGTAAGCTTTTGAGAGGGGATTGCGGTCATAGGTATACATATGTTTGGGCAATCGGTAATAGTATGCGTGGAGGAGAGCCACAGAATCGCCCAGCGCCTCTGAACCGAATCTCCCTGCGAACGTTTGATCAACGTCAAAGCAAAAAACGTATGTGAAATTGTGACGGATTTCGGTCTCGATTATATCAGATATTGATTTCATTCGCATCATGGAAATATCCTGCCACCGGGAATGACGGTCAACTTTGAGGATTTTTAAGCTGCGTTTGGGACCAAGTAAAATGTGCGGGACCTTTTCGGGCTTGTCCGTGAAGACGTAGTAGGTGACGGGAAGTCCCAACATGAAGTGCTGTTCGGAGGAGTTCAAGAAGGTCTCCAGGTAAGCTTCAAGGTACCTAAAAAGAGATTTATTAGGGAGATGTTAACATTAAAATGCGAACACCTGCTTGACTCCATGGTGATGTCATTGCTTTAAATAAGTGCATTACAGAGAAGTTGAATGGAAATCTGTGGAATACTTCAGGCAAATAATTTCCATGGAGAAAAGCAGGTGGTGGTTACATAGATTGATCATATTTATGAAATGCGCTTTGAATACATAACAAATGATCACTAAGTAAACAAGTTCAGATTTTATATTTACATTTTTCTTTTGGTTATCTAATCAAAAAGCTGAATGAGCCTCACACTTTGGGTTGCCAAATTCTGGAGCTAAAAAAACATTACTGTGTGTGTGTGTGTCCTCTATTGACACCTTAAGACATTTCAGGTTAACTTGTGATTGAAGAAATATTTTTAAATCAGCTGCAGCCAATTCAAGAATACCAGCAATTACTGTGTGTATCCATTTTCTATTAATAAAGCATTTGTCGTTCAGATTCTAAAAGGGGAGAAAGTGATTTCTGTATGAAAATATACACCACTTCAATTAAAATGCATACAGAGAAAAATAAACCCTGTTTATGACAAAGCCTATTATCCCACTACACTACATACTGAACCCACAAAATCTACACATTAATAATAGAACGCTGGCCCGCCCACAACTAAGTGTGGTGAGATCAATTTCTCAACTCCAGATTTTGGAGCTAATAAAAACATGATTTTGTGTGTGCCCTCTATTGGCAGCTAAAGATATTTCAGGTCAACTTGTTATTGTAGTAATCTTTTCAAATCAGTAGTAGTCATGTGTGGATCCTATCACTAGTCTTTCGTACAAACCCTTTTTATGACAAAGCCCATTATCGCACTACATTACAAACTGAACCACAGCACAAAATCTACACACTGATAATAGAATACTGGCCCGCCCACAACTAAGTGTGCCCAGATCAGTTGAAACCCAGCAATTCCAACTCAACAATCACTTGGTTTACATCCACAGTTACCTGAACAGGAATAATAAGGAAGGACATAATGAAGGTGTTGTATGAATACATTCTTTCTTTGTATGTCTAGGTTTACCAGCAGGCTACATAGTTAAGTTAAACATTGTCGTATATCTGACAATGACTTACTTTCCAACTGCAAACACAGTGACGGCCACAGATGACCTTTTCCTTTTATGAGCCTCATCATAAAGATATTCTTCAAACATGCCCTCCCAAATGATCGGAGCCTTCCATGTAGTGCAGGTTTGGACGTCACCTCTGGATCTGAAAAAGATGTTTAGTGTTTATTTAGTTTGTGGAGGTAAACAGTCCAGCCAGTTCTGTTACAGACTTCAGCTGAGTTATTGTTGTAAAGTAAAGTTGAACTGAATACATATTGTACTTTCCATTGAGTCACAGAGCCCTTCTAGAGTACACCACAATAACAAATGATCCATAAACACTAAACGTTTGTTTCTTGACTGACAGCACTTGTTGTTATGCAATCTCTCACCCTGGAACATGATTTCTAAATTCAAAGGGTGGGAACAAACTGACACTTATTTGACCTGGAGGCAGGAATCCATCTGCCTGTCTTTATACAGAACATTGACAACAGCATTCCACAATATGGCATAAGTCACAAGTCAAGTCATCCATGGAGAATGTTTGAGAAAGTATGATTTTGAGGAGTGTCTCATTTATTTTATTTTATTTTTTTATTCAATGTTTAACCAGGTGGGTCAATTGAGAACAACTTCTCATTTACAATGACGACCTGGATAGGCAGCAACAATAAAACACATAAAACACAAACACAATTCACAAGTCTAAGATCTTGTTGAGCTAGAATTTCTTATTCAGACTGGACATGTCAGAAAAAATATTGTCTTAAATAGGTATTGTGATCATAAAACTGCATAGGGACTGAACTGGGACAAAACTCATGAACCAGACCAGGTCTAGAACAGGACCAAACCAAGGATGTGCTCAACTTCACACTTGCACAATCACCACATCAAAATTGGGACTAAACTGGGAACAACCTGAAACTCAACGTGGACTAGACCCGGACTAAACTAGGACTAGAACAGGACTAAACCAAGTCTGCATCAGAACAAAACCGGGATCAATCTAGGACCTAGCAAGAACAGGAATGCAGCTAAACTAATTTCACTGGTCATAACGTTATGTTTGTGTGACTGTTGTAGTATATGTGTCTTTTTATGAAGGGTGAGCAACCTGCTTATTGTTTTGCCTTTTCCACAATATTAAACTTGCAGGTGTTTGTAGTGTCAACAAATACCATGGAGTTAGACTAGTTTTGTGCCAAACTTGGAAACATTCCAGGCAAGCCACAAAAACAAGAAGGTAGCGGGCCCTCCACTAGGAAAGTTTCTTAGTGCACTTTGTAAATAAATCATCATTCTGAGAGAGTAAGTTTTGAATATTTGGTCTAAGATGGGTAGTTTAAATCAATTCATTTTTGCAGAGCCCAAAATCACAACAGCAGTCTTCACACAGGGCTTCACAAATATGTTGATTTAAACAATTTAACCACCAAACCATGAAACAAATATAGCCTACACTGGTCCTGCTTCTGAGATATCTTGTGCAAAATTGCCCTTTAACCACATCATAACCATTTTCTCTCATTTACCCATGATTCATGCATGTTTGAGTAACCTCTATTGAAAAAAATCCAATGCAGCACTAGCTACTATGAACTGTAGCTATCCATTAAATAATTTTAGCCCAATATCAAGATTTTAAATGTAAAATTATCATCTAGATGTGTCATAAATTATAACTTTAAGTCAGACAAAAGCATAACATGTCATAAAACCACCTCAACAGTCATTTAAACACAATCATTGCATCTTCAGGAGTCTTCAGGATTAAAGCATTTGCTAATCTAATCTAATCCAGCCACCTACACACACATTCTGCACGCATCTACACATCTTGAACATAACCAAAACATTATATCTCCATCGTTCTCTACTTACTTTTGCTAAAGAAACCAGACAACAACAAATAGTGATCCATTATACTAATAAATCCTCATTTTCTGGCTTAAAAACATTACAATCTATCTCAATACCTTGCCGATGAATCAGCCGATGTTTCCGAGGATAACTCAATTGAAATGACTTGTAACATCCGTTTATAATGAGATCTGTGCAATACAGAAAGTCATGAAGCAAAAGAATACGGTGGAGAAGGCTACGTAGAACAGTGACATGTATCTAAGGGTTTTGGAGTGATGAAAATTGCTATGGCACCGGTGCAAGATTATCTATTCAAAACACAAGATTGAAAGTTAACTGTAAAAATGTAGCTGAAACCAATGCATAGTTTTCATTGCATCAGATGTTCAAATAACAGTAAATGCTATGCTGTTCTAAAATAACAGTGGTTTAATAGTATTTACACTGCCTGGCCAAAAAAAAAAAAAGGGTCACACACTCTAATATTTGGTTGTTCCGCTTTTAGCTTTGATTACGTCACACATTCACTGTTGCATCGTTTGAATTTCACTTCTGCAATGTCAAACGATTAATTACCACAAAACCTTCTCCAGCAAATCCCAAAGATTCTCAATGGGGTTAAGGTCTGGACTCTATGGTGGACAATCCATGTGTGAAAATGATGTCTCATGCTCCTGAACCACTCTGTCACAATTTGAGCCAGATGAATCCTGGCATTGTCATCTTGGAATATGCCCGTGTCATCAGGGAAGAAAAAATCCACTGATGGAATAACCTGGTCATTCAGTATATTCAAGTGTCAGCTGACCTCATTCTTTGAGCACAGACTGTTGCTGAACCTTGACCTGACCCACTGCAGGAGGAGAGGACCTATTTGCTTATTTAAATGCAGGTGGCAACTTCTTTTTTTTTTTGGCCAGGCAGTGTTTATAGCAATAAAGTGTGGGCATGAACACCAGATGCCACCTAGAGTTTAACTATATACGATCAGTTGTCAATGATTAGCTTGTGTGCAAAAGGTATATAAAAATGAACTTCGCACATCAAGCAAAATTACGAGGAAATAAATGAGTTCCCTTGATGTGTCAATGACTAACATACGTGTAGAAGAAAGCAAACTTATGTTAGCTCCAAGTAATTGCAGCTTCGTGTTTGTAATGTGTACGCAACATAACCATTACAAACTGACTTGGGAATGCAATGCTATATTCATCTAACAAGGATTAACTAAGCTAATCTTGAGAGGTTCTTAGTAAATGAAAAATAAGGAGCAGACCACGGTTTGTTCCTAGAAGAAGACATTTTCACGATCTTTGTTTTAGATTACACTGATTTTTTTTAATGTTTTTTTTATGTGAAATTAAAACATATTTAAAAATTATAATTAATCAAAATGATAAAGAAACCATTATGCATTTTTTGTCATACTGCCCCCATCTGTACGTTTAAGTGACAAGTGTTTAGTCAGTTTTAGTTATGTGCAGATGTTATTAATCATTCCTTCAAAAACTCAATAAAAAGGTCACCCAATTCCTTTTCCAATATCCAAACCTGCCTGTATCATTTGTGAACATAAAACAAACTTAAAGCTGTACATACTTTTTCTGGTGGAAGGTCCAGTACCTGTTTGTCTCCATATCTATTTTGAATTGTGTTTTTATAGGTCCAAAAATAATAAACTGAAAAATCACATGTTTAATGCCATACGATGGAGCATTCATGGCAGAGCAATACCATCTCCATGAAAACAAGACAATACAGTGCACTCCACCAGAAAAGTTAGATATTGCACCTTTATTTATCAAAAGAGCCCCAACGTCACTATTGTTAAATCCATACAACTAAAATACTATTGTAAAAGGTGAACACGTAATGCATCGATGTTCTAACCATGTAAAAACTTGTGTCGTCCTAACAACCCCCTGCTAAAACACTCACTGCACTGCTTCTATTAGTGCTAATGTTATTTTTGTGAGTTGTTGAGTCTATGAGTAACAGCTGTTGGGATAAGCACACATTGCGTCTTGTGATTATATTAAGAAGGAATCTGAAGTATTAAAGCGTGTTGCAGTGGTCTCACTTACTGCAGATTGAGGGTAGCATCCACGCTGTTGTCCAAATAGAGGATCTTTGCACTCTCCAGGGTACACTTATCCATCGGGACAAGCCCTATGAAAAACCTAAAAGAGAAATTACACAAAATGGAATGTTCTGCAAATATTTGGAACAGAAACAACAATAACGTATCTTTTTTTTTTTTTAAACTAGTAGTGTATTCGTTTTTGGGTACCTTAAGGACGGCACAGTGAAGTAGATGACAAAGAGCAAGAAAGGTAAGATAAACAAACACCGTACGCCGTGTTTCATCTTGTGGCTGCAAAAATGTGAGAATATATAACATGAAATAGAAATGCTTAGGTGATTTGAATAACATAAAATCCACAAGACAGTAAAAAGCAATGCAAAGTTATGTTGTTATGTAGTTAGAAGTCCGACAAGCATTACACAAAAAAAACTGTGAATATTTAACATTTTCTTAGAAGTAAAAAGGTTTTCCCAGCTTTACTTTTTACTGTAACTTTTAATAATAACAAATAATTTCTTCATGATTCTGTAGCCTAATATATCCTCAGAAATTGTAAATTGGTTGGTAATATTTAGTTAAAAGAAAAAATGCAAACATCCACTAACATTTTGGTTGAGATTAAATGAAACCTTAACATTAAAAAACGTATGTAATGCTTTGCCTCTTAGTTCCACATCAGTCATTTTAACACCTTCAAATAATGAGTAGCTTGCAATTTCACTTACCTCAATTTGGCCCTTTTACAGACTGAATACACCAAGTTCATGTTGATATTGTCATCTAAAAAAAAAGCACAGAAGCAGGAATAACTTGGGACTCGACAGCAGCTAGAAAGAACCATGACTCATACCAGACCAGTACATTTTCCAGACCCTAAATCCAAACTTTCTCCAGTGATGTTAACGCGTTTTACTTTACTTTCTGCGCAACCAACACTGCACAAATGACCACACAAAGGCTGCTACCGTCTTGTTTGTGGAGGCTGCCTTTCCCGAAACACATTTTCCGTTTGTTTTCCCCTAAAACTCTTCGAAGACGTAATGGTTTTGGCGTTTGTTCGTGCGCACGTAGCCTAATCCCCCCCAGATGCCCAGTGCCCAGTGCGTAAAAGTAAAAATAGAAGAGTTCACGTGGGTACTTACCAAATATGGTATATATCAAGCAAAATCGTGGTGGACAACGCGGCTTGCTGTAGTAATCCAGTCCCCGGTGAAGAATGGGAGTGGACAGCTGGAGAAGGAAAGCAGCCCCACGATACTAACAGGTAGTTTTAAATCAACCAGTGCGCACCGTGGCTAATCACACTGGAAAGACCAAAAAAACAACAACACGTGCTTCATTATGGGATAAGAGTATAACTAAGAGTTGAAAACGTTTATTAGAGAGGACTGTCCAGAGGAAGAGGACGAAATCAATACGTAATAATAAGGGCGGAACTGATATCTGAGTGTTCATTCATGACGGAGATCATCTGGGGAGAAAAAGTTATATCCAAGTACAGGGATCACAGGAGTCATTATTGAGCTTAAACTGGCGCATTAATGTCAAAATAATAAGTGGGGAAATCATTTTGGAAATGCGTAACTAGGCAATATTAAAACTTGTGAATTATTTATTTATTTATTTATTTATTTATTTATACATTCATTCATTCATTTATGTATTTATATATGTATTTATTTATTTATTTATTTATACATTCATTCATTTATTTATGTATTTATATATGTATTTATTTATTTATTTATTTATACATTCATTCATTCATTCATTCATTTATGTATTTATATATGTATTTATTTATTTATTTATTTATTTATTTATACATTCATTCATTCATTTATGTATTTATATATGTATTTATGTATTTATTTATACATTCATTCATTTATTTTTATTTTTTATTCATTCATTCATTCATATATTTATTTATTCATTCATTCATTTATTTATGTATGTATGTATGTATTTTTTTATTCATTCATTCATATATTTATTTATTTCTTTAGGCCTATTTTTTTGTAATTTTGTTAGGCTATTTGCACACACACTTGGACTCAAAGACAAAAAAAACACATAGTAGAAGAAAACATAGTAGAATTAAACAGTAAGCTAAATGACTACATTCCTAGACTGTTTTAACAAAGAAAACACTCATGAGCTGAAGTATTTGCTACGTAGGTGCTACATAAGAGTGACTTACAAACACAGCTATTGGAAGCTATAGGCTTTTGCAGGATGACACACAAAATGTTTTACCTTCTCTTATTTCAATATTCCCTTTTTTCAGTTGCCTATATCATGGTTTTGGACCCATCTGACAATATTTCTAGATGATGAATCAGAGACAAATACTTGTGTCTTATCAGCCACTTCCATCTACATTTAGTCAAAGGCTGTGGCTTTGTGTTGTGTTCTCTCCTTATTCCTGTCCACTGCTCTGTACTTCTTTGCACGCTAAACGAGTTCAAACATGACACATCACATGGATCTAAGGAACACAACAACATAAATGAAAAGCCTGTGCTTGTAATGGGCAATTTCATAGTTTTGCAGTTTTGAACAGAAAGACAATGGCCTTGGTTTCAATTATTAAGTCATTAGAGATCAATATTGTGGTTTACAATTACCAAAATTTAAAATAATGATATGTGTGTTATAGTTTATTATCCAAAAAGATAAATAATGGCCCTGTTTCAGAAAGCAGGTTTAGTACAAATTTGGGGTTTGTTAAAAAGAGTTTCAGTTTCACAGAGAGAGGAAACCTAAACCCTGAGTCTGTCTCCATGGTGACTCACTCTGAGCCTAACCTGGAGCCTATTCCTCTGATCCTGAACTGTGATCGACCTCGAGTGCTCTGACTGGACAGTTCACTTCTCCATTCACAGAAGTAGGAACAGTTAAAACTATAGTTTAATGATGATGTCTTGACTGGAAGTGAATTTATTTTCTAATTTTTTATTCAATTTGTAATTTATAATATTACATAAATCACTGCTCGTGATAACTTCTGTAGTTTACTCATGTTTATCAGCTTTATATCAAGCGAATAGAACAATTAATTTTCTTCACTGTTGACTTTAATTTAATAAATGTATTTAATGCCAAAAATGAAAGTACAGTTAGTTTACGTTTTTACACTCCAAATACTCACATATATATCAGACCTTATACTGCAACATATGCAAAGTGATGGTATGAAGTTTTAAAATAGTATTTAATGAGCTACAAAAGTACAAGTGTGACAAATCTAATGTGTTGTAATGCATCAAATTATTCATCAAAGTATTACTTAACACCCCATATCAAACCTTTACCCTGTCCACAGTCACATGACTTTTAAGATGGACTCTTCTAGTTTACTGTGACCATGATCCATTGATCAGCTAAACTCAAAGTGAACAAACTCAGAAGAAAAAGAAATATAATAATTATGACAGTTAAAATAAAATAAACCCTGAGTCAGTCATCATGATAACTCACCTGGTCCTTAAAAAAACCCGGTCCAGACCAAGTTTTTCTAAGTGCTTCATTAAATGGGGCTGATTAAAGCCACAGTATCAAACTTTTTAGCCAAAACAATAAAGTAAAATGAAAGCATGTTTTGTTTTGTTTTTTCACCTGACCTGGAGGAGGGGATTCTTTTGCTTGTTTCCATGGAAATGTTGTTCCTTTGGCTATAATGTTCCTTAGTATGCCATAAAAATCTCCATAGAGATTGTTCCAAAGTATCGTTTTAACTTTCTATTTCCATGGACTCATACACCGTGCCACCTCCAGAAAGTTGTGTAGGCTTACTGTATCAATTATTTTTACTTAGAAATATTAAAATGAAATAACATATTGATCACAAAATATATTTATTCTTTTTTTTATGCTTTGCTTGTGGGCAAAAGACAATCTGATTTTTCACATCACTGGTGCAGATTCAAACAGGTCGGGACACTCTGGGTCTATAGTCGGGATCTGGACTCCAGTCATTATTTAAACACCTTCTCCGAACTGAACCACACGTGTTCAGGTTAATGGGCAAAGAGTATTTAAAAAAACAAAACAAAAAAACAACTTATTGTCTGTAAGGCTGTATGATTGATTGACAGCTCTAGATGGGTCATGTTATGCTTGGTTTAAAATAGTACAATAAATAGTACAATAAATAGTATAATATATTAAGTTTTTACCCCCCACCCTGTCAATCATATTATGCGGCGCTAATCATCTAGTGTCAAGATGAGCGTCTTTACCAAATTCATTCCTCTGCTCCACATGGAACTAGCTGCTCACAGGCACTGGTGCTAATGCTGCGACTCAACAGAGACAGACTGTCCCAGCTCAGGTGTAAGTTAAACAGTTTGTAGATGATAATAAAATGCTCCTCTTTTAATTTAGAATCACATCATATATCAGTTAGGGCCTGAATATAAAATTAAACAGACTACAAGCTCACTTAGGCTCAAATCTCCTAAAATATTTGAATAGAATTAGAATATGAGGTGTTATAAGTGTTTTCCAGCCATTTAATGGTTTAGAACTATATTAAATAATATAGATTTAAAATAACAGTAAAATAATATTACCATTAATTATAAATCTATATAATCTATAGATGTGTATTTATATCCTGCAGCATGAGCCTGTGTGTGATCGAGCACATGCACGTACATGGCCAAACCAGTAAACCTGCAGGAAACACAAAAGAAGTTTTCCCTTGTGTTTCTCTGTGTTTAGAAGTCACTAATGTATTTATAAAAACAGATATTGTTGTAGGTTCTTTTTTGTCAACTTTTTCTC
Source organism: Periophthalmus magnuspinnatus (assembly GCF_009829125.3). Classification (NCBI taxonomy): domain Eukaryota; kingdom Metazoa; phylum Chordata; class Actinopteri; order Gobiiformes; family Gobiidae; genus Periophthalmus; species Periophthalmus magnuspinnatus. The sequence goes on along the minus strand of NC_047130.1, from coordinate 23,534,856 downwards.
CAAACTAGGCCTATCATTTAACTGATGTATGATAAATATTTACCACAACTATCACACCAAACCAAATCCTAATTAGAAAAACATGAAAACCTGTCACTTTAAAGCTGATGTTTGTCACACAGGCCTGTCAGGTACAATTCAACAATTGTGGAAGTGTCTGTGTATGTAGAGGGTGTGTGTCAGGATGTGTGCTGTGGAAGAAAAAACAAGGGCTTTGGACTAAAAAAGCAGATCATTCAAATAATCTGGATCTTGAAAAAAAAACAAAAAACCCTAAACATTATTTGAATCATTCAAATGAGATAATAATTAGGAAGTCACCTCAGTCTGACTGAGACCGTACAACATATGTGCATGATAGTTCAAATTAAAGGTTGAAATTTGAAAGAAATTTTATGTTAGTCAATTCATTAATGCTGCTTTTTAACATCTAGAACTTCTTGTGAATCATTGTTCTCATTTTGTTGTTATTGTGTGTGGAAAATTGTTTAAATCTAAGTATTCATGGTTCTCAACCTCTGGTTTATAAGTTGGAAATCTTTGTTTAGTCTCTCTTCCTTGTTATTGGTTGTGTCCATAATAACCAAAAAAAAGTATGTCCCTTATACTTTTTCAACAATGAAATGCCAAAATGTGACTAATGTAGTAACTGCAATAAAAATATAATTTGAATAGCCAAAATTAAACAAAGCAATTAATTTAGTTTAAATTTAAATCTTCTGCTGAGGTCAGTTTACACCATTCTATGAGGTCTTATTGTTAAAAAAACATGTGCTGTAGTTTACGCAGCTGCAAACACATTCTTGTACAAGTCTGACTACTTCAATCGCCCTATTCTTTCAAATGTTATTTCTTTTAAGGTGCCCTATGTAACAAAACCTGCTTGTGTTTAGGGAGAGGACATGGCTTTGCCTGCACTTGGCTTGGTGCACCAAGTCAAGTTACAGGTCAGATCTGTGGAGACGTGTGCCTACTCACATAATAATGCATGTTTTTCAATTTAGCAATAAAGCACCTGTAATTGAATACATACAATTTAATTCCACACTGCAGAACATAAAATAACATGACAAGCAAGTTGAAGTTCACCTAAATAACTGAAGTATTAAACTACTGGGGAATTCCTGCTTCTTTTGCTGGGCATACTACCAGTATAAGGGTCTCGTCTTTTATAAAACATGTGTCATGATGTGGGTATTTCTGTTCCTGTTTTGTCTCCCTGTCCTGCTCTTCCCCTCCCTCTCCTGTCTGTACCTGGAGCTGGGCGGAGCTCTCGGCTCCTCCCGCGTGCACCTGCTGTCCATCTGGCTAATCACCACACCTGCCGTGGATAAGAGGAGCTGGGAGAAGACACTCAGTGTGAGATCGTCTGTGTTTGTGCTCCTGTCGTGCTCCTGTCGTGCTCCTGTCGTGCTCCTGTCGTGCTCCTGTCGTGCTCCTGTCGTGCTCCTGTCGTGCTCCTGTCGTGCTCCGGCCCTGGATGTCTCCTGCCCACTCTGCCCTACGCCCGTCTGGTCTGCCTCCCGCTACCTACATCCCGTATGAACTTTCTGAACTGTCCTGTGCACTAAATGTACAATAAACACTGTAAATATTCCCCGAGTCTACACTCTTTGGTCTGCTACACCCACCGTTGCGACAACATGCAAACATACAAAGGAGGTTCAGATGTACAAAACATTCCACGTTAAGTTTTTTCAAATTAAAAACATGAACTTAAAAACATGAACTTGGGAATGTGAGGTTGGACATGTGTGAACCTTGTGTGAGGAGCTTCAGAGATGGAGAAGAGAGAGTGACCCCAAGTAAATTACAAAACGTCCAGTATATAAATATTTATTATAAAACAAAAACAGATATGATGTATTTACAGTATAGCATGCTATGTCATAAAAGACTACTTAAAATAAAGTGGACTTAAAAATGGTAGAAAACGTAAGGCTTATTTGAAGGATTAATATTAATACTGCAGTGGCAAATTTAAAAACAATGTTCAAAATATTCAAAAACTCAAAATAATCTCAAACGTTTTGACAGAAAACAGTAACATGATACAAATACAGTTACACTGTAGTATGTTTTGGAAGTTGTTTGCATACAATGTGATTGACAGATTTGAGCAAAGATGAACCTCTAATACTGAGTAGACTCGGTACATTCAGACTCTTGCTGTTATCCAAAAGTATTTTAACATATTTATTTGGTCATCTTTGGGCCTAAGGCAGGAAATACTTTGGACAATTGTCAGTTTTTCCATTTCCATAATTGCAATAGTGTAGCATAATGACCATGATCTTGTTAAACAAAAAATCCAATCAATCTGAATTGGTTCAGTGCACTTGGGGGATTTTAGGACATTCTCCGCTACTTTGGGACTAAGGCGGGAAACATAGAATAGACAGCTATGGTTTTAAATTGTCAAACCAACATTAAAGGGCCCATATTACGCTATTTTCTGATCTATGCTATAATGTTGTTTGCTCATCCAAAATATATCCAAAAATATACACAAGTTTAAGCACAAAACCTACAATTTAGGTTGAGTTCTTCTCTCAAACAGAAGACACTCCTTGTGATGTCATGTGGTAATACAACTGCTCCACTGTGTTTTTAAACACCATACAGCTTCACTAGAATCATTTGGATGATTTCAGCCAGTCTGTACTGAACAAAAGGTAAAATGTAGCTGTAACTTTAAAACTACAGCTTCATGACATCACAGGGTGGAACAGAGCATTCTGAGCTTTGGAAATGTGGACAGTCTAATAATAACATGTTACTCAAATGTGTGTGAATGAAACAAAATACAAACCCAGATAAGTCTTGAGGAGATAACAGCATTATAACATGAGTAAAGCTCACAAGAGTTCACTTTGTGTAATATGGGACCTGTAAGATTTGCCAATTGACTTGTGCATGTACATACCTCAGATATACAAAATGAAAGTGTAAAAAGAATAAAATAAAGTGTGCATTTTGGTAATGATTAGTAAATTAGTCCAAAAGTGTCTAATATATACTTATAGTACAATACTCTGTACACCATTAACAGTACATTCTCTTTTCTCAAGCCACTTGTACACAGCTTGAGGAAGATGTTTCTTCATTATGCAAATATAGTATATTTAATAACTAATAACAGGTAGTATAAAAAGAGTTATCATAACATAAAATGTTAGTATCTTCTACTAGCTGCCTTGGGCATTTTTTACTTTTTTCAAATGTACACTAACATGTTTAAAGCCTGTTTTTGCAGGCTAGAAAGTGCTGCAAATCATCTTTGGATGTTAAAGTTAATACAACTGGAATATTGTGGAAAAGTCTCTTGACTCATATTTAAGTGGCATGTTTTTTGCTGGATGTCATAACTGACGCAACCTTCTCCATTCATCCAGGTTTTGAGCTACGACAAAGAAATCCTCGACTTCTAATCCCTCTAAAATATACAGTTAATCATTGCTTACAGCCACTATCATCATAACAAACACACAAATTAACTTTATACTGCAGGAGCCCTCTCACATTTTGATTAAACTTCTAAGAGTCACTGAACTTTTCCACAATATCTGACACGTGCCAGTCCCGTTAATCAACAAATACAGAAATGGAAATAAAAGAGCACCCTTTGTTACTGGTAAAATGTGGCATTGTTTTTGGATCCAGTCAAACCCTAGGGCCACACAATATATTACAAATACTTTAGTTTTGGTTCAGTTTTATTTTATATGTTTAGATTTTGTCCCATATCTACAGCATTGTATTGCTTCATAAATGTGAAGTTTAATTTAAGCTTTTACTTTACAATTGTGATTTAGTTAATATTCAAATATAAGGGTGGAGATCTTTCAAACAAATATTTTTTAAGGTGACATTTCTGCTACTTTGGGGTTCATTTTACAGTGCATTGATCACTATATGCAAGACCTGAACCTCAACTGAAACATTTACATATTAATTTTAGCACAATTAGGATGGATTACGAAAATATCTAGAAAAATATCAAGATAATACATTTTGCCAATAGTTGAATCGTTTTGAATAGTTGTAAATGTGTATTACATTGTGCAGCGTTTGTCCAGATAAGTCTTTATACCAGAGCAGAGTTGGTTGTGTCGTGGCTCAGATCAGGGCGATGCGAATGGGGATGGAGGGAGACTCTGTCCGGTGAATGGGCGAGTGGTGATGAGAAACTAAGTGTTCAACCATCGTGTGCTTCGTCATGTGCTTCATAAGATACGTCTCCTGTAGGAACAAGAGCGAGAGGAGTAGATTAATGCAAAGAATGACTATAAATTATAATACTGACAACAATCTATCTGTTTTACTAGTTTAAGTTCACCATCAAAATATTTCAGTTATGTGTGATTGCTGCATCTGTCTTGTTTAATCAAGTAGAATCTATTTGTGCAATCCGGGAAAGTTGTGAGATGGTGTTCCTCTTTTCTCAATAAGTTCTCAAATAACGTAAGAAAAAAAAAGTAAAATTCTGAAAGAAAGTATTGTGTTTCTGACAGGATAGGAGATTGGAACATAGATGATGATAGTACATCTGCAAACGGGGTGAAGTTTCTTACTGCATCGGCGAATATTTTGTCTTGAAGCAATTTAAGTGATGTAGGAATTTGTCTAGTGTACAGCTGTGTTTCACAACCAGAGGTACGAGGACCTCTGTAGGCCACGCAAGCATCAGAAAATAAAGTGAAATTTAATAGCATTTGAGGTGTAAAACGGTGTAAATTTGATACCTTAATGTTTAACCTTTTGGAGCATATATCATTGACAGTACAGTATATTAATAATTAGATTTACTTGTGCCAGAGTCAGGGGGAACTCTGAGTGTGTGACAAAGGTTAGGGGGTGCAAAAAGGTTGGAAATGTAAGATAATTGTGGTCTTTGGAAATTTACGACAGTTGTGGTCTTACTGAGGTGTATGCGCGGCCACACATGCTGCAGCAGTAGGCTTTGGCGTTCTTGATGGCATGAGCAGACAGGTGGATCTGAAGGGAGGCAGAGTCCGAGTAGGCACGATAACAGTTTGAACATTTGAAGGGTTTGTCTTTGTTGTGCTGTCTCTGGTGTGACTGAAACAGGAAACCACACACACACACACATTGCAACTTTAGGTGATTGCTTCACTGTCTTGCAAAGTTTGTATTTCATTTTCTCTTTTCAAAATCCTTCATTATTTGTGAAGTTACAATTACTGTGAGAATAGCATCACAATTTTAAGGTTATTCATCGTTTCTGACTCCACAGGCAAACAACAGTGAAATCCCTCATTCATTTTCATTCACATTGTCTTACAGAATAGATCACAATTCCTATTATCTGACCCGGTTCATGAAATCCAACTTTCTGAATGATAAAGTATAGTTAAAGCTCCACTGTGTAACTTCTTAAACAAATAATAGGTAAATATAAAAGCATGTTTTTAACGCACTGAAAAAAATGCATCTTTCCTGTGTGTGTGGTTACAATCCACAAACTGACGAATTATTTTATCGATACGGGAATGATGTATTATTCCACAGTATGGCATAAAACTGAAACTTCATGGAGAATGTTCCAGAAAGTTGCTTTTAACTTTCTATTTCTTTTTCCTCCAGTACTCCAGTTGGTAGACTGTTTGCACTGAACCACAGATTGGCAGTTTGAAACCAGTTTCCACATATGAATACTGTTGTTGAGTCCTTGGGCAAGACACGTAACTCACCTCGCCCCCAGTGTCTGTGAACACTGATGTGTGAATGTGTGACTGAGTGGGAGAGTAGTTCCTTGATGTAAAGCGCTCTGAGCGTCTTGAAGGAGGAAAAGCGCTATATATAAAAATGTGGTCATTTCCCATTTGCCATAAAACTACGTGGTGACGCAGATAAAATTCCAAATAAAAACCTTACACATGCTACATTTACATACAGAAATAGAACATGTGAACATGCTCTTGGGGGTAGGTCAAATCAGACTTGTACTTGTAAGAAAGTAAATGTTTCACCTGGAGATTAGATAACTGAGTGAACGCTTTGCCACAGCCTGGGTGGATACATTTGTAGGGCCGGTCTCCTGTGTGGATCCTGAAACCGACAAAAATATAACACATCAGAATTTTTTTTAGGTGAAACCAATTAATCACAAATCAATCCAAAATGTGTTGTAAGTAACAGAAAAGAAAAATCCAACAGATCAGTGTGGATGAAAAACAACTTTCTCCTGCTAAACTCTTCAAAGTCAAAGTCTTTGGCCACAGAAACAAAGAAAAAGTGTCAGCTGTCACCTCCAGTCTCTCTCTCTCTAAAACCTTCAAATCAGGCTAGAAATCTAGGGGTAACAATGGACTCAGACTTGAACTTTAACAGCCACATCAAATCAGTAACATCTGCAGCTTTTTACCATCTAAAATACATTGCAAAAATCAAAGGTAAACTGTCAAAACCAGACTTAGGGAGACTTATCCATGCATTTGTCTCCAGTAGGTTAGACTACTGTAACGACCTGCTCACTGGCCTCTCCAAATGAGAAGACAGCTGCAGTACATCCAGAACGCCGCTGCTCGGGTCCTGACTAGAACCAGGAAGTGTGAGCACATAAGTCCTGTGCTCAGGTCTCTGCACTGGCTTACTTAGGTTCTTTAGCTGTGCATACGACTGACAGGTTTTTACTCTGCACTCTTCTGTTTTTGATGGTAATTTTATGATGATTATTTGTGATTATTTATGTTTTGATTTGTGTGATTTTAATGTCTCCCTTATTCTGTAAAGCACTTTGAATTACCTTGTGTACAAATTGTGCTATACAAAAAAACTTGCCTTGCCTATATATCATTGAAACTATAAGTAATAACTGACAATATATTTAATTTAGGAAAAGAATTATAACTGTGATTACTTTGATTATTTACATGCTCACTATTGAAATTACAAATATTTCAAACAGTTACTTCTTTAAGGTCAACATTTACTTGAACAGAAAGTAGAGAAGACCTAATATGTTCAGAATGTGTTGGGACACTTGTTTAGAGATTAGAAAAATGGCTTTACTCCAGGTTTTGAGTGGCAGAACAAGCACACATATCATTCTGAATATTTTTGTAATGAAGCTGAGCAATAATTGTATTCGTGATTATGAATTTGATTAATGGCACAGCTGTAGCATAAACCAAATCAAAATATCTTAACCTTATGAGGCCCAAACTAACCTAACCCAACAGGTGTGTGTCTGTACGTTTGTAAATTTTGTGTTTTAAGTTTAATAGCCATGTTTGTTCAATAAATGCAAAAACTGCTGAAAAAAACCTTATGAGGCATGAATCTGTAGCAACAATTTTGAAAGGCCATTCCTTAAAAATATGACCTGCTCTTCATCTCCGGTTTCCAGTTGCTCTATTGAAACTTTGATTATTTTGGGAGTTCACAATATTTAATTTTAGAGTGACATTTATTGTGACAAGTATAGCATTTTACGATTTCACAATTATTGACACAACAGTGACATGTATTCGCTTTCATTGAGATCACCAATCCCATAATGTGCGACCATACGCCTCAACCTGTTTGAAACCATATATTTTCAGACCTGGTGTGCTGCTGCAGATGGGACAGTTGTCGGAAACACTTCTCACAGTAAGAGCAGCGGTACGGTTTGACTCCCAGGTGGATGCGCAGGTGCTGGGACAGGTACGAAGCGTTGGCGAAGGTTTTGGAGCAATGTGAACACTTGTGCGGTTTGGCTTCAGTGTGTGTCTTTGAGTGTAACTGCATGTCTGACTTTGAGATGTAGGTCATGGGGCACACTTTGCACCTGCAAACAAGAACACGTCAGACAAAATTAATAGAACTGCAGTCTGCGGTATGAGTCAGATGAACCAGATGGAGACTTTTTGAAAAACTATATATAGACCAGTGTACTACTACTATGTCGAACTATGCAACTGTCACTAAGTCAGTAACTGTCATGTTTAAGACAATTAGTCAAGCTGCTAAGGGAGCAGCTGGATCTAACTTTTTTTTTTTCCTCTCTTGTGTCTCCACAGATTTTACTTGTAACTTGGCCTGGTGGTATAAACTACGTGTCTCCGTGTAGACAGATAGGTTTAATGCCAATCTGTGGAACATAGCAGGCAAAGCAATAACATCTGCAAAGGTGGATCCTCCTACAGAAAACATTTTAGATTTTTAAGATTTTTTTCTAATAGAATAGAGAAGTAGATGGGGTTTAACCTTAGAAACATGCTTATTGGCTTAAAAGATGGTTCCTCTTTGATTGAAAAACAAATTTGCAATGACTTCTGCTTCTGAAAACAGTTAGAAACAGTTGTGTCAGTTTGTGTCAAAACTGCGGAGATTCTGTTTTGACTATGAAACAGACGGTAGTACAGATTGCGGCTAAATTAAAGTCCATGTCACTGAGGTATGAGGTTGACTTTATTAGGTAGTGACCGTGTAACTTATGAGTTAATGTTGTTTATGAGTGTACATTGATTACCAAGCACCAAGATATTAAACAGCAGTAACTGTGTTTACTCAAAGGTAAAGTTTCCAAGAATAAAACATGCCTGCAGGGCACTTTCACGGTCCATGCAGTAGTTACTGGTATGTAACTTGATAATACTTAGAAAATTTAGTTACTAATTGCTTATTATTGATTTGCTTGGATAATCCCATAGTATGGCATTAAACCTGTCTATCTTGCATTTCCTCCATTCCAGGTGCTCAAAAATACCTTTAAAATTATGGATTTTACTGGTAGATGGCCTGGCAGATCTGACCTGAAACTTGGTCAGGAGGTGTTGCTCACTTCATGAGGACAGATCTGTTTAATAATACACAGTGGACCATCCCAGCCAAAGCAATAACATCTCCATGGACAAAAGTTACATAGTGCACCTTTATGTTTATAACTGTATTACTTTTTAAAATTATGTCTGATTAACTTTTTTGATTCACTGCACATTTAATGTTATATAAATGTTTTATGCAAAACATTGGAACAAGGGATAGAAATGGTCCTTTGACTATAACCCGGTGTGTTTACTTTCATGTTGAATCGTGTCTGTTCATTAACATGCATTGTCCCAATCAAATAAATAAATACATTTAAGTAGTATAGTTTATATATTTTTTGGATACTCTGATTATGATTATGTGGGAAAATCTAAATCACAAATAGTGGTTACTGTCATTATTGAAATCATGAATATTTGAAGCAATTTATGTTCCGTCAAAATCTGTGGGGGAAAAATAAACATTATTACTTTTTAAAATTTTGTCATTTTGGTAGATTAGACAAGGGGCTTTGCTGTAGTGTTAAAATGCTTGGAGTAATTCAATCCCTGTTTTTAACCACCACTAATCCTTGGATCTCTCACCTGTAGGTCCTCCCCTCTTTGGCCGTGATGGTGACACAGGACTGCTCGTTGCCTGAAGCTAAGATGGGGTAGGGCACCACAAACACAGAAGAACCGTTCTCTGCTTTAATCCTTTTATGGCCCCTCTCGACTTTGGGAGGGGGGCCCAGCAGTCCCACCAGCCCTCCAGGGTTTTTCCCAGGCTCCATGCAGTGGGCGGGGGCCAGTCCAGGGATCAGGTGGGCCCCCGGAGCCCCACCCAAACGACTGTGGGTGCCTGATGGTGGCGTGGTCGGGCTGATAATGTCAGAAGTGTTGAGGTTACCGGTTCGAGACGCGAGGGCCACACCTAGAAACAGAGGGATAATTACATGGTGTAGAGTGGATTATAATGTGGTGATGCTCTGAGATGGGGGCAGGGGCCTGTACTCCTATATAACATCTCCATGGAGACAAGCACGTAACAGACCCACCAAGCATATGCGATTTTGTTTTTGGGCACCAGATGTGAAATAGTGAAACTTCTTGGGCCAATTATCTATTCAGAAAACAGAATGAGAGCACTTTGTGTTGCCAGATCCTATGGCAAAAACTAGTTTAAAAATGTATAGTGTGTTCTCCGTATTTGACACCTAATAGCATTCCAGGTCTACTTGTTATTGTATAGCAATGTTTAACCAGTAGGATATTCTATCTTAAACACACGGATAAGGTTACGTTATGTTTAACTAGATCTGAATAGACTGGGCACCACACCTTTGAAAAATTGCGCCTCCATATCGGTAGATTATTATAAAGGCATTGCTGTTTGAATGAACCAGAAAGTACAGGTCACCTGATACGTGGTTGGTCCGTGAGGGATGGTCTATGAGTTGTCTCAAATGCCAGTCTTCCCACAATCCTCTGGCTTTTATGGCGGATTTATCATCAAGGTTCAAATTCACATCTCCAAGGATACGCCCTGGAAAGAACGCACAGTACCACTTTAATCCAGGTAAGAACAATATTTACACAATTTTAATATACAAATTCAAACTTTATGAAGTTGGGCTGAACAAAAAGATTCACAATGAATCAATTATTTGAATAATTGTAATAAAATGCTAATTATCTGGGCTATACAGCATCCAAAATATGCCATGTGCTGAGAGAAGGGATTTAGAAATGTGAAATATATCATTTTTGTGTTTTTGATGAAATCTCATTTTGCTCTGTAGGTATACCATACTAAATACTTGATTTAGTAAAAAAAATAAATATTATATGTTATTCTTTACAGTAGGGTACCTTGTTTTACCAGTGCATGAAAAAGACACATATTCAGAAGCCTTTCATGATCTAGCAACTAGTCACTTAATTAAAAAGGCCAGATTAATCAATTTGCAGAATAATTGTTAGTTGCAACTGGCAGCCCTAGTTCAGTTCAATTTACCTTTACTCCTATTTGTTTTGCACTTATTTGTTTTATTAAAGGTGCACTAAGTAACTTTTCTGGTTAAGGGCAATAAACTTATCAACAGGTTAACAGGTGAAGTATCTAGGCTCAGTTAGAGGTAAGATCTGTGGAGACATGACTCTGTACAAGAGTGTTTTGTTTTTTTTAAGCATTAAAAACATCTTGATGAATGAATGTCAGATAGATACGTTTAATGCCATACTCTGAAACATTCCAGGCAAAGCAATAACATCTTTATGAAGACATGCTGTCCACCAGAAAAGTTGTTTTGCCCTTTTTAACCTGCACCTTTCAAACAGGCCCTACTGAAATGGGGGAGTCAGAATACAGTTCCAGATCTGCACTTTTTGTACAGTTTTGTCACTAAACTTATCATTGGTAATATATTCTTGTTGTCATTTAAAGTCAGTAATTGTATAATCAACATTTCTTTCTGACGTGTGGTATTGGTACATTTGTCTCAACTAACCAACTGAAACTCAATAAAAAACAAACGGCCATCAGCCCAAGGAGAGGACTGTTTGCTTAACAAGGCCTGCTAATGTGGCTCCATGTGAAATGTGAGCTTTGTTTACTTTATTTACTTTACATACCTGGAGCTGAACCATTAAGAACGCAAATAGAGCACACCTGGTTTAATGCAAATCTCTATGTACACAGTAATTGGCAGTATGTTGAGTCAATGTACAGTCTGTACGGGCCCAGTGTGTCTGAACTGTATGAATTCAAATGGCATACTCCTATACTAGTAATATTAAGACAGGATGAACAGACATAACTAAAGGTGCCATATGTAACATTTATCATGAGGGTCTGCCACTAGGTTGTGTGCATGGAGATTTTATTGTCTTACTTGTTTCCATGGAAACAACCCACTCACAGTAAGGGTGTGTCCACAGTTGGTCTTTTTTGGTCCAAATATTAGCCAAGTTTGAGTCCTAAATTAGACTTGATTTGGTCCTGTTGTACTCCAGGTTTAGTTGTGGTCTAGTACAGAGTTAGTTCTGTGTTTACTCTCAGTATAGCCTTCATTTTTATGTAATAATTGATTTATGAATTTGACTGTATCCTCTTCATTTGGAAAAACTGTGTTTTTATATATATATATATATATATATATATATATATATATATATATATATATATATATACACTTATTTTTTTAACAACGAATATTATGTATTATATTATGTTGGATACATTAGAAGATATTATTCTTCATAATAATATTGGTTCCTACTTATTGTTGCGGTACAGCACATTTGAGGAGCGCACCAAAAAAAATGTAACAAAATGTAAAAAAATGCACAGAAATGAACTCAAGTTGCTGAATAAAGACGAGCTGTAACTGTCCTGCCATGTTGGTTTATTTAAGCAGGACATGGATATGCTTAGGGCAGGTAGAAGGTAGAAGGCTGTAGGGGGCGCCATTACGGAATAAATGAATCTTTGGTGCAACACCTAAAGAAGGAGGAAAATGACATAGGAAATTTTAACAAGGATGCAAAAAGGGTTGTAAATGCAACAAGACCATCGTGTGGATGGAGTCTGCTTTATCTTTGTGAATCAGTGACTACAGGAAAAAGACACTGCGACACTACAGCGGAGCTGCGCCAGGACGAAGAGGCGCGGTCAGTGGAACTGTGAAATACGTCCGAGTCACTATTAATCATTTCTTATGTGTCCAGCCTCGTAGGTTGATCATTAAAATTAAATTTGTTACAATATTTCAAAAAGCTGTCATTTTTATTTACAGTACAGTATAGTTTTTGGTTTTGTTCTATAATACTGTGCTTATTTTTTTAAATGTACGAAGGTTTAAACTTTGAGTGTTTAAACAAGATGTGAGAAAATGTTAATGTCTGTTTGAGAAAAGTGTATAAAGTGTATGGAGAGGGGTTTTACAGTCTTAAAACATGGAATATTTGTAAAAAAAAAATAAAGCTGACTACGTTTACGTTTGCTTATTGTGGGTTATTTTTGGAACGTAACTCTCGCGATAAACAAGGGAACACTGTACTCCCATAATCCTCTGGCTTCGATTTGATACATCATTTCCCACAAATGAGGTGAAGCCACAAGTAAGACTTAATTCTCAGAATTCTGTCTTAACACAAATATGAGGACATCTTGTGGTCGCCAAGGCTCTTGCATGAAAGAAATAAAAATAACTTAGGGATGAGCTCAACATGATGACAAATGTGCCCTCAATTGATACTGCAGCTGTAATACAAATCTACCTCCCTATGCTAGTTATAGATTAATTATAGTGAGCAGTTAGGGGGCTCAACAGTGACCACCCACCACTTGGATAAAGGTTAGGGTTAGGTAACCCTAACCGTAACAGACCAGTGTGTTGTTTACGCATATCTTGACATGTTTCGGACACTTTTCCTTCCTCAGAAGGACTTGATGTTGCAGTGACATGTCTTGCCTACCTGCTTTGGTTGGGGAATAGCGCCATCTGCAGTAAGAGTTCTCCAGGACAGACAAATGCGCAGCTGATATCAAGGTATGTGTAAAAAACACACTGGTCTGTTAAAAATAACCTTTATTTGGAAATAATATTGAAAGGCCAAAATGAACCTCTTTGAAGTGGTATATTCTTATCAAATTTCCCCATAGACCCTTGAAGAAAAAATCTATTTTAAGTTTGAAAGCTTGCTCGGGGCTGATCAGCTAGTCATTAACTAATGAACACAACCCATAGTTTTTTAAAAAAGAAATATGTTTCTGAAATGTATACAAACATTTCTGCAAATTTTTGCTTTGAAACAAATTTTTAGATGGAAAACAACTATGTTAGGGACATTAGTTACCAATAGTTGGTTTGTCTCTGTCGTGCCTTTAAACTGGTACTATATTTGATTTTTTCCTGGAACCAGAACGGACTTCTAGACAAATCCAGTCATTCTAATGAAATGATACATTCATTTGTTTCTATTCCTGTGCACCCTCACACGATTACACTTATATTTTCCCTTCAGATCACCTGGAACAGTACCTGTGACAGAGCTGGAAGCGGGCCGGGCATGCAGGGCAATGTCGGGCTGGGGGGGGCCGTGGCCGGGCTGGGGGGGGGGCAATGTCTGGTTCTTGGACGTCCCGTGACCTTCGACCTGAGTGGGCGGAGACAGGAGAGGCACTTGGGACGCTTCTGAGACGGGGGAGAGGTGAGGAGGCCGCGTCTTCTCTGCCATCAGCTGTTCCTTGATTTTATTGATCAAGACTAGGTTATCCAGCTGACACAAGAGAACAGCATTTGTGACAAGAACATTTCACATTTTAACTTGGCAAATAAGTAACACAATTTGATGGATCTGTCCTCACTGGACCAGTAGGATCACAAGAAAATAATAAAACCTTTACTTTTTTGCCAAGTGTGTATGCAGTGCTGTCTCCCTCTGTTGGTATATACCAGACACTACACCCACATTTCACATTAAAAGGATGGGCAAATATAAAATGGATGGATTGGATCATTTTGACATCTGATTATCAGACATGTTTACTATAGTAGTGTGCTCATTCTCTTTTATTGTTTACATGCAGCACTACATCCTTGTTTAGGACAATACTGTCTTTTACAAACATGTCACAAATTTCTCACCTGTCCGTGAACTGCAGGAGGTGGAGGCCAGAAGTATGGACTGTTAAAACGAGGTTCAGCCATCCTAAGAAAAAAAGAAAAGAAAAAATAGAAAAAAATATTTGTATTTACTTAAAATACACTTTATTGTCTCCACAGGGTAATTTGTCCTGGTGTGTAAGACTAAAAGGTTGACCAGTGAATGAAATAATTAAATAAAAATTGCAATTTGAGTGGTAGCATTTAGTAAATCACAAAGATTGCAGTTATTTTGTACTCAACTAGCTTGACAACACTCTTTTATGAAAACCTTAACTGCAGATCTTTAACCCAATCATGACAATATTATACCTTTTTTTTACATGTCCCACCACTAGTCACTCTAGGGTTTGGCCCACATATACAGAATGCTACAAAACAAGTACCATAGTGGCTTTTTACATTATTGTTGCTTATAAATTCATGTGTAGAAGTATTGTTAGCACTGAAAGCGGTGGTTTGAAAGCTGTGAACCCAAACAACAGCTGACTATTTGATGCCTTCATTTCTGATAACTATTCCCTTCTTGTCTTATGACCATTTTCAAAGAGGTTCAGTGTTAGCTTTCCACTGGGCAAAGGATAAATCACACAAATATTAGGCTACGCCACCACAGAAATAACTGCAAAGGGGAATGGCATTGTGTGTGCAGCTAGCTTGACAATACTCCCCACTATTATCAGAAGAAACAGAGGTGATCTCAATCTATGGATCTGTGACATAAGGGGTCCCAGACAGTTATTGTATAGACGCACAGACCTCAGTGTACACATGAAAAAGGACCAAGCACCAAAAAGGTCAGTACATTTTAAACTGTTACAAGCCATAATAACTATAATATCTATAATAACTATGAAGAGGTATTATCCAAAAACAGATGTGCAATTAAAAGTAATCAGAAGATGCTTGAAAAAAAACTTGTTTGGCTGTGTTTTCATATGCCAAATGATTTTAGTGCATTTAAACTTTACTTTCACTGTTTTAATCCCTGTAACAAAAGAGAAAACTTGATCATTTTTGTGATTTAAGTCTTTATATTCTGATGCAAAAAACTTTCTGTGGGGAAAATTAATACAAAATATCTATCTTCTGGGCTTTTTATAAACAATCCGTCATAAAAGTGGCTACGCTAGTTTAAAGTAGTTTACAATGATCGTAACCATAAATAAATGATTCAAGATTGTGCAAAGACCTGGACACACATTTTCAGGGTACTCTGTTGGTCGTCTAATATGGCTATGTATGTTAACATCTGCTCTTAAAGTCAAACTATTTAAGTCAAATCAAAAAAGATAATAAAAACCTACTTTTTTCTTAGTAATTCAATTAGATTTTTGTAAAGCCCAAAATCACAACAGCAGTTACCTCTTTAAGCTGAACAGGAGAATTAATTTAACCAACAGAAAGTTAGAAAATCAACAATGAAACGAACATTGGTCAAGAACAGACAAGCAGATTAATCAACAGAAAACAAGCAAATGGATAACTGTCCTAGAACATCCCCTGTCCTTAGATCCTCCTTCTTGGCAAGGGAAAAAAAAAAAAAAAACTGTGGGAAAAGAGAAACCTCGAGGAGAACCACAATTCGAAAGCAAAAAGTACTAACATCCACTACTACTAACACGATCTGTTATTACTATTCTATTATTTACTAGAATTTATCACTATTTACTACTAACATATCTCCCAGGTTACCTTCAGTCTCTGCATGTTGCCGTGTTGACAGTGCCGTGATGACATTTATTAGTCATTTTTAATATCTATATAGTCTTTAATCTAATTGTAGTTGCTTTATTTAAAATCAGGTCACTCTGTCTCTTTCTTTTCTCTCCTTCAACTTATTTTGAGACGTTTTTTTTCGATTGCGTTCTTTGGCACGCTGCACCATTCCTAAGTCTGTTTGGTTTAGCAGAGGCATAGCACAGTCCACGTGTGAGAGCCAAAAGAAACAAAAGTGATACCTCCAGGGGTACAGGCCCACAGTAAAGCCCACAAAATATTTCTCTTAAGCAGCCAGTTGGGATCGCTGCACTTCCTCGAGCGCTTTAGCTGAAAGGGAACCTACAGGGGGCCAACTGTATATAGGGGTAGGGCAATATGCAAAAAAATTTCTTATAGCGAGATCACAATTTTAATTTTATCGCAACTCATGATTTACATTAGGATCTTTATATTGCCTTTAACAAGTCATATTTGTTTATAAAGCTACCCAAAGTGCTGTACAAAGGCAATATAAAGTGCAATCTTATAAAATAAAACATGCAAAAACACGATAAGACAATCCAATACAAGTGTCCCGCTCAGCTTGTGTTAATCGCCAGTACAAATTCCTTTTCAACAAAAAATTAAAAAAAATATTTAAAGATTGGGCTGTTCTAATACACAGAGGAAGACTGTGCCAGAGTCTGTGACCAGCTACAGCAAAAGCCCAGCTCCATCTAGATTTTAACCAGGAACTTGGAACATCCAAAATCATCTGGTCTGCTGATATCAAAGTTGTACCGGGAACATGGACAGAAAGAAGCTCAGAGAGATAAAGAGGGGCCAACCCATGCAGACATTTAAAAACCATCATCAGAATCTTAAAATCAATCCTGAAGCTGACGGGGAGCCAGTGCAGACAGGCCAACACGGGAGAAATGTGCTCATAACATTAACATTTACAGGTAACAAAAATTATCTGCTTCTTCTGAGAGAAACACTTACCTGTGATTGGCTAATCCACCTGTCACTCACTCACAGCACGACATACACTGACCATAGGACGAGTGGTTAGGGCAAAGTATTTGTTTAAGTATAGAGTTGCATTAAACAGATAAATACCAAAATAGCATATCATCACAGAGATAATATCAAGATTTGTATCACTATTTCGCTCAACCCTAGATAGATGTCTATTTTAGCACAAATGACAACCCCCAAAACCTTAAGACAATATATGCTCAATTAAAAAAATATTCATCATTGTCATCTGTGAGGACCATAGGGCTGCTACCCCAATGTAGGGCCCAAAGGTTTTGGACAAATAAGGGCATGGTCTAAATATGTTTGCACCATGTTTTTACCATTACAAATAATGGTGAATATTGGTACCCAACTGTTACAATATGCCCCATTTGGTATGATTTGCTATGAAACAAGCATATGTGGGCTCAGTATAGGCCTATAACTAGTAGTAATTGTGTAACTAACCTTATATGAAATGGCAATGCCCCTTGAGGGTGTAGAAATGCAGTAAAACAGGTCTTTTGCATATCTTTCTAAGTTAGAACATGGAATAATTCATATCCTTATTGAGGTTTAAGTTCATGTTAACTTTTGAGCCAGTGATTATAACCCGCTTGGACTGTGCAGCTGCTGCTCTCTGTAACAGTGCGCCGCCTCTCCCACAAACCCAGACAGTTTATTAAAAAATTCAGACAAAAGGAAAACAAAAATGGCAGCCTGGTCTTATTTCTATAAGCTCTGGACGCCATGTTTTGCAGAGCCCAAATTTAGCTCATGTTATATCCCCCCAAGTCCACGAAAACGACACCATTGACCCGCGTCGTGCCATATTTGCATTACGCTACGGGTGATTGTTTACTTTGATGCAGGTTTGAATAGCCCGGCTCGAGGATAGAAAAAAAGCGGACACTTCCTACAGCTATCAGCGCTGGCGTCGCAGCATCCAAAAACGCACCGTCTCCTGCACATTGCACATTCATAAAGCCTGCTTGACTCGCTTTACATAGAAAATGATCTTTACGCAGCACTATACGCACACCATCAGTACTTTTGCACGACTTAAATAACCACAAATAGAAAAATGCGTGATTGCACAGAGAAAAGAGATAGAAACGGAGAGATTGCGCTCAGATCAAATCCTACCTGAACCAGTCCGGGAAAGAGATTTTTTGATAAAGGATGGAGTCCCGTTGAGGCTGTATCGGGTCGGACTCCAAGCCTTCCGGGTCGCCTGCTGTTCACTTCTGGGTGCTGCAGGCGACCACACAGAATTTAACCCATTTCTGGCGAGTGTGACTGTTGTAGTGTGTGCCGCTCAGTGCAGAAGATGTGCTGTGCATGTGTGCGCCTTTTGTGTGCGTAATGCGGCGTTGGATGGACAGCACATGCACAACTAAATGGAAAAAAGAGCAGCAGTCAGTCTTGAATTCGTCTTTTTTTTCTTTTTTTTTTTCTTTTTTGAGTAAGGACATTCTGGGGGTTTGAATGAAAAACGATTGTGTTTGTGATAGTTATCTAATGTAGGCTAAATAATGATTTTGAAATGTCCACAAATTACAGTATCCTTGTATATAAACTAGTTTTTACTTCAGATGAACCATGTAATTTTTTCACTTGCTTGTCTCATGAAGATTTGCCTGAAATGCTTCTCACCGTATCACAGCTCTGACCTGTAACTTGGCCTGTTGGTGTCCATGGAAACAAGCAGGTTGCATAATTGGAAAGTTGCATACTACACCTTTAAAGTGCTATTAAAATTCCAGACAGGTTATAACCTATTTACATAGTATCAGCGTGAGAGTGACAGGGCTGTAACGTGCAGTGTGCTGACAGGGCAGTAGAGGGCGCTGCTGTTACAAACTAGAACAGGTCTAAACATAATCACTCCCCCACTTCACCTTTTCTAGACCTTAGATAACATGTGTCAAATTCAAGGCACCGGGGCCAAATACAGCCCGCCATGTCATTTTATGCGGCCCGCGACAAGGTAAATTTAAATGTATCACTGTCTTAAAATGTCAGTTTATCAGGAGTTATGCAGTTACAAAGACATATTTTTTTTATACCTTTGTAAATTTGATATGAACCATTTTGCTGATGTGGCCCTCGGCGACTGTCAACTACCTTTGGCATAAAGACCTAAACCAATAAATCAAGCCTATTCAAATGACTATATTCCTTGATAGAAAAGATGTAGGGCATGGGTGTTGAAACTTTTTTTTTTACTGAGGGCCGGAGCTTGAAGCATATTCGAAGCGGAGTGACCACAAAACAGTGGTCAATACTTTGATTTCAGATGGGTGCATTTGATACACTTTTGACGCCACGACCATACCTTTTAATACACCTTGGAACATTAATTTTAGGTCTGTTTCACAACAAAATGTGATATTACTGAGGGTATAGTGGTAGAAATACTTAAATAGCTAAAAAAAAAAAAAAAAAAAAAAAACGTCTGTATGATCAATTGGGCCAGTTCAGCAGAGGGCCAATAAAAATGGTCTGAGGGCTGCATTTGGCCCCTGGACCGTAGTTTGGATGCCCCTGATGTTGGGAGTTTATTATTGCTGTCCTACCACAATGCAATACAACAATACACTCACAGCAGTTATTTTATTTACAAAACAAATGATACAAAGAAAGAATAAATAAACAAAAACAAATCAACCTGGGTGATTAGGACCCCACCTCTCTCACTTTCTAACACCTCCTCGCTGTGTCTTTAATAGGCTTTGAACAATGAGATTTAGAGATAATCCTGACAGTGTGTAGTTGCACTTTTACATCTTTGCAGACCTTTCCAGCTGTCACCGAAATCTAAACTCACTGTAGATATGGGCTACAGGAGAGAGGTTGAGCAAGCACCAAAGGGACAGTTGACTATGGGTGCAGTTTGGGGCTAAACTGGGAACTAAACCTAGATTTGACCATGACTAAACTAGAACTAGGACTGAAACAGGCCAACTAAACTAATCAAGAATGTATAAGGACTCATATTAGGACCAAACTAGGACAAGTGTGAACCCACCCTAAGACTCACAACAACTAAACTGGGACTGGAGCTGGAATTAAACCCTAGACCAGGACTAAACCAGGAACAAAACACGAGCAAACCTAATCAACATGAGGATCGAACTGAGCGAAAACCAGGACCAAACCAGGTTAATGTGAACACATCTTTAGATCCACAATGGAAATTACTTTGGCATACAAATTCTTAAAATAGCCCCTACTGCTTAATAACAAAGAGATGTGTGAATATATGGTTCAAATATGTGAATACATGGTTCAAATGTACACACCAATTTGTATGAGCCGTACAAGTAAACAAACAAATATACCATTTACAATAAGGGGGTGATAAAATGCAATACAAAGATGAAAACCCCCCTAATTAGAGATTTCAACTTCTGAGGTAAAGCTACACATATTTGCAGTTTCCTTCCAGTTCTGTATATGACAATTGATGATGTGCATACAGTATTTTCTACCTAATTAAATAATTGATTACGTAGGATTATTCAAACATGTTTTGACTGTAACAGCAAATGCAAAGTTCTGAAAGCTTGTACGGGATACGTGACAAAATGTCTGAGGGTGTGTTCATATTTGCACACTCCCTACATCAAATTGCGACTAAACAAGAACTGGAACAGGACCAAGTTTAAATCAGGTCACAAAAAAAACACAAATTACACTTCAAAACGTGCATTTCTTTGAGATTCTTGCTCAGCTGTGTTAGAACTGTTTGAGCCTGTTTCGCTCCCATTTCTCAAACAAAATTGTCAATAACTTTAAATCGTCATCCTATCCCTCTGACAGTGTCCCCCCACAGCTATTTAAAGAGGTCGGGGGGATGATTGGCTCAGACATGTTGACTATTGTTAACAGTAGCCTTGACACAGAAACTGTCCCTGCATTCTGTAAACCGGCTGTACTTGCCCCTAGCAGTTTGTTGTTGGAACACTGAGCTATTAGTTGCTTAGTCGTAAGCTTGGACTGTGGGTTTCGAGGTAACGATTTGTTCCAAATCCTATTCATGTAACCCCTCCGACTAGAGTCAGTGGAGAAGTAACATTCCATCAACAGAGCCTTGTTCTTGCATCTTGCTCATTTTCTCATCAACATCTGAGCCTGAATCTCGTAATATTATATATATATATATATATATATATATATATATATATATATATATATATATATATATATATATATATATATGCTATTTCAAGCATTTGTCTTGTTCTAGAGACAAATTAAAGTAAATTACTGTATGTCTGTGTAACCCCTCAGTTGTTCAGGTATGATCCATAGCAAAAGAAGAGTCATGTATGGGTTGGTTGTCAAATTTTTTTCATGTTCATAAGAACAGCTCAAAAAATGTCTAGGCTGGTCTTCATGTCCAAGATCTTTGAGAAAGCTGTTCTAGCACAATGACAAAAGTATTTGGACACATTCTACATTTTTTTAGTTTTTTAAAAAATTGCAGAATCTGCCATTTTAGTGCTTTTAGACTCGACTGGTGTTTTGACACTGTTGGCCATGCGACTCTTTTAAATTGGTTGGAAAACTATGAGTGTCGGGGAGCTGCCCTAGCCCATAAGAACCCATGGTAACACCAGTGTAACAAATACTTTGCAGAAATGTGTTCTATGTGGTCCACTTGGTCTGTGTATATCCCACATAATTTTCCTTTAAGGAAAAATAGGTCTGGGTTCTTATGGGTTAAACTGGTTCAAATCCTACCTCTCTCGGACCTGTTCTTTTTATGCTACACCTTCTCCCTCTTGGAAGGCTGCCAAAAAAACATGGCATATCATTTGCGTGTCGATGATACACAAATCTATTCACTGTATGTAACTTTGTTATGCTGGTATAAATACTCAGAGTTCAGATGCTCAGGAGGAGACTGGGGACGAGGCGTAGAGATGCTCTAAAGGAGAGAGACTTGCTTAGGACGCCGGGACGCTACCAGTGTGTGACCAGAACAGGCCTGGGCTCTGTCCTGTCCATATCTGCTGTAACAAAGATTAAACCTTTTTTGTATTTCAAAACTCACCAGGCTTCGCAAATGGATTATTATTCCTCAAAAGAGTTATTAATTTTCTACAACAATAATGGTCTCAGAAGAAGGGGCTCCACGAGTGGTCATCCAGAACACATTTTGTCATTTTTGTTTTCTTTCCTGATGCATGGAGCTTTCAAAGAAGAGCATGGATGGACATTGGGTCATGTCCTGGATTACCATCGCTGGATTTCAACAAGTTTTACTGTCCAAGGACAATGTATTTTGGAAATGCAAAATGCTTAACTGAAATTTTCATTCTCAACATACCCAATGGCCTTAGTTCTGATCCTTTACCATTTTTTATTAATCTCACAAAAGCTAAAATTCACATATTTACTTGATTGGCGTTTTTCAATCTTTTTTGGCTCCAAAATCTCCCGTGTGTACCACCATGCCGCTTTAATATCAAGGTGCAGATACAATCCCAACAACAATGGCTCTCCTCACTTCAGATGTTCTCACTTTTGGGACATAGTTGACAGGCTGCTCATCCTTTTAAGACAAGTGCTAAAATAAAAAAGGGGAGCAAAACTTCAACAGCATCTGAAGACTATGGAATGACACAACAGCACCCTTACCCTTCCCTGCCCCTGCTGTGATGACTGTGCCCAGTCACTAGCCCTGCCCCTTTTCCAGGTCTAGTCCATGGGACTGTGATGACTGTAGCTCCACCGTTGACTAAACTGTGAGACACTGTATAGAGGTGAAAATGTTTTGCTGCACTTTGCTTTACATCATATCTTGTATTGGGACCTCCTTGAATTTATTCTCTAGAGTAAAGTTTGAGCGTCATTATGGCTAACTACCAAGGGTGAAGTTCCCCTCTTGTTGTAACTAGCTAGTAAACAGTCAAACAGGTGGAAGTCCCTGCTATTTAGCGAACAATAAATAAGTGAACTCCTACCTAGGGTCACTAATTAGTAAAAAAGAAACAGGGTGAGAGTCCCTGTGTAGTTAAGTGTAAAGACGGGCAGGACATTTACATCAGGTCTAAGAATGGAGATATTATGTAAGTGCAAAATGCATGAAGAGTACATGTACATCGTGTCAATGCATGTTTTTTTAATGTTTTTTTTTTTTTAATTTATTTTCCCAGATCACTGCAGTGAGTTTAATGACATGCATGTACTAAGAAACGTCCAGCTGGTACCAAAATCCCTCCTCAATTGTAAATGGAAAGAAGAAACAAAATTCTTTCACAAATTCTCCAAATTGTATCTTTTTCAGATTTGGAGTGCATCATGTGTGCTTTTATTTTGTTACTTGTGGACTACTGCAATGCACGTTACACTGGACCTAACCACTTTATCATCTGCACAGCAAAAGAAAAATTCTAATCTGTCAACTGGACAAAAAGTTGCAGTTAGTCCAGAATGCTGATGCATGGCTGTGAACAGGGAGCAAAAAGCATGCACACATAACTCCAATTCTTGCTTCTTTGCACTGGCTTCCTGTTAATTTTAGAATTGGTTATAAAATGTTAGTTTGTTGTTTGTTGTTTGTTTTTAAAACTTTGAATGGACTGGCCCCACAGTACTTCCCAGACCTCATCCAAACCACTGCTCTGAGGCCTGAGGGCCAGCTCCAGCCCGTGGTGCCTAAGCTGAGACTTAAAAGCCGAGGGGACTGGCCCTTATCTGTGACCTGGCCTAAGATTTGGAACACTTTGCCCCCTCCCCATGTCCGAACAAGTGACTCTCGTCTTAAGACCCACTTTTGGTCTCTGTCTTTTAACACCTCCTCTCTTGTCTTATTGATTAGTTTTGAATGAGTTTATACCTATTTGTCTATTTTATTGCTTTTTTATTTTTATTATGTTTTTATTGTGGTAAATTTTGGAAACAGTCTTTGTTTAAAATGCGTATTGGATTTCATTAACATTTGTAAAACAGCAACACAAATACATATTTAGTGATCAATAACCTCTGAACAGAATAAGATATAAGTCAGTAAAGTGATTATTTTGTTATCCAAAATGTTAAGCTTCTTCTGCCAACCCCTCTCTGGGTTGTCCTCTCTGGTGCAGTCTCCCCCCTCCCCTTGGCTTACTTCTAGATTTATGGTCTAAAATGTCCCAGTTATAGCCCTAACTCTCCACTTTATAAAGGTATACATAAAGGTATCATTTAGCTTTGAAAACAGTTTAGATTATTTGAATTTGAATTTTTTTCCAAAAATCTGAAAACTTACTTATTGATAGAAAGATTTCGGATGTCCTCTCACTACAAAACCAACTTTCTCCAAAAAGATTTCAAGTGAAAGTGGGATTTGAAGTCTTTAAACATTATAGACCAACTTTTTTTTTTGCATTGCACCCTTCACATGCTGCTATGGTGAGTGTGGCAACCAGCCCATGTGACGACCTACAGAGACTTTTACCTTTAACCTCAAACGTAAAGGTCCACAAAATAAATAAATTAGATTTGACTTGCTTGTTTCCATGGAGATGCTACCATCACCATATGGCATTTAATCCAATTTTTCATGCATTTATTTTATTGTTTCATTGCTATTACTGTGAGCAGCTTCTCCACAGATGTGACATGTAACTTGGCTGGTGGCACCACTTGTTTGTTTTGATGGAGAAAGTTAAATTTAATGCCATACTGTGAAATATTCCAGGCAAAGCAATAACATTTCCATAGAGACAAGCAGACCACTAGAAAGGTCCCATAGTTCACTTTTAAGTTTTATTTTTTTCCATTGCTCTCTCACCTCCAGGCTGCATCTCTTCGCAGGGATTGTTAGTGGTTGGACTGGTTTTTGTTGTCATTTGCCCAAACACACACAGCCTCGCCCTGTTTGCCCGCAGCCTCTCATCCCAGGTGCAGACGAGACAGTAGAGGGGGCGGGGCAGTGGGACAGGGGGCGGAGACACAGGCATGAGCTGCAGAAAAGCGACTAGAACATCTGAGGCACTGACATGCTGTTCTGAAGGCAACACTAAAGGACTGGTGAGGACCAAATGCACCTATTTAACCATTTGTTATTGATTATAAAATTATGTTAATATTAATAGTTGTTGCATGACTTAGTGGTAGTAGTTGTCGTAGTATTTTTTTGAATGTTGACTATTTTAGACTCAATTTGTAATATTTTGGTCCTTAGTTTCTATTAGATACACCTAAATAAATCAGTATATTTTGCAATTACGGATAATTAATCTGGTACTAGTAGTGTTTGTATTTTACTGCTGCTTTCAAACATTGAAATAGGTAAAATATTCACACAGTTGAGTTAGTTATGACTGGTGAAAGTGAAATTATCATTGAAAAAACTTGGCTCGCTGCCAGTACTGGTTCCAGCTATATGCAACCCAGCAAAAATATATAGATCAAAGAATATACAATGCCAATTAATATAACTGCATCAGCTACTTATTACTACCACTACTTTGATTTTTAAGACAATGTGCTACTGGAGATTACAGAACATCAGTGCAGATCTCTACACAAACAAACCTAAACCTCCTCTTCTAAAGCATGTTTTATTTAATGCTGTATGTAAAATGTACTTAGGTATTTTGTTACTTATCGTACTTGGTCTTTGGTTGGTAGTATTAGTTGGAAGTACAGGAAGTCAAAGCAGTAATATTGTGTAATTTGCATAAAAAGCTCATATGACAAAAGCTTGTGTAATCTTAGTCTTATTATTATTATTATTATTGAATTGAAAGTCTACTATGAGTAAATATGCATGTTTACACTGGAAGGTTTGCGCAGCTTGGAAGTCCAGGGTCCATTGTCAAGCAAACAATCTTGCGTAATAAAAGAATAGAAGAAGATTATTTTGAACTACCTTTAAAATAACTAAAGATTATTTTTAGTTTCAAAACATTTGCGTTCAGCTTTGTCACGTCTTCATTGCGTCTGGTATTATTACAAATCCTCAATAAATCCCATCAATAAATAAAGTTGGGAAAAAGTTTTAAAAATATCATGAATCCATCTTGTCTACTAACATAACATGACAAGAACAAATGTATGTTTCTGTCAATAGGTTGGGTTAAGTGTGGGCATATGCAAGTCATCTTTTTAGACACCCAGGCCTTTCTAGGTGGAGTTTGCATGTTTCCTTGTGTCTGGGTGGGTTTCCTCACTCCAGTTTTCCCCATAAACCCAAACATGCTCCATAGGTAAAATCCTCCAGTTAAGCTTGTCCTGACCAAGTCTAGCTCGAGTTCTGAAGAGATGATCCAGACCAATCCACTGCACCGCCCACTGCTCCTGACAGGCTGCCCCGACTGTATTGAAGGATGGGTCATTTCTCTATGGGGCCAGTAAAGTGCACCTTAACTTTAAATAGTAGACAGTTAAATCTGATCTCTCTCTCTCTCTCTTTCTTTTACAGATTCCTGAGCTGCTCTTCTGCATTCAGGCCAAACCAGTTTTAGGTGTGTCTCCATGTTGTAGTGGTGGAGGTGGTTGCCATGGACAGCGTGTTGGAGGGAGCCACAGTGTTAAGCATCTGTAAACTGGTTTGTTCTCTGCCATTCCTGCGCTCTGTGGTTACCTCGTCAACCAGCCCCATCAGCTTCTGCTGCTACTGTCTCCTGGTTTTCACTGACGTAATCCTAACAGGTAAGAGCCACAGGAAATACCCATGGCTCTGAATGTGTTTTTAGCTTGGATTTTTCATAGACTACTTCAATCTGGAAAGACACAGTAACAGTATGTGGTCAAATTTATCAATGCCTGACATCAGAAGCTGGGCCTGGTTAGTAGTTGGATGTTAGACTCATAAATATCTTGACTCTGAACTAAAATTTGCCATAAACACTGATGCCATCGCCAAAAATGCCAACAACTAATCTAGTTTTTAAGGAAACCTAATTCTTTAAAGTGTTCAAATATTTTATTGTGAAAGGGTTTTTTTTTTTTTAACATTGTTTTGTTTTGCTTTGTTATTTGCTGTTTTTTTTTAAACTCTTACCCTTTTGGCATGAATAAAATTATCTGATTCTATTCTAGGCTAGGTCTTAGGCATAAGGCAAAGAGTATTGAGTGGGAGAGGCTATCTGTGGGTGTCAGGCAGGATTTGGCAAGGCAAGGATCCTCTGTTAGTAATAATGCAAAGTTTCCCTATTCAAAAAGCAAATACATTTTTCTTTTTGAATACTGAAACCTCACAAAATCCCATAAAAACAAGGATTCATTTGCTTGAGCACAGGACTTATGTGCCCGTACAAACTAGTTCTTGTCAGGACACGAGCAGCAGCGTTCTGGATGTACTGCAGCTGTCTTAAGGCTCGTTTGGAGAGGCCAGTGAGCAGGACGTTACAGTAGTCTAACCTACTGGAGACAAATGAATTAGTTTCTTCAAGTCTGTTTTTTAGATGGTAAAAATCTGAAGATGTTATTGATTTGATGTAGCTGTTAAAGTTCAGGTCCACATCCATTAATACACCTACATTTCTAGCCTGATTTGAAGGAGAGACTGGAGGTGACTGCTGACACACATTTCATTTGTTTCTGTGGGTCAAACACGACGTCAGTCTTGTGAGTTCAGCTGGAGAAGGTGATTTGCATCCACACAATGAACAGAGTGAATCCTCTGGTCCATGTTCACCTGCTGCCAGTGAGACATAGGTCTGAGTGTCATCTGTATAATTGTGGCAGGACACATTAAATGCTGCTATTAGGACAGTTAATACGCAGCCATAGAGATTGAACAGAAGGGGCCCCAGGATTGACCCCTGGGGCACCCCACAAATCAGGGGAAAGTGATCTGACCAAGGTATCAAAGCATCTCTTAAAACACCCCAAATGACAACCTGTGAGTAACTACATTATCTCTACTGCACACACAACTTCACTTCTCATGGTTCAATTCAAATTTGAAGTTGGGTGGAGCTGATTCCACTAAAACTGCATTATTTATGTGCCGAGCTATAGATAAAGATCTGACATTAAGCACAGCAAGTTTCAGATTTGTTTCAGTAGGACTGGATGTAATCTTCTTACAGGAAATATGAAGTAGATTTTTCTGATTGGACTGAACTGTTCTTTGGTTGTCCAGTCTATTTGTGTAACTGCAGATATAGCATCATATCATGACTGTAAGGCCCGTGCATCCTCGTTCCTGGTGATAACAACTCTGGGGAAAACTTTTATTTAGTTAAAGGTGCACTATATAACTTTTCTATTCAGTTATGGGTGTTGTCTTGAAATAAATCCTTGTAAATTGGGTCCCCTCTCCACAGATCTGATCTTTAACTTGGTCATTGGAACATGGACCATTAAAGATTAAAGCAATAACATCTCTATGGTGACAAGCAGGTGCAGGACCCTCCACCATATGTTACAAAGTTTACCTTTAAAAACACACCAGTTGACTTTACTAACTGTCATATTCTTTCAGTTTTCTTTAGTTGCTTGCTGATTTTGGAGCGTTGGCAGATCGTGGCGTCTTTTACTGGTGACTCCATCACCTTGGGCTGCCTGCTCTTCATCTGTCACACTTATGGTGCAGTCTTCGTCCTGACTTTCCCTGAGATTATCGTGGACACTTTAATCCGACATCTTCATCAACAAGATACAAACAAACAACAAAATTGCAAGCAAAACAATGCTGCTGAAAGTTCAGACAAAAATGATAAAAGGTCAATTTTGCAGTACCACATTGCTGCATACTTCTGTTGCTTGTCAATTTGGATATTCGGGACTCTTAACATCAGGTTCAAACAGAATTTGGAGGAAATCTGGACGGCAGCGTGTTTGTACTCCACCAAATCTCTGTTAACATGTTTACCTAACATCGTCAGTCCAATGATGAGGGTCCTGCCCCCTTGCTGGGCTATGGCACTGTTGTTTTTTGCCATAGCTGTTGCTATATGCACTTTCCTACAATGCAAAACACCTAAAGAAACAGCTACTCCAGATGCTGACACCAGCGAGACACAAAACACCTGCACAATCCAGATGTGTGGCAAAAGTGATGTTGGACTCTCTCCTGAATACACAGTAAAAAACACTGAACATAAAGACCATAATAGTACAGAGAAAGTAATCCGATTGACATTACCAGAAGAAACAAAAGCTCAAAGTGGAAGTAGCCTGGGGACAGAGGTAATGATAGGGGTTGTGTGCATACTCGCCATGTTCGTGCTTCCCCTTCATCTAACAGTAAACATTCATCTTATCAGTGTGATGGAGAAAACAGCAGAGAGAAGTATGAAGTATATAACAATGTACAATTACATGGACACGACTTAAAGGAACTGCGTGTAGATTTACAGTCCTACAATCACAACTGAACCTGAGTTGCCAGTGCCTTAACATTCATGTAGTTACAGCTACAGGAGGCAGCCGAAATATGTAAGAATGACAAAAAGAATGTCTACAAGCTCTGATTAATGACTTTTTTATTTAGGCAGTGAGGATTCAGATCTGAGAAAGTCCTTTCAGCCAACTGGATTTCAGCAACGTAATGACAGACTCATGTGAGGCTCATTCTGCTTTTTGATTGGATTATCATCTTTAGAACCAAAACACCAGATTATTACATAAACAACTTGGCCATCATGTCCAATATTTTTTTTATTCAAGAAGAAATCATTATTCAGTAATTAATATTTTTCTTACATCGCCTCTAGGAGTTGTGGGCTGGGAACTGGAGCCTCTATCTCAGTAACATCTTTGGCCTTTGGCTGGGCACACCCAAACTGTGGTCAGTTTAACCCCAGGGTGGGCCATCATCTGCACAGTCTATCACTCAGAGTTTCACGAAGATGGGAAGCTGTCACAGGGTCCTTCACAAAGAAAAATAATAATACAGCAATACCACGTGATAACAGCACAAGCTCTTAATAAAACACACTTTAATAGTCAAAACAGCAACCGCTATCAAAACATGTCAGATTTTACACATCGACTATCTGTTTTCTATACATTTAGTCACAAATATTCACACATTAAAACACTGGATACACAAGAGATTTCCCAAGTACAGAAAAGTGGAGGTGGTGCTCTGCCACAGACCCACACAGAAAACTGTGTAAAACGACTACTAGAAACTGATAATGCAATTAAGTCATTTAAGGTATGAATGAAGCATAAATCCTAATGACGGTGCATTCGAAATAATACATTTGACATTTACATTCACGGGTTTCAGACTGAGGACAAACTGAGATCTCATGTACAGGCCTAATAGTGAGTCCATGTCAGGAGTTGAGCCTGTTCATGCTAGTTGGATACCAACTAGCATGAACAGGAGCAAATAGTAATGTGTGGAAACATCTGAAAGCGCTGAGCAGGCAGGTCGTGGCGTGCTCCTTAACAAAACTCACAGTGCAATAGTCGTTTTGCATTTGTAAGAGCCACAATGGATCCCTCCACTGAGCAAACAGCATTGTGAAAGAATGATTATCATGAATAGAGTCATTTTATGAAGAAACACTTTGAACTTGTTACTTCTTCTTTAGTGACTTTATATATCGGAAATGATCTTTCACAGTTTTTTGTAAATTTTATTTCACTTCCAGTTTTTGGTGAAACAGAGATTTTCATGTGGTCAAACCTGTGGCTTAATCAATCATCAAGGGTTGGGCAGTTTTAATGCAGTGTTGTCTGTCTGATGGGTTGGTCATGTTACAAATGTGTTTTCCTGTTTTATTTGTCGTCAATTAAATGGTTATCCAGTTGTATGACATCTATTTAATCTCCCACATAAAAAAAAATAAAAAAACTGCCACTTCTCTGGTATTAATGTGTGCAAATGGATGTGTTTCTAATATCATTCTTGCATTTTGCCACATGTTTTCATTATATCTCCTTTAAACTTGATCAAAGTGTGACTAGCAAATCTAAACTGGGATTTTCAACAAGTTTAAACCTAAAACTAAACCATGATCCAAATGAGCTGCTGTCATAAAAATCCTACTTAACAATAGCCACATCACCAATGTTTAGACCTAGAGCATTTGCCCGTATGATAACCTACTTTTTACATCAAGTGCAGTTTCATTTTCATTTTGATCCAGTGATGCACTTTTCTGAAGCAGCAGCATCATTCTGTACAGTCACATCAGAACAGGCTGGGCTCAGTGTCTTGCCCAAGGACACGTCAACAATATACTTTTGGTAGGATCAAACTACCAAACTTCCAGGAATATGATTTCCCCCTAAAGCAAAGAGCAGACTATACACACAATACGCACACAGAAAGATATATAAGATAAGATAAGCCTTTATTGTCTCCAACATCCAAAATTTCATACAAGGTACAGTATTCTATACACTGAACTGTTCGAGATCTACACAATGCACAGAACAGATAAGGGGATTACACATATTCACCTCCACATTGCACAAATACTATTACACATCCCCTTCATGACCCCAAAGTAAAGATCCTATTGCATTCTCCCAAATGGCCTAAAAGTGTAGTTAATAAACTGCTCCCTATGTGGCCATGTGGTTACAATGATAAATAAATAAATACATAAATAAAAACATTTCAATTAAAATATTTTTATTTTATTTTAAATCAACATATTTTCAACAGATTATCTTAAAACCTAAATAATTTGCTTTGGTATTTTGATACAATATATTTAGGGCTAATTAAAATCAACATTTTATTTATTATTTTTTATTATTATTTTGTGAAATATCACAAAATCACAGTGATATTTCCTGCACCAATTATTATTATTAATTAATATGAATTCACTTGATGTGAATCAGTGATTTTGCAGATTGTGTTTATATACATACAATTATAACTATCATGTTTAAAGACAAATTTACTCAACTACTGACTCACATCATGAATAACTGCTTAGCTTGCAACATTAAGGAGGTTCTTAATATAAATTCACTTTTTGCATGTAAAGTGTATTGTGGCATCACCAAAAATGGTTTTGTTCACCGTGGATTCAATTTAAAGTCTAAACTTAAAGTGTAAATACGGCAAAGCAAATACCTAAGAAAAAAGTGTGTCGTCTGTACAGTAGAGGGCGCTCCAACACAGCGTCACCTCCTGGAGAAAAGGAGAAATGTAAAACCCGAGGCCTGAAAGGCTCAAAGCTCCTGAAGCTTTTGATTTTTGGTTACGTGTAACTGGAGAAGGATGAAGGAAGGGGATTTTTGCATACAAAAGCATACGTTTACCTCCGGGTGCCTTTGATGGGACTGCAAAGTGACTCAAAGAGAAACGGATGTTGAAACAGCCTTACCTTAACTAACACATGAAAACAAACTGTAAACCTAACGACATTTATTTTCATAGAATATTTTGAAGATAAAGAATAAAATAGCTTTAAAATAAAAAGCCCAAGTACATAACTTTTACAACTTTTTGGCCTGGAGGAGGGCCTTCTTCTGCTAGTTTCTATCAACGTGTTAATTTGACAAAAAAAAAAAAAAAAGAAAAAAAAGAAAGAAAAAAAAAGAAACGAAGTATTATATCTGTTGGATAAGAAAAAGTCCTCAAAATGTTGCATATAACACAAAGTTGAAACCTATGAATATAATCTTCTGCAGTATGTCATGAATATGACCTACTTATCTCCATGGAGATAAGTAGGTCATGTTAATACTTTGCCAGAAAGGTTCCACAGTATGACATTAAACTTACCTATCTTGCATTTATTAATTTACCAGTTCTTATTAGTGAAAAATACCAATACATACTTTACACTTATTGCACATTACATATTTTTACAGTGAGCGAGCTTGCCTCTCCACAGATCTGACCTGTAACTTGGCCTGGTAGCGCCACCTTCTTGTCGACATGGAGATGATAGAAGTTTATTGCCATACTCCATATATCTCCATAGTAAAACACAGGTGGCAGTTCCACTAAAAGTTCCATAGTGCACTTTAAAAACCTAAAATAGTTTGCGTTTGTGCTTTGACAGTTTCAGAAGACGGTAGCTGCGGCTTTAATGAATGAGGAGGTTTGAAGATTTGGTGGGCGGCTGACGACATGAAGGGGAAATGCCTGAGTTACTTTAGGTTTCCTCAGTGGAGACGAGTTACTATTCAGAGCACACACACAGAATATACAGGCGCAGTGTAAGAGCTATAAAAGAGATGATTTCCCCTGTTGCAAGGTGTTAAATATCAGCCAATCCACAAGCAACTTAATTCACAGTTACATCCAGCCTATAGTGAAAGAGCTAAACTAAATGGATGTTTATGAATAGCACTCTAGCATCACTGAAAGAAGATCCCTGGTTTGAGTCCTGGGCAAAAGATAAAAATCCTCCTCCTGTCCTGACCAAGTTGATAGCTTTAAATCTGTACTATGGTTGACCACTGCTTCTGACGGGTTGCTCCAGTGGCATTGAAGAATGGGTCAAATGCAGAGAAAAAAAATTCCCTACAAGTTAAAAATAGTGTACCTTAAGCTAACCTTACTCTCATTCAGGTCTGTTTGAGTAATGCTGAATTCCGTGCTTATTCCTAATGATGATGCTGCTAGTTCACCAATTCAACATGCTCCAATTCCTATTGTGGCCAGCAGGGGGTGACAAAAACCTAATCCAAACACCTTCTGTAAAATCTAAATCTTACATTTATTCAACTTCACAATGCTTCACTTTGGAGCACGATTCGGGCCAATCTATAACAGCTTCAAAATCTGAATCAATCAATTTAAGATTCTGCAGAACGTTTATCACTCCCATTAAACTCTCCAAATTATATAACACACCTGGTGGCACGGCTGTAGAATGAAGGGCTCTTTGTTCTATCTTTTATGGGACTGTCCTAACACCAAGCGTCTCTAGTCAGATGGCATGGCTGTATCATCTGAACGTCTTAATGTAATATGTCCTTTCTGTCGTACAGCCTCCCTATGGCCTGTGCTGTGTGGAGCCAGTGGTCAGTCAAATGTTGATGCCAGGATACCTGGTAATTAAAAGAGTTATCCTTTAAACACATAAAAATGGAAACAAGGCTGCTTTTCTAAAGACAAATTCGTGCTGGAATATCAGCTGCACACTGAACTCTTCAAATGCCCCCAGAACCAATGTGGTATTATCCCCCTCCATTTTACTCCAGATAAATAACTGAACTATAATGTCATTGTAATGAATAACACCACACACACACACACACACATATATACATGTATGTATGTCGGCCTGCTTTGGAAATGTAACGGCAACATTTGCTCAATAAATGCAAAAAAACAAACAAACAAAACAAAGCAAAAAACTACAGTTGTTTTATTGCTAAACAAAATGTGCATTCTCATTATGAGCGGAGTCAGCTCTGCACAGATCTGACTCTGTTAATTATATACTGTTAAACATTTCACATTCCAAGCAAAGCAATGACATTTTCATGGAGACAAGCAGGTATTGGACCCTCCCTTAGAAAAGTTACATATTGCACCTTTAAATTATAAAACCTAAATCTCACTGTATAGGTACAAACTTATTTTAAAAGTATAAAAAAACTGAATACACTTACTCCACAGTAAAGTCTCTCCTCTCACTTAGCCTACCACATCACACAGGTTGTCAAGACTTGCCTCCGGAGAGCCACCACGCCACACACTGCCATCAGATACAGGCGTCTCAGAGACAGGCTTTAAATGGACTCTTCCCTCTGGGATAACCAGTCTATGGGGATAACTAAGGACCATTACAGGACAGGCATCATTTCTTTCGGATAAGGATGCCTATCATGGTTTAAGTACAGAGAAGAGCCCCGAATCTGAGCAGAGGAAAAGCTCTCACTGTGCCCTATAGGGACTGCTTTGTAGAGACATGAGCTACAGCAGCTAAAGCTAACTGCGACTGTTGTAACTATGATGCAACTGCACTTAGCTTTACTCAAAAGACAGTTAAACATACAATGGTAGAATAAATGGAAAACAGAATTAATTGTAATGTTAATTTGTGCAGTTATAATAATGGTCTTCATTATAGCTTTTTTATAAACTATGTTACAAAGGGCCTCACATTTCAATTAAAACCCAAATCAAAGACCCAATACAAGATTAAAACTCACAGGAGAAACGCAGGTACAAACAAATTCAACAAATTAATCTAAAAATATAAAATAAAAACTAGTGATAATTGAAACTTTCTGGAGGTGGCACGTTACCCGCATGATTCCATGGAAACCATATTTCACAACATCTCTGTAGACATGCATATGTTTTATGTCATATTGTGGAAAATTATAGTCAAAGGAACACTATTTCCATGGAAACAAGCAGGAAGAGGCTCTCCTCGTGGCCAAATAACAGTCAGGTTTGTGAATAAGGAAGTCGGCTCATAGTAAGAGTGCGAGTTTTTTCGTAAACACAACCAAATTATATATACATATAAAAAAACACATGCTTTTATTTTACTCCATTTTTGACCAAAAGTTGCATACTATGTCTTTAATAAAAACAAGTAAAAATTATTGCAATATGAAAAACATTTCACCAAGACTTATCATCTTTCTTCTTTCCATTTTTTGTGTGTTTTTTTTAAATCATTATTTAGCATGCCTTATTGGAATGCACATGTTGTTTTTCTGGAGACAAATGTTATGGTAAACGGTCACATTTTTATAGAGATTTTCCATTTTTAAGGTCAAAAAATGCTTTACAAAGTGGCACATTTGACATTTGGCTGGATTCTGGTAAACACATAAAGAATGCGAAATAAGTTAAACCATTATCTTATTGTCAGAAAATGGACATATTCTGTGCACAACCTCCCTCTTGCCTTCTGCTCTTGAGTCGTCTATGATTCATGTTTTATAAAATGTTTGGTATGAAAATGAAACGCAGGTATCGACAAGCAGCGGCCAAGCTCCTGTCATCCTCTGAGACGTGCAGTGTACATTTCATCCATCGTCGTATCTCATGTTTCCCTCGAGTACATAATATAACTTTATTAATATTTAAGGCCACAGAATAGGCTCAATCAATGGACTTTTGCAGTAACTGAACTACTGGAGTGATCTTTAGACATACCACAAATATAGTCTACTTATTTTACATCAAACCATCACCAAATGTAGCAAAAAAGATCAATCTAAAAATATGTACAATGTGTTGATGAATCTATCAACTTATAATAACTGCATGTCTGGAGTAATGGATGATTACAGTATATCATTAAATTGAATAATAGAGTATATACTATAGTCTGTGTCATAAATGGGTTAAAGGAACAACTAACTTTCACCTACTTGTCTCCATGTAGATGTTATTGTTTTGCACGGACTCCCTATTTCATCTGGGGTTCAATTCAAAATAAAATGATGTTTAAACGTCTGCGCTCTATGGGTCTACTTTATGTGAGGGAGGTACTGCAGCCCTGTACTCCACCCATACTCCACCCATACTCCACCCATACTCCACCCATACGGACCAGCTCCTGTTGTGCCCAAAGTCAAGCTCATGACCAAAGATGACAGAGCTGTTTCTGTG
This sequence comes from Periophthalmus magnuspinnatus, assembly GCF_009829125.3. Classification (NCBI taxonomy): domain Eukaryota; kingdom Metazoa; phylum Chordata; class Actinopteri; order Gobiiformes; family Gobiidae; genus Periophthalmus; species Periophthalmus magnuspinnatus. The sequence goes on along the minus strand of NC_047130.1, from coordinate 23,498,248 downwards.
ACAGTGCCCGAACTGTGGAACAGCGCCCTCTACCTGTCAGATTCTCTCAGTCTTTAACGCAGATTAAGACTAGATTGAAAACCCACCTCTTCTCCCTGGCATTTAATACTACCTAGACAGGATATCTTGGTTTTATTTTTATCTTTCTCATGTATTGTGTTAGCTATAGATTTTAGTTTTATGTAAAGCACTTTGGTCAGCTGAAGTGCTATATAAATAAACTTGAATTGAACTGAATTTTGTATTTAACTTATCCATCTTCTGCATGGAGACAAGTAGACCACTTGGCCTAGTTGTTTCCATGGAGAAGATGGTGAGATGTCTGGAGAGGAGACCAAGCTAACAGTGAGAATGCACATTTTAGATTATTAGGTCATTTTCAGCAAAAAAAAAAAAAAAAAAAAGTAACTGAATAAGTGATATACCAGTTTAATGCCATACTGTGGATTAATCATTCAACTCCATTATGTGCAATATTTAGGATGGTGCAATAATGGGAACTGTGCAATGAGTGTAATGTGCATGGAGTGTAATGTGCATAATGTGCAATAAGCGGAATGTGCAATAAGTGTAACGTACAATGAGTGGAATGTGCAATAAGTGTAAAGTGCAATGTGTGTAATGTGCAATAAGTGTAATGCCCAATGTGTAAAGTGCAATGTGTGTAATGTGCAATAAGTGTAATGCCCAATATGTGTAAAGTGCAATGTGTGTAATGTGCAAAGAGTGTAATGTGCACCTATGGGAACAGTGCAATGAGTGCAGTGTGCAATTTTTATTCTGACCCCTTTGTGACCCCAGCCCTTGGGACAAAAGATACAAATGATCCTTTGGCTATAATCCGGTGTGTTTACGTTCATGTTGAATCATGTCTGTTTATTAACATGCATTGTCCCAACCAAATAAATGAAATAAATTATAGCACCAGAAAAAAATATTCCAGAGACGTGCAACTTTTATCATTTGTCATTTATTGTACATTTAAAACATTTCCCACAAGCCTCCAGCAGCAGGCACACCAGAGTGAGTCCACACACTGAACACAATCATCAGAATCATTAAAAGTGTCATAGTTAATATTATGTAAGCACTATTTCCATCACCAGATAACAGTAACACACATACCCGCTGTCTCTGCAATCTCTTTAAGATCAAGTCCTTGGGCAGCACACCAGCTAATTTTTAAATACTTACAATACAAAACCCAACCAGGTGAGTCTTATACAAGCAAACATTCAAATTAATTAAAAAAAACTAAACAAAACAAAGCAGTTGGATATCCTGATTGTCAAAACTTCTTCAAATTTCCTTTACAAAATCTTCCATCGTAAAGCATTTTTTCAACAAATATTTCATCAGCATTGGTTGGTCAACACAATTATTCAACTCATGTTAGTACTGATTTGAGATAAATTAAGTCAATAATTTGATCAAGCCTGGAATCGCTCTCCTGTACAATTGTGATAGGATCAAAGATACAAACTCCAACCTCAAGGGGTCAGTAATCCAGGTTTCTTACAGTATTGTTGCCTTGGTAACTTGCATTGAGCATTTACCCCTAAACTACCAAATCACAGGTGCGTTCTCTTCACTTTCTTCACCATTCCAGTGCACCTCTCACACAGTGCACCTTTAATAACATTCTGTAGAAAATGTGCAACTTAAACAGTAATTTGAAAACGCTTTGACATAGATATTGTGCATAATTAATATCCCATAAAATAAGGGCATTCGCTGTCCCAATTACTATATTTAACAAAGACAAATTACATATGAATATAAAGAAACGGGCATTGTGAATCTAGGTCTACACCTGATTTCTGGAGGTCCCACTTTCTGCAACAGTAAAATGTGCTTTAGGGGCAGGAGGAGATTAATGACACGAGAATTAAACCATCACATTTAGCTACAAGTTCAAACACGTGGCTTCATTTTTAGTTAAGACAGCAGCCTCTGAAAAGTGGACTTAGTAAGACCTTAGCAGGGTCGTGAGCAGCTAAAAAAAACAAAAAAAAACAAAAAACAAGAGGCACGTGGGGCAAAATGATCTAAATCTACGATTGAGCTGGAATGATTAGTGGTTTCTTTTACAACACTGGAGGAATGTGAAAGATATAAAGTAAAAAGCACGAACATGATGTAAATCCAACTACATTTGACTTAAAGCTGCACTATGCAACTTTTCTGGGGAAGGGTCGTGCATGTGCTTGCCTCCATGGAGCTGTTACTGTTGTGTTTGGAATGTTCCAAAACATGCCATTAATCTAATCTCCAGAGGGACGAGCAGGAAGTGACAGCTAACCAGTCAGATCTGTGGAGAGGCAACCCTTCCCATGGTAAGAATGCGCTTTTTTTTTTTTTATTCAATAAATGCACGATAGACAAGTTAATGTCAGGCAAAGCAATGACACTTCCATGGAGACAGTCATTAAGTAAGTGGCATATCCCTCAACCAGAAATGTTACATTGTGCAACTTTAATTATTGCCATTTACCCCGAAAATCAATTTGATTTAACAAAATAAAAACTTGATCACAAGAACATTCATTAGCACTATTTATATGCAGAAATATCTGGCTAACATGACCCAGCTACATGTACATGGATCACTGTATGAAGTACTTTTGTGGCAGCGGAGTGCTTCTAGTCCTGCCTGTAAGGAGGGATTTAGTAGTAGGGATTTAAAAAAAATATGTATAAAACAATACATGATTCGTTTGAAGAAAGCATTTCTACTTTCTACTACCAATTGACAATTTGCACAAGAAGTTTGATTAATTTAATACCATACTGTGGAACATTCTAGTACACCTGTAAGAACTAGTTGCACAATAACCCGTATATACATGTAGCCAGGGCTCAAATTTGTATTGCATCTCATGTGGCTATGTAATGGAAATAAAACCTTTAACTAAAACATTATGTACACTCAGAATTAATTAGCAGAAACATGACCATAACCCAACATAACTCGACCTCTTCCTCCTACACACTCATATGTACAAACATGCAGGTCCCATCACCTCCTCTAGCAGCATTTCGACACATTCTTTACCTCCAATTAAACCGGCAGTGGACAGAAATGAGAATATACTATAGTCCTTATATTACGTCGTCTATAGGTGACATGGAAAAGCTGTTGGATGTTTTGTAAAGGAGGGAACTGACTTGACATCTTAATCTGGGTAAAAAGTGCAGATAGATCCAGGCCTGTTCTTTTTTTTTTTGTTAGGGAGTCCACCAAAAGGAGTTGAGAGCCATCACATTCCACAAACAGATAAGGCGACTGTACAGCACAGAGAGGGGGCCGGAGATCGCATTGTCCGAGTCAGATAAGAAATTTGGGAAGATCGGAAAAAGGGAGTGGTGATACCTCTGGAACTGTGCAAGACTGGGTTTCAACACTTCCCAGACTTATGGAGTCATTCCTACTGGAGAAAACAATATGTAGGTTCAGAATGGGTTTAGTTTGGTGAGTGCTGAAGACATAGTTTCCATTTATCTTTACAATTACTTTTTTCCTCCAAGGTGCACTATCAATGCGTCCTTTTTGGGGGCGGGTCCACCAGTTCCTTGTCTCATTGGAGATGTTATTGCTTAGCCTGGAATGATTCACAGTATTACTCTAAACGTATTTATCTTTATGGGAAATAAGCAGGTGGCACCAGGACAGGCCAGATCTGTGGAGAGCTGCCAGCTAGACTTCATGATTTTCATGTATTTTGAGCAATAAAACAGCTATAATTAAATAAAATAATACAAATTCTGTGGAACATTCTAGGCAAAGTAATAACCTTTACCAGAAATGTTACACTGCACAATTTTAATTCAATGTAAATTATATTGCATTTAAATTTGAGGAACTGACGCATGACAATATATATTAAGAAATTATAAATGAACCTATTGTAGTACCAACTGATCCTGGTAGTACTCCTTATCATCTACTAATCAGACATGTTTGAACTGATTCACTTTTTTCAATATTAATAATACTAATTATGCAACAAAATTAAATTAACAGCCAAAGCCATTACCATCGTTCTTATCACATCAGCACAACATGACTCCAGAGGGAAAGGCCTGTCCACCTTTTGTGTATTTTTGTTTGCAGCTTCAGAATAAATTAATTAAGTTTCCAGGCCATTTAAGTCCATCTGATTTAAATCACAAACAAAACAAGAGCACAGGATCGAATAGCAACATGACGCACAACTTTGAACACCAAAATCAAAAGGAACACCCAATTACACATTTTGATTCGTCCTGTGAATTCTCAGGACTACCTCTATATATTACCAGTTTGTTTCACGATTAAAGACGAACTGTATTGATTCGTAGAGGCTGTACGTTTTTTCCATTGGCGTGGCTCTGGCCGGGGCTAAAGTAGGGGAAGACTTTAGCTGGGAATTTCTCTCGGTAGGTGTAAAGCCAGGACATATCATCGGCGTTGTAGAAGATGAGTAGTCCCTTTGGATAGTCCAGGTAGACTCCGACTTTCTCTAGCTTGGACTTCACATTGAGCCGTGTCCATGGCTCTGTGCAGGCGCTGTACTGGTTCCCATCATGCATCACGATACAGTAAAACCCTCTGCTCGGCTGGATTTGAATGCTCCCTTTGCGGCTGACCATTTCGTTAGCCACGCCTATCATCCACTGGGTCTTCTCGGACACCATGACCTCCCAGTAGTGCACGCCCGAGTTAAAGCCCTCCGCTCCCAGGACAGACACCTCCACATCGAAGCGTCGGGGGGAGTCCTGCAGAGGCTGAGGGTGCAGGTTCCCGTAGGCCACGATGGTGCAGTCGTCCGACAGAATCAGTCTTTGGTGAGCCGTGATGGGGTCAAGGGTCAATGCGGCCGGCACTGCGAAGGCAAAAAGAAAAAAAAAATTACCAGTGTGATAAAATATATTCAACTGTAAGTAACTAAAAATATGAATATGTTTGCATTTTGTATAATTGATTAATTTTATTACATGAATGTGGAAAGAATGCTGCTTGTGAGGGAAGGTTGAGTGATTGCTGGGTTGACTGTGACCGAGCAGTCGAATAGTTTTGGTTTATGTGTCTACAGTTGGTCAAGTTATTGTGTTTAAATATTTGTTTTTGAGTCTTCACTGTTTTTTTTATCACCATATCGCTAAAGAAGCTCGGAGTAGAGCCGCTGAGAGGAGCCAGCTGAAGTGGCTCGGGTATCTGATACTTCTTGGACACCTTCCTAGGGAGGTATTCCGGGCTTGTCCCACCGGGAGGAGGCCCTGGGGAAGGCCCTTGGAGTACGACCGGAGGAGCTGGAGGAAGTGTTTGGGGTTAGGGAAGTTTGGGAGCCCTGGCCCCGGATAAGCAGAAGGAAATGTATCAATGGATTTTATTTTATGTTATACTCCCTATGTTTTGTTCATTTAAATATATACTTCAAATATATTTCACATAATGTATATTTTTAAAGTATATTTGGCATAACGTGTAAAATTTCTTCAAATTCTACATTTTATTCTGAATAATGAGTATATTTGAGAGGAGATGTCTTCTGCACATGAGAGACACATGCTACAAATAAAGCACTGTGACTGGATCGTCCCCAAATTTTATAGTGGTCAATATTCCTATCCCAAACAGAAAGTATGAGAGACTGGTTTGCCAGGCTAGCTCCCCATGCACCTAAAGACATCCTTGAGAATTGTTACATTGTCATTCAAAAGCAGAGAGGATCTGCCGCCACAATAACAAGCTGTACTTTCCAGTGTTCCCGCAAACAGCCTGAGTAAAGGGCATCTCACTGGATCCTGTGTATTTTTATCAGGCAAGAGCGAGAGGAGGTAGGATGGCAGCGGGCCAGTGGGCAGGACAATACCACCTCCGCTCAATGACATCTCCCGTGTTTGTTACAATGGCCTCATTAAAATTTCATAACTTGAGTGGCTCTTTGTGCAGGACGACAAATCAAGCAGGCATATACAGCAGTTATGAGTGGAGAGGGTTAGGCAGAGGAGAAGAGATGCCAGTTATCGCTGGGCTCATAAAAAATAGTGTTAGAAGATGCAAAGGAAAAGACCAATGGGGAGATAAGTTGCTATGGTGATCCCTGAAAGTGACTAACAAGGCTAAATGTAACTTTGCACAACATTAGCAGTTAGCAGAAAGTTTCGCAATTCTGACATCTGAAGTCTGAAGTGGTATTCAAGTAATTAATTGCTCTGGTTTGGGCTGCACAATTTTGGAAATCCAATTTGCATTTTTCTGACAAGTATTGTGATTAGATGTGTTTAAAAGACTCTGTTCAGGGTCTTGGGTCTTTTGAAATTGACAAAACTGCAGCCTATCCTCTGTCAGTAGGAGCGGAGTTCAAACTTTGGAGGAGGAAATTGGGCAATTTTGTGTTAAATGATTAAAAATGTCTTGTTTATGTTCATGAAATCAATATTCAAATCATTTACAATTTTACAATGTGAGGGGAAAAATAGTCTTGAATCATATTTTTTTGCCTTATCACTCAGCCCTCCTTCTCTATTCTTACTTAGAAACAACTTTTTTGAATACATTCCTCGTAAACTAAAAGCTATAAGCGTAGAAAATGAAGAGATTCTGCTGTTATTGCTTGGAGCCCATAGGAGACCGCTCACGATGAAGAATGAAAGATGATGGGAGGAATGTCTTTGTTAAGGCTCTGGCAACAGCCTCTGTCAGATCGTAGGCAATTGTTCCATTTGGCAGACAGTCAAGGGAGGCCAAAACTCTGTCACAGCTCCCCTCAGCAGCTAGCAGTGGGCAGGCTAATATTAAAGAATTGATTGAATGGAGGGGGGCATAAAATTCTTCTTCGAAAAATATTAAGTAACGTGGGATGAGAAAGAGAGAAGAGAGGCAAAGTAACCTCCTGGGTCTACACCACAGAAGGGCATCTCTACCCTGCAGCTCTCAGCCATTTCTCAGCCAGTGAAAGCAGAAGAAATATCTCCCAAGTGTCAGACCTAAAGCAAGCCTGGATTAGTCTACACTGGTTTTAAAACATGGTCGTGCTGAGGGCGGATGTGATAATAAGAATCATTTAGCACTTGTAGTCTGGAGTCTATATATAGGAGAACATGGAGGGAGGCTAGTTGCAGTGTATCATTCTCATTAACAGAGAGTAAAATTCATCACAGTCTAAAAACAATGTGTACTATATGTTGGCATCACAAAATCACACTTTACTGTACAGGGCACCTTATTATCATAAACGTTTAAGTAACTATAATGGGCAAAAATGACAGCTTAAAAACCAAATACAGACAACAGATGAAATTTATATATTATATATATAAGATAATTAAATCATTCAAATCAATTGTGCCTAGTCTATGTGGAAACACTTAAGTTTGAATAAGCCCAAAGCTAAATTAAAAAAAGAATGGTTTTAAAAGTATATGTGGTTTAAAAGCACTTTACTGTTGTCTAAGGATGGACATGGTTCTGTGCTAATATCAGTAGTATTGGGCATCATTACATATTTCAGTGGGCTATATATAACAGTTGACTCCTTACAGGAGCTGCCACTGCTTGGTAATGACAAACTACTTCTGTAGCCACTAGAAATAAGTGATAGCCATCTGTGCAGTCTTACTAACCACCACAGATTGCTCACAAAACACATTCACACAGTTAATTTAAGATAAATAACATCGTTAAAACAATATTAAGTTTCTTGTGTGTTACTTTATGACTTTGGAAAACACATGTTTCCTCATTTAATAGAAATGATTACAGTTGTTACAGCTACAAAACTGTCTTTTGATTGCAATTTGATTTGCTTAGATATTGAAGCTCTCCATGGGTTCACACTATGACACATGTTCAGAGCGGAAAAATCTAAATTCCAATGATGTTTCTGTTACTCTGACTGGTGAAAATGAAAAAAGACTCTCCACAGACACTAGCAAATTTTCAGTAACATCTCTGCATTTAAGTCTGAACACAAGGTCACATACCTGGTGATACATCTTGAAACAGAGATTTCCATATAGTGTACTGTAAGGGCCCCATGTATTTGGATGTCGGGAAGTCCTCATACGTCAGATTGGTCTCATGTATCTTTCCCTTGATCCTGGAACAGAAAAACAGATCAATACAAAGTCAGAATCCAATTAGCTGCTTTTTACAAACAGTTTGAGTCTCATGTCCCCTCAGTCTAGATTCTGAGTAATACATTTTGATGTGGGTCTTTGAAAACTGCAGATATTGATGTTAAAACACTGACAAATTGATAAATGAATTCCCATCAGTGGTGATAAATGAATTAGGACCAAAGGGTTAGAGGCTTGTCCACTACAGTTACAATATGATCCAGTGGAAACATTTTTATAATCCGCAGAGTATAGCCACAACAAGACAGAACTATAGACGTATTTATCATAATGGACAAGTCTGCAACGCTAAAAGCTTATGAATATGAAAAATATCTTGGTTCAATAAGAAAACGGTTGGATAATAAACAAGCGATAATCATTAATAAAAATGAGGTGAATGAGGTGAACTATTTTGGAAACATACTTGTATTGCATATAAGTGCAATTTTTCTACTAATATTGCATTAGGATTAGATTTATAATTTGAGTTTCTAAAATCAGCATTCTGGACAGTGCACATGCATTTTAAAACTTATTTATAGAAGTGTAAACACAGTGTTAGCAGTTTAATCTGGTTTATTTTTACATAAAGCAGGACATATTGGGGTCTGCCACCTGCTTGCCTCCATGGAGGGAAATTTCCACAGTAGTGTAGTAGTTAAGCATATTTCCTAACTTGCATTTATTCAATTGCAGGTGTTTCACCTCTAAAAAATACCATGAAAAATATGCATTCTTCCTGGGCGTGCTTGCCTCTCCACAGATATAGTGTGGCCCGGTGGTGACACCTGCTTGTTTCCATGAAGATAGATATATCGATTGCCATACTGTGGAACATCAGCAATCAAAGCAATGACATCTCCATGGAAATAAGCAAATACCCTACACCGGAAAAGTTACATATTGTGCCTTTATTGGATAGTAATACACAATATATGATAATGAGCCTTGATTCAAGCCTTCATAATGTAGTTAAGATCTTTTAAACACAATTTTATAACCCAGTTTTACAGCACTCTCTCCTATTACAATGAGTCTTCCATAACCATATCTGCCACATATTTTCACTTGCACTCTCCATACACTGAGCTAAGTACTGAAACATATTGCAAGTTCCTAATCTGTGAGACTAATGTGGTTTGCTGCCTCATTACTCCAACATATTAACTGTTCAATTAAATCATGCTTTAAAATGCTCAGATTAGAGACAGCTGGTTTGGTTCAGGCCTAACGGACCATCTGCTCAGGGATTAACAAAACATGCGCTTTCTCCAATGGAATTATCAGCTTTTAAAACATTTGGAGTGCGGCTGTCACATTATGAGCCAATGGTGACTATTACACTACAGTAGCAAACAGGTTGACTGTCACTGCTGCTGTATCCTTGATAATGGTGCAGCTGTAGTCTCAAATTAGATTAAAAGAACTATTTAAATACACAAGTTACGTTTAAGTAGTTGCAATGAACCACTTTGCACAACTCTCTCGCTGTAGTAGCAACAGTTTGATAGCACTTTGGTAAGAAACAATACATTTTAAAGTTGGGGATGTGGGTTATTTTTGGTCAAATCAGTCTCAGTAAAACTAGCTCCAAAAGGTAATACGCTAAAGAAGGAAAAATTTGCTTATCTTATGGGACACTTACATATTTGGAACTTTTTAACAAACATTAATATGGCCGAACTCAGATTTGTTTATCTAATAAGTCAACTGCTATGTTTACACACCACTCACCACACTCACCACACACAACACACTCACCACACACACCACACTCACCACACACACCACACACACCACACACACCACACACACCACACCACACACCCACCAAAATCTGATTAGAATTCGATTTGATTCCTGGACTTTAAAAATTACTTAAGTGACATACATTCTGATGTGAGTATTCAGAGGGACCATGAGCAGAAAGAAATTAGATGATTTTGCCGCTCACCTGTCATTTTTGTAGTCTTAGTAACTCCAAAAATCTGTTCATAATCAGATTTTGAGCAAGCACGTAACCACAGCTACGCCGCCGCTATGAATTACACAGATTTGAAATAAACTATAAATGAACTAATTATTCATAAACATATATACATTTTTTTGCATGGAGTTACATGTTCATTGTATTGCAAGACTGGACATTGAGTGGCAGAGCCTATGTGCAGGTCTAGTTTGATGCCAGACGGGAGAGATGTACTCCGCTCTCGCATCTCTCCCGTCCGGCACAAACTGACTCTGCTGCCGCTCTCTGATGAGCTGTCAGTGGACGACTCTTCCCATGTGGCCCAGAAGATCAGCTGATTTTTAGACGTAAATTATGCATTGAATTGAACATTTTTACTTGAAATAAATGATTTAACGTAACATGTAAAAGAATAGTATGGGTCTATTGTTTGATGCATAGTTTTAAGAGTTTTTTTACAACCCCGCTGCATTATAAACCCGCTTGGTACATTTCAGAACCCCCTCCGCCACTGTATTCATTCCAACCCAAAACCCTTCCAACTTACAACGTACAATTGATAAAACATACCATAATAAACTGTAATAATGTCATTTAGTACCTCTCTGAAGTGACTGCGACCCCCTCTAAAAACTCATGTCTCCCAGTCTCGTTGAGTCTCTCCTGTAGGATCTGTATTCCCTCTTTGACGTCCCGGAGCTGTTGGCTGTAGCGTTGGATTTTATGTTCAATATCGGCCAGTTTACGGGCGGTGTCCATCTCCAGCTCCTCCAGCATGCTCTTCTGACGCTCACGAAGGAACCGGTGCAAGCGCTCAAACGCATCTCCAATGGTGGCACGCAGGCTCTTGGCCGAAGACTGGAAAAAATACAAACATAAGTGGACTGTCAGAGATTCACAAACTACATAAACACTGAGAAAGGCCTGTCATGATAACATATTTTGAAGTTCGACATTTGAAGTAAATCTGAAGTAAATATAAATGATGATACTGAGTGTAATGTATGCCACTGACACATTAACCCAAGAGCAGATTTAAACCACAAAAACTATTCTAAATCTACAATACTGTTAAAAATCAGAAACTGCAATAAATAAATAGGAGTGAAACACTGATTTGACCCGTAGAAGGCTGAATTAATCATTTCTATGAATCATTACAGATGCAAACTAATACTAATCATATAGTCAAAAAATAACCAAAAATTTCCCTGTGGTACAAATGTACATATGATAAATATTGACCCCAAAAAATTTGGAGTGAACAACTACAAAAAAGTTTGATTGTGCATAATAACACTTCATAGAAGTAGTGTTATAACAAAACAAACATTTCAAACTTGATTTCGATAATAAGGAACAACAATGATTCAATTCAATTCAATTCATTTTATTTTTGTAACGCCCAAAATCACAACAACAGTTGTCTCGAAGGGTGTTCATGTTTTGGTTGATGGGGGAAACCGGAGTACCCGGAGGAAACCCATCCAGACACGGGGAGAAACATGCAAAACTCCACACAGAAAGGCCTGGGCGACCCGGGGATCCAACCAAACCTTCTGCTGTGAGGCATGAGTGTTGCCACTCAGCCACCGTGCTGCCTACACACAAAAACAACCAGGAAAATCAAACAACAGGAAAAATAAGACAAAACAAGAAAAATAGGCCAGGCGAGGAGGAGGGAGGGGGGCGGAGGAGGGCCAGGCGAGGAGGAGGGAGGCGGGTGGAGGAGGAGAGAGTCCAGCTGTCATCGGGGCATCTGAAAGAGTTACACTCCACAGGGGGAGTGGGACAGGGGACAACATGTGAATAGCATTGCTGATGAGAAAATAGGACAAAGCAGAGGATAGTGCTCAGGTTGCCATACTTCCCCCAGCTAGTTATCTCCTACTGCAGCCTGTTTTATCCCAGGTTTTAATGTCACTCCCTAACTCCCTCACTAAGTAACCTGGTCATAAGCTATACCGAAGAGGAAGGTTTTAAGCCTGGTCTTAAATACAGAGACTGTGGGGGCCTGTTTAACATCAGCAGGGAGTTGATTCCATAGCACAGGAGCTTGGTAACTGAATGCTCTCCCTCCCACTGTACTTTTGGACACTCTAGGAACCACTAATAGTCCTGCATTCTGAGAGCGGAGTGCTCTGTTTGGCTGGTACGGGACAATGGCAAATCAAGTCTGGAAGTAACAAATGCATGGATGAGTTTTTCAGCATCGTTTTTAGGTAAAATATTTCTAATTTTAGTTATATTTCGCAGGTGAAAGTATGCGGTTTTACAAGCTATGTTTATATGGGCTGTGAATGAGAGATTTTGATCAAATAGGACTCCAAGATTTTTTACAGTAGGGCTAGAAGCTATACTCACATTGTCGAGTGAGATTATCTGGTCCGACAGAGAATCTCTTTGACCTTTGGGACCAACGACAATGACCTCTGTTTTTTAAGGATTTAAGAGCAGGTAATTCAAGGTCATCCAGGTTTTGATGTCCTTCACACAGGCACTGAGTTTATCTATTTGATCAGTCTGATTTGGTTTCATTGATAAGCACAGCTGAGTGTCATCAGCGTAGCAGTGAAAATTAATGCCATGTTTTCTGATAATGTTACCCAATGGCAACATATGCAGAGTAAATAGGATTGGACCAAGCACAGATCCTTGTGGAACACCACAGGCGCTCTGGTTTATACTAACAAACTGGTACCTATCTGATAGATAGGATTTAAACCATTTGAGGGCAGTCCCTCTGATTCCAATGTCACATTCTAACCTCTGCAGTAGAATGTTGTGATCAATGGTGTCAAACGCTGCACTGAGGTCCAGTAGGACCAGGACTGAAGCCAGCCAGTTATCTGCAGCTAGTAGTAAGTCATTTGTTACTTTAAGCAGTGCAGTCTCTGTGCTGTGGTGAGCTCTGAATCCAGATTGAAATTTTTCAAATATATTATTGTCCTGCAGGTGGCGGCAGAGCTGTTTCACCACCACTTGTTCTAGAATTTCTGAGAGGAAGGGAAGATTAGAGATAGGTCTGTAGTTGGCTAGTTCATCAGGATTTAGGTTAGGTTTTTTCAAAAGGGGTTTAATCACAGCATACTTAAAGGACTGAGGAACATAGCCATTTTCTAACGACATATTTATTATGTTATGGATGGAATCTATTATTAGGGGGAGAGTTTCTTTGAGGAGTCTGATTGGAATAGGGTCGAGCATACAGGTTGATGGTTTGGACGACATGATGGCTGAGGTAATCTCCACCTCATCAACAGGAGTAAATTTATCTAATATTATTAGAGGATCTATGTGGGATATTGGTATTACAGACTGGATTAGCTCAGAGCTGATTTTTAGAGTAGCTTTGTTGATTTTGTCTCTAATGGTTGTAATTTTGTAATCGAAGAATTGAAGAAAGTCATCACAACTAATGTTCGAGGGGATAAGAGACTCATTAGCAGTGTGGGAGTTTGTCAGCCTGGCTACAGTGCTGAACAGAAATCTGGGGTTATTTTTGTTTACTTCTATTAGATTTGGATAGAAACTGGTTCGGGCTTTCCGCAGAGCGGCCTTATAAGTGAGCAGGCAGAGCTTCCATGCCTTCAGAGACTGCTCAGAGCGCGAGCGGCGCCAAAGCTTCTCTGTGCGTCTTACATGTTGTTTGAGTGTCCTGAGCTGTAACGTGTACCACGGAGCCGGAGGTCTTGGTTTAATGCTTTTCTGTTTTAGCGGAGCTACATCATCGAGAACAGATTTTAAGGTCAGCATTGTTCTGTCAACCAATTGATCAGTGACAATTGGATTAAAATTATTTTCATTGTCACATGAGATATCTTTTAGTAATGGCTCAATAATTTCTTTAAACACTGTAACCAAATTATCTGATAATGTTCTTTTCATTATAGTTTTTTTCTGTGGGACTGGATAGTCTTTTAGTATAAATTGAAAGGTAATTAAGAAATGGTCAGAGAGTGTAGGGTTTTGAGGAAGGACAATTAGATCATTAATCTCAATACGATAGGTTAGAACGAGATCTAGAGTGTGATTGTGACAGTGAGTCGGCTTATTCACACTCCCATCCAGGAGCGCGCCAAAAGCATTACTGAGGCAATCACTGCCGTTATCAACATGTATGTTGAAATCTCCAACTATAACAATCCTTACCCAGTTCAAACCTAAACTTGAAATGAAATCAGAAAACTCTGTCAGGAAGTTGGCATATGGACCAGGAGGTCGATAAATTATTATAAATAAAACAGCTTTTTGGTTTTTCCAATTGGGGCATGTAATAGAGAGTGCGAGGCTTTCAAAGGAGAGGTATGTATAGTTGGGTTTGGGGCTGAGAATTAGACTGGAATGAGAGATGACGGCCACACCACCACCTCGACCTGTGCTCCGGGCACTCTGAAAGTTCATGTGACTTGATGGTGTAGATTCGTTTAGTCTAACATAATCATTTTCCCGAAGCCATGTTTCAGTTAGGGCTAACAGATCAATATTAAGGTCGCCAATTAGTTCATTTATTAAAAGAGATTTGGAGGAAAGAGACCTGATGTTTAGCAGTCCACATTTTACACACATCATTTTGTTTATTTGTGGCACATTTATTTATTTTTATTAAGTTATGAGATCTGACAGCTTCCTTGTCAGAGTTTAGGGGTGTTTTATTTGTACTATTTTATGTGGTCTTAAACCAGTTTTGATTTTATTCTAGATCATTGTAAAACTTTTTCATTCAGTACAAGACCGATTTTATCCTGTTTTTTCATTACGGATACTTGCTCTAATGAATACTATTTGATACTATTGTTCATATAATCTAATATCTGGATCTGTACTTTTTTATATTACACAAATATTCGCAAAAAGGCTTAACCTCAACTATTTAAAAGTTATAACGATCAATTGAAATATTAGTACAGTTTAAGCATACTGGGCATTTGTTTGGGCTATTTGTTGATTTATTACATACGGGAAAAAAGCTGTCAATACTACGCAGTACTAGCTTCATTCAAGTTTTAGTACTACACCTCTATGGCAACGGTGGAAATGTACTGCTCTATTGACTGCGCCGTTAAGAACCAGAAGAGCCATTTAATTAGACACAGGTCAGTGACTCAGAGCTCATATTACATTAACACTCATCGATTTCACTTGTGCTGATATTGATTCAAGAGCCACCCAGGGACAAGAGTGAGAACATATTCAGGACAGGACGATGGTTTTAGCAAAAAGTGATGGTAACTGCAACAGCTCAAAACTGAAAACACTGCAGTAAATGACACTATTTTTAATAAAGTTTGTAAACATATTTAGTTCATTTACTTTGCTGACAAAATTATCCCGTCAACACATAGACTGTATAAAGAAGTGGACTAAGGGAACGTGACATCACCCATAGTCCCCCGACTCCAGTCAAATGATGCTCATCGAGGGTAGCAGTTATAGGGGCAAATTTTGAGCTGAGTTCCATATTTAGAACTCAGACCGCGAGTATCATAGCAACTAAAGAGCCAATCTGGAGTGAGGCTCTTCAAAGTTCCCGCCCACTGGTTTAGCAGGGAGCGGGCACTTAGCAACGCTGTCAATCAAACCTGACACTAGAGGGAGTGTTCTGTGGGAAAGAAGTTACCTGATTGGTCTGTTAATAATGTTCATATCTTGGTTTATGGACACAATAGAAATATAAATTTAAAAAAAACAAAAAAAACAAAAAAAAAAAAACAAAAAAAAAAAAAAACAAAAAACAGGATCATGTAGAACGGATTAATACGGATGAATATTTTAAGAACAATACAAAGTGAATTGTTGTTGTTGTTGTATGTTCTCATAAATGTTAATGCTGCAGGTCATATTTAAAATGTACTGTGAATTGATTTGTAATTTTAAAAATATGAAATAGAGCACAGAACTGCATTAAACAGGCACTTTTTCTCACCCACTATTCGAGCTCCAACAGTCTTGAGTGAGTGGCAGGTGGATATGACCAATCACAGTAAAGTGTGAATTCTCAGAAGCAATAGATAGCATTATTTACCTCCTAACTGACAGTATAAAGATATTAAACATAAATGATTTATCAAACTGAGACTGCACTATATTTTAGCCCTATGTATGAGTTCATAAAGATGATGAAGAAAAAATGTAACCATCACAAAAGTGGAGAGTAGGGAGGTACAACGGGAAAAAATGGACAAAGAAATCTGATTTGTAGCTTGGTCAAAAACTGAAAGACCTCAAACAGAATAAAGCAGTTTGAGTTTGAGGCGCTGAGTGTCAGATGGAGGGAGAACAAAGGCAGTGACGTTAAAAGCCTGTTGAAGAAACAGTGGGAGACTTTCAATTTGAGAAAGCAACGATAGGACTTCGAAATGTTACTGAAAACTTGCCAAAAAGTCTTAAAAAAAAGAGATTCCTCAAGTGAAAAGCAGCATCAAAAGGCTCATAAAAGAGAAAAAGGGGAAAACATTCAGGATGAGTAGACCAAAGAGGACTGATCCGAAGTGCGGTTTGAAGTGGACTCTTAAGATGTGAGGAGTAATGATGAAAATCCCACCAGAGGGAGAACTTTTTCTTTTAAAGATTGTATTTTGAAAATGTTACCAACAAGCGTGCAATAAATTTTCTTTTGATTATAAGCAGCTCAGACTCTTTTCTTCCATTCAATTTCTACTGGCTGTTATTTTTAAACTGTTGTGAGTGGTTGGTGCCAGCTATCCTTCAAAGTTTGGGTATAAAGCAGGGTAGACAAGGCAAAATAAACTGTTTTTGCCTTTGGATTGATTTGGACTGCTCACATGTGATAACCATCATTCTTAAGACAATCTTTGGCTGGTCTGTCAATCTCAAAAGTATAGACTTTATCATGCAAGAGCAACACTGAATATTTTTTTCACTGAGGGCCGCATATAGAAACATATTTGAGGGCCACAGACAGGTGATCAATACAGCAAGTGAGTCAGATCGGTGCATTTAACAAAGTTATAATAGAGCCATCATACATTTAATATAAATTTTATGCTGGTGTATGTATATGTATATGTATTTGTATAACGTAATGTGATGTTACTGAATATGACATTTAACCATAGATTGTATAAAGAAATGGATATAGCTAACTTGCTAGTCGCCGTGTTAGTCCAAATAACAAGTGAGTATGGGCACGCTTCTGGCTCCATCGACTGGCTCCATTTCACTTTCTATTGAAAAACTGTCACCCCTCTCTCTGTAACTGCAGTAAGGTTATAACTTTGGTCTTAAAATGTTCGTGTTGACCTGGTATCTTTATGTCGTTATTATGTCTGTAAAGCAAGATATTAACATTCAAATCAAGCAACTTTTTTCCCCAAGGTCGCTCTCGCTAGCGTTAGCAACAGGTTTGAGTGACAGTGTTGCTAAACAACTGGGAAGGGGCGTTACCTTCAACAGCCTGGCTCTGGATTGGCTCTTTGGTTGCTATGATACTCTCCCTTAATCCTATTCTTTATACAATCTATGCATTTAATTTACATACATTCAACAAGGTATTTTTATTACTTACATGCTCACCAAGTTTAATGTCATACTGTGGAACATAGAAGGCAAAGCAATAGCATCTGTAGACAAGCTGGTGACAGACCCTATATCAGTGACATTTAAATTTAATAGTTATACAGTAGGTTTAAAGTAGTTTCAAGGAATATAATAAGTACAGTATTGCCCAAAAAAGTGAAATGTAGAAACTTTTCAAAGGTTTACAGGCAATGTCACAATTTGATGCATGTAAAAATACACATGGGACTTCGCATAATGTGAAAACAGGACTGGTGACATTGAGGTGGGATGTTTCTGCGTCCTCCTGTCTTTTCAGAGCACAGAGGAGAAGGTACGATGTCTTATGAGGAGGAGAGGATGGGACAAAGCTGTGATGCTTTAGACAGGGAAAAACACTTTATATATGTATGCGATGAAGACATGGATAACAGTGTCAGCCACATGGACAAAACAATTAGCAGAGCAACCATATTATTTTTTGTATTCAGGAAAGTTTTTAATCTGCAATCTTTTCGTTTCATGTTAATTTTGTGATGATTATTTATGTTTTGATTTGTTTGTATTGTGATTTTAATGTCTGTCTTATCCTGTAAAGCCCTTTGTGTACCAAATCGTGCTATACAAATAATCTTACCATGCCTATTGCAATACCAAGTTCTGCTGGATCATTTCACACTTGAAACTATCTGGTTTCAAAGTGAATTAGGACTTTTTCCATTGCATTTCAAAACAAAATCATGTATCGACTTTAGAAAGGGAAAAAGCATTCAAAATGGCGCCTTTGACGGGAAACTGAAATCCAAGATTAGGCAGAGTAAGCTAATGGACAGAGTAGAACTAGTAGATGTTTCACTGTGTTTAGAGTCATCTGTGAAAACCTTTAATACATTCAGATTAAAGCTATCAGTGGCCCTCTTCCAGGCAAAGCACTCAGTGGAAACGGCATAAGAGACGTGCCGATTCACAAGTCAGGAGTCAGGGCCAGCCGAGAGTGGCATTTAGCAGCTACAAGGACGGACTCAAGTGGACTCGTGTGACTAATTGCTTAGACATAAAGATGGCTACATATTGAGAAAACAAGCCTGAAGCTACATGCTAACGCACTCTTTATGGCAAGTCAGTCCAGGAAACATTTTGTCAATAGCTTTAACATTGTGAAGGGTAGAGACAAGGTGTTAGGCAGCTTTAAGTGCAGCTCAATAAAACCAATTTACGTGACCAAAGGACAGTTACAAGGAGAGTGTGGAGCATAGCACAGACATTTCATTTTAACCCGTTGAGTTTTTATTGAATTTTGAGTCCTGGCCAGAGGAACTCACTTATTCTTCACCACTAATTAAGGGTGGGGAATATTGAGTTTCAAGTGTCAGACAACACACTGCAGTGCCGCACCAGAGGACCCATGTCCAGATCTTAAGCCTTAAGACTACATTGTTTAAATATAAATATTAATTATATTAAAACGATAAGTATTCATATCCATAACACTTTTAAACTGTCAGCAACTTGAATAATTATGATGACATAATCGTTAATCACAATTATTCTGGCCAATATAATCACAACACCAAATTTCACTATTGTCCCATGTCTCGTCAGGACTAGGCTGGAGGACTTTACCTATTGTGAATGTTTTTGTGGGCTGATGGGGGAAGCCTGCCCGGGAGTCTTCTTGCTGTGGAGGTGTTAGCCACTCAGCCACTGTGCCGGGTTAGTCTAGTTCAGTATTTCTGTATCCGTGGGTCTATAATAAATCTATCATAAGCAGTCTTCTCCATCTTGTCATCTCCTGGTTTTAATAATATATTTTTGAGTGGTTTGCACAGCAGGAGGGACAGAGAAGGCAGAGTCACAGATAATGACCAGTTACTTGTCAGGCCTGTCCCGTACACATCATGAATGGACTCTCAACCGCTCAAAAGTGGCACTTGTGTCAGACCATAATACCAGGCTTCATGGAATACTGGTATAGGACGTGAAACCGCATTTAATAAAGTGTAGAGTTTGTGCTTAGGACAAAAGAAGCTACAAAATAAAGTTAGCTTTTCCAAATGGGAAACTGGCAAATATGTTGAGTTGAGGGATGGGACGAACTATAATATTGCTAATTCTGAAGACGTTTGTCACAATACAGAATGTGTAAAAAAAGCTACTTACCTATAATGTTCCCTTCTATGGATCCTTTTAACAATGTACAATACTATAATAGCTTTTTAAGAAGATATTTTTAATGTTTTTTTAACTTAAGCACATGATGCATATGGTGATTTAAGTATCTCCATAACATCAGGATTTTTATTGTATTGCCATATTATTGTGGCAATAATTGTGACACAGAATTTCAATATTATTTTTACATGCCTTGTTAGGTTGTACAGATGGAAATCCCTGTATTATACTTGTACTTGTTTTAAAACTGTATTTTATTAATGTATTCATTATAATGTAGAAACTTGGTAAATCCATATGGTCCATATGGTAGTGATGATATGTGTGCAGGGATTAGAGCGGTGTTATTATTTTCATAGGGATGTTAAAGTACAGATACAATGCCCTGCTGACACAAAACACAGTGCCTTTAACTGGTTAATGTTAAAGATGGTTTTACATGAACATATTTTACATAAATTATTCTGACCTTTGTCATGTTGGTGGGCGGTTGTGTTAGTGCAGTTGACTTATGCTATACAAACATAAGTGCCCACATATAAGTTTTGAGACGATCTTAATACTTTTCTTTATGATTTCTATATGGTGTAAAATATAACCACTCAAAATACAATGTTTTGTCCCTTTTTAGTTAAATGCAACATGTTGTTTTCCAATCATTTTAATGCACCAATCCAGACAAGGCATGGGACAATATGGTAAAGTTGGTGTCATGATTATCCAAAATAATTGCAATTATCTATATACATTATAACATGCAATGTTTTTTTTACTATTCACTATGAAACAAATATTCTGTGTTCTAAAGCAGTGGTCCCCAACCACCGGGCTGTGGACCGGTACCGGTCCGTGGATCAATTGGTACTGGGCCACTGGCCGTCCAAGAAATAATTAATTATTTCTGTTGTATTTATTATCTGAGTCTGAACAATCGTTTATTTTGAAAAATCTTTTATTTTGAAAAATGACCGGATTCTCTCGGTTACATTTCCGTCACTTGAGCGCCGACAACTTAACCACTTAGCGTTCCGACGGCCCGCACGCGTAATTGCGTAATTTTACGCACTGTTTTGCAGCAGTTTTGTGTTTTAAACATGACGAAACGGACAAAACAAAGGAAGTACGCGACCGAGGACACTGTGGATGTTTGTACAAGTTAAACTAGAGACATCTCGGACCCGGAGCGGTTCGTGGAACCGAGTGAAGATCTCATGATGGACTCAGGAGCAGAGGACCTTATGTTTTGATGGATTGGAAGTTGTTCCTGATCGGTAAGTGTGGTTTATTCTGCTATTGTGGGTCAAATGTGTATCATGTGTAATCATTAGCATTAGCTAATGCCAGTCTGCGCCCCAAAGTGTATAAATGCTCAGCAGACAAACTTACAGTGATTCTGACGCCTGTGGGTAAAACTATAGGGTGTTACCTTTACAAAGACCCCAAACTTGTGTATTTACTACTGAGGGTTCAATAGTGGTGATTATTTTAATTTGGAGAGGTCAGAACAAAGGCAATTTCACCAAAATGACCCGGAATGCTAAGGGGTTTTTAACCCACAAATTAGCAAAATGAGTAAACCCCTCCCCCGGTCCACGGTAAAATTTTCAAGCGTTGGCTGGTCCGCGGTGATAAAAAGGAAAGGTTGAGGACCACTGTTCTAAAGGACATTAGAGATATAAAGGACATTATCTTTGTTGGCAACTATCATAATTATATAAAATGTACCACAAAGGATTATTGTGTACCGTTTTTATCACGATAAACCATATTACTGTTAATTGTTCCATGCCTAATCCAGACTTAATTTTTAATATATTGGCAAATAAGGCCATTATGTCTATGCAATTTGCTCTGTACAAAATCATGTCTGTTCACATAACTGTGTCAGCTGCACCATTGTGTCTCTATGGGGGATTAGCAGAGTCTTGGTTAAATTAATCATTATTTAAGATTATGTGGCGGACAATGAGGGAATTAATTATTTTTTGTCAGAGTAGCACTTTTATTATTGCTTTTAATGTAGATAATTGCCCTTTGTGCTGGGTACAAGTGTTTTGGAGCTACAGCAACCAGTCTGGATTAACAAAATGTTCTGATTCTGATCACTAAGATAGTAAAGAGATTTTGACCATCTCTGTAGAAGATTAGATCTGCCTTTATAAAAATACAATAATAAGGTCATTTTGATGTAAGGTTGTCAAAACAAAAGCATCAATACCCAGATACGAATGAATATTAAAACTTGTGTAAAAAATAGATACTCATTTCACCAAGTATTGATAAAAAAAGACCTTTCCTGAATAATTTTGCAATACTATAACTATATTACTATATTAACTATATTTGAAAAGCTACTATTAATTGTATTGTATTGTATTCTACTGTCTAAAAGAGTTTTATTAAATTATCATTGTGGTACAGAGCGAAACTGACCAAAATACAGGCTGAAATTTCAGTATCCTGACAACATTATTCTCCCTCCCTCTCCCTGTGATATATATAGCAGTGTTTATACATAGATGTGTTAAGTGTTGTGGTACCTTGGTCTCGGTGAGCTGTCTCTGGAGGAGCTGCAGGGCTTCGGTGTGGCCCTTCTCACTGTCCTGAAGAGAGGCCAGCTGCTCCTTCATCTCCCTCTGCAACACAAGCAGCACAAGCACCGCACGTCAGCACCAGCATGAGAAATACTGGGAGTTATACAGGGAAAGGGGAAAACAGGATACAGGAAAGAGTGTTGAGGAAATTATAATGATGATAATATTATAGTTAGTGAGAGTACCGGTAAATATTTCACTGAGTCAGGTCTTGTTGGTATTTCTGACACAGGCCAAAGAAATATCCAAATAGCCAAATTATAAAAGGCAACACACACAAAACCTATAGAAAATATTATAAAAGATGTGATTCTTAAACCAAATTCAAAAGAGAAGACAGCAAAAGAAAAGCTAATTTTGGAAAATAAATACTTTTACTGTTAAACTTGACTTTGGTCAACACAAGGCTTAAGGAAGTATGTAAAGTATGTAATATCATGTTATTATAATAGTAGTAGCTTCCCAAGATGGAGGTAATTGCAAAGTTATTTTTTCCATTTCAGACCGTATGGCAAAAATTATTTAAAGCCAAGTTTGTTGATTATTGTCCTCCTTGAACTGTCAGCCTGTTATAATTGTTAATATAACGACCACATTCAATACATGACAGATGGAACAATCATTTTTAGGGGTCAAAATTTATCGTGGTTTCTATGCACTAGTGGGAATTTTTTCTTTTTTTGCAATATGATAAGGTTGAATTATGAACTTCTGTGACTCATTATAAACACAAACTATACTTACATGTTGCATTCTGTCATTTATTTATCTATTGCAGCTCATATTATTAACTATATTGTAGATTAAGAATATGTTTTTGTGGATAATTCTGTTCTATGGTTTAGTCTATATTTACTTCTGTAATATATCGCACCTCTAATTTTTTTTATCACTATGACTATGCCTACTGAACTATGTCAAGAATAGAAGAAAACATAGTTCGAACTTCTAACTCATAAAAAATAGCATATAATGAATGCCACTTGCAATGCCAAATTAGAGGCTAAAAGAAGGACCAATTAAACAGATAATGCAATCGGCAACAACAGTACTATTGTATGTTGTATATTTCTCTAAAACACGGCACATATATAGAGTGGATCTGGTCTGAAAGCAGCACAAACACAGTGTTGTCTGGGAGGACAGAAATCTGGGTCGGACTCTGATCTTCAGTGGAGTGAATGAAACACGACCAGCAGCACCTCAGCTCCCCACGGCCTGGACACTCTGCACCATCTCACACCTACGTCATTCTGACATTTTTAATACAAATTTGTTTTAATTAAGCACATTTACAAGTACAGGTTTCAAAAAATTGTATTGTGATTTTTCTGACAAGTGTTGTGATTCCCATTAGATTTGCAATACACTTTTAAAAAGTACAGTTCTGTTCAGAGTGCACATTGTAAACATCTCCAGGAGTATTAACATTTCACAGACGACTGAAATATGAACTAAAACTAATACAAGAATCATATTCATTTCAGAACATGTTTGTGGAGGTCTAAACTACAGGTACAAGATTTTTCAATAAAAAGCCAGCATATTTTGTTCTTTGCAGGGAACATTCCATTATCTAATCTAATACCATCTTAAATTGTGATTTAAATTTGAGTGCGATGCATTGAGCAGCCTTAGCGAATGTAATTTGGTTAAAGTCAGTTTATGAACTCTTTGTATTGGAATAATGAAAGTGTCCGAGTCTGTCAAGGCTTAAAATCAGTGCTGGTGTCTGAATTTGCTGCAAGACATCGGAAACAAAATGAAAATTGCAATTTGAGTGGTTGCAATATTCTCCATAAACACCGATTATGTCTTTTCCCTTTTAAACCTGCTAACCCTGTAGTGAGCCCTATACAAACATGTTCATAAATGCATGAGGTTTGTGAAAGATTTGAATCTTCTGTCAAATGTTTATGCTCATGTAAAATGTGGACTTTGAACAGAATCCTACTAGAAAAATCAGATAATCGAGTAATGCTTGTCAAAATTGTTCAGCCTTACAAAGTTTGCATTCATTTATTTTCATCATGCGTTGAAGTTACTCTCACATTATTTTACATTAAAATATAAACATATTTGACCTGTCAGAACCAGCCTTGTTAATCTGCATTTATTTGCCAACAGCAGCAAAACAAACAGCACGAACATAAAGCTGTCAAACTTTCCTCTACATGGTAACCTTCTCTGGAGTGAAACTGGCCTACCCCCCCGGTGTCTCTAGTCTACAGTATGTGGGTGTGTAGTGACCCCTGCCCCTCTACAGACAGGCGCACACCACTGCACTGAGGCGTGGGTCCATCATTAACATGTGGAGTCACGCTCGTCTCTGTAACACAGTGTTTCTCCCCTCTCTCCCTCTCTCTGCCTTGATAAGAAACAGGAGAATCTTGAACATTGTGTATGTTTATGTAAAGTGAACTCCTGGCTAGGCAGGCGATACATGTTGAAAGTAGGGATGGGCTATGGAGAAAAAGAATTGCTTATTTTTGATTGATCCCGATTTTTGATATACACACAAATTTACAGGTACAAGTATTCACCAATGTAATAAAATGCATAAAAACATAACATTTTCAGTGAAGCAGCGATCCAAGAGCTTTGACTTGAATTTATACATTTGAATCTTTGTGGATATTAATATTATGAGCTTTGTGTGACTTGGTAATGCATGTACAGGAAGCATACTAGAACTGGATTTTACATGCATAACACGGGGGTGGGAATAATTAAGTATTACTTCATCCCACACAGGAAAGAGTCTATAGAGTCTAAAGACATTTATGTGATACATTCAAAGTGTATTCATGCATTTTTTTTTTTAAGTTTGAAAAATGATCAATTTGATAATAACACTTCAAAGTTGATAAGAAGGTCTTGGAAAATACTTTGCAAATAGTATTGTCGCTAGATTTACCATTTACGCTTTACAGTCAGGATTCATAACACAGCACATATAAAAACATCCAAGAAATGTAACTTTGAGAGCACATTGACATAACCGCTGCTAAACTCATAAGAGTCACATGGATTTCAGAATAGGTTTGTAGAGGCTTAAACCAGGAACTAATTTCCTCGTCATTTCCAACACATCAACTTTGAGGTAATTTTTCCAATTATAAACCCACCAGAATGCCACTGTAAAGTTATAACCTGGGTTGTTTGTTTCACCTGTCAATGGTCACTGTTATGTTTAACTGGAGTGTACTTCATAGAGTCAGGGTTCACCATTTTGTGGCAGTGATTGAAGCCAGCTGGATGATACGCTCATAAAATCAAATGGTAACTGGTCACATTTTTATATAGTGCTTTTCCACATCAAGAAACCACTCACCCATCCAGACGTGTTCCATTGATGACCGATAAAGTAAAACTGATAATACACTTTGAATAAACCTGAGTATTGAAATGTAAAACTTTGTATTATTTTATTATTTGTTTTAGTTTATAGGCCTACATGTGGCTAAAGCAGAAAATATAATATATATGAAGCCTTATAAATCTGACATTTACAAATATGAAGTAAAAGTATTGGGCTGTAGCGGCTCATAAGCTCAATATAAACAAACTCAAAGCAGCCACTGTATAATGTGAATATAGACGATAAATAAAAGGCCAGTGGAGAGGGGCAAACACAGACAGTCCTGCACACAGTCCATCTGCATTGGGTTGTTTAGTGAAACATATTTTCATCTTTTTAAAATGTATTTATTTCTTTTGAGCAGATTAATGAACACAAGAAGTTAGTACACATGTATTCAGTATATTTAATGCACATTTCACTTATTTTTCTTATTTAATCTTGAAAAGGAGTTGGAAGAAGACAATTTATTTAATCCTTCCCCTTCCTTTCTAAGTATCAGATTAAATTATCAATGAAATATTTTATTATTGGAATTATTGGTGTGACCTCATTATTGATATTATCGTCCAGTGACTGATATTATTTTGCTGTACTAACAAACAAATTGTGATCAAATTGAAATCATGCTCTGGATCTGAGAAATTCAGTAAGAGCAGAGTGATGGATTTGATTTGGTGCTTTCAGAAGACAAAGTGGGAGCAGGTTAGAGCAGGGCAGCTTAACGTAAAAGCCTCTGTAAATGAAGCATTAACTGTGTAATAAATCCTTCAGCCGCTTTAGATACATTTGGACATTTGCATTTGGCCTTTGCTCGGAGACATTAAGGGCAAAGTGAGGCTTCAAAAATAAATCTCTAGAGACAAGAGTGAAATAAGTATTTATACTGTGGCATTTTTAGAGCTCTTTTTATTTTATAGGTAGATGCCTTATCCAGACAGTTTAAGACCCATGAGACAAAACAAATCATTTCTCAACATCACAACAAAAACTGAAGGTTTAACGTTAGTTCCTCGATATAACTGCATTACCAGATTTTGAAACCGCAGAAGGAGGAAATATTAAATTAACAACTTCCTATCGCTCTGAAATCCTCTGGCACAATGATATTCACATACATGCATTTTAGGCAGGCACACAGATTTAGAACAGCACTTTATATTTTATTAATAAATGCAGATGGTGCACAGTGGTCTGATCTTGTCACAAAATGTTTCTTTAACTTTACGGGGAAAAACAGAACAGACTCATTTGCAAGAAAAAGGTCAGGTATCCCCAGTTTAATCCATAGCAATTTTGTGGATTTTAAATGAATGTAGTGACAGTTGACCTAAAATATTTGAAAGGTAAAATTATACAAAATGCATATATTTAAAATCACCATTTCCATTTTTTGTGAGCATTTATTTTGAATCAACAACAAACACAGGCTAATTCTTTAGATACCATGAGATGCAGTGAAAAAGCCTGTAGGAAGACATGCAGGTCACTTTATTACTTCTGACGATGCACCATTTTGTTACAGAAAAAAGAAGTTTGTGGTTAAACTTTTGCCGCTGCTGCGAGCGATATTATGCGGCGGCTCGATCAGGATTTAAAGGGATTTATTGGCTTCAAACCGCCGTCCCTGATGAGCGGCAACATGCAGAGTCACAGTGTGAATAATAAAGAAGCACGGCACACTCAGAGGCTCCAGTGATGTGAGGAGAAGAGGATACTTGTGACTATAGGGAAAAAGGCAACGCGAGTACAGAAACGGGAGATTTATAGAAAAAGACATTTGCTAAACCATTTTTAAAAAGCGGACTATGTAGCTTTTCTGATGGAGGGTCTGCTACCTGCTTCTCGTCATGGAAATGGTATAGGTTTGCCTGGAATGTCTCACAGTATGGCATTAAAATTATCCATTTCCATAAAGACAAGCAGGTGATGCCACTGAAAGCTAAGTTACAGGTCAGATCTGTGGAGAGAAATAAAAAACCTAAATGAATAAACGCAGACAAGCAATTAATCAATAATTACTATACTGACTAATCTTTCAGTATATGTTATTCAGCTATTTGTCTACTGCATCTCATGGTTTTTAACAATACTGTAAATTTAGAATATGTTTTTGTGAGGATAATCAATTAATTTTAATATTATCGTTTACCGTACATATTTTCTTCAGCAATGTGTCATATTTCAACGTTTGTTATTGTGACAGGCCTAGACACTACACCAGAAAAGTTACATAGTGCAATGAGGTTCTTAATCAAACCTTAAGGCACATAGCTAGTATTCACATGCATGTATTTGTTTAGGTTGGTGCATAGTTCAGTGTTTTCAGACGACAAAGTGACCAACAACATGTAGTCAATCCACTCATCCCATGCAGCATATTCATGGATTTCAGCTTGCTGTTATATGCAACATTTTGAAGACTTTTTCCCAATTCAAAGATATATAGTTTTAAATTGTTAATTGCTATGGGGAGAGTCCTTTTCCCATGGGTAGTACAGCACGCAGCAATTTCTTACAAGTTTGTCATCGATAAAATGTTTGTGACCAAATCAGGCCTGCTCCAACTATTGGCTATGGCAGAACAACTAGTAACTTGTGTTTTTTTATTTGTGTTAGTGATTATTAGTTGTAGTATTAGTAGAAGTATAGCAGCAGCAGTAGTATTAGTTGAAATTAAAAGCACTTGTGATGCACTTGTAGCAGTATGGCACCTTGAATGAATGCAATACATTTTTCTTATTTTTACATAAAGTATTGTTATAGGTGTAAATATTTTGATATCCAAACAACTTCTGAGATACTGTATGGATACTATGCAGTGACATCATGCTGGGGGTGTTCTACATGTATAGGATGGTGGAATGTTCAGCAGTTACCATGGTGACACAATGCACACATTAGCAAACACTGTCAAAGACGTTTTAAGGTGTCTGAGAATTTAAGACAAAATAAAACATGGATTAAAACAGCACATTTTCAGGATCAACACGAGCGTTCAAGGTCCGGTTTAGGAGTTGGATTTTCAACAAAATTGTGAGAGTGACGAACTGAAAACTGTTTGTTAATGCTAGTCACTGTAATTTTATGTATGAGAGACTTTTTTAATAGTAAAAATCATCTAAAAAAATCATCTCATTCCTGTTTCTAGTGAGTCAATTCTTTATGATTGTGTTAAAATAAAGCTCTGATTTAAGTCCAACTTGAGTAACAGAGATTCAGACAGAGACAGGGCCTTCAGTTCACACTCCCAGGGAACCATAATCAGCTGCAAATTATTAATACAGTACTTAATATTTCTGCATTAAACACATAGTACTATTACTCCTCTCTCTCCACACCTGCAGAGTGGAGGCCACTGACACACTATAAACTGTAAATGATTTTCTCAAGGACAGAACAGTTCAACCTTCATCGCCGTGGAGACACATTTCTCTCGCAGCGCAGAACAGTTTAGTAAACAGGCCATTACAGGCAGCCACTAAGAGCTTTATGGGCCGGTGGTAATATGGCATCACGACAGGAGCGCAGACTGCATCTATAGGGACGCGGAGATAAATAGGGTTCAAGGCTGCAGCAGTGTGGGGTATTAAAATCTGAAGTGGGTGTCCAAGATGGAGGCTATAAAAAAAAAAAGTGTACTGTAATGAAACCTTGGTAGAAACAACATTACAGTGCGTCTATAGCGAGGCTTCTCACCGGGTTTAATAGAGAACAACACATGACCTCTATTTTAGCTTCCCTTCACTGGCTGCCTGTGAGTTTTAGAATTGATTTTAAGATTTTAATGATGACTTTTAAAGCTTGTTTACATCTTGCACCAAGTTATATTTCAGAACTTTTAAACCTTTTACGAGCCCTTCTGCAGCCTTAGATCCTCGGACGAAGACTGATGCACCTGTCTGAGATGAGGCTTGTACCGTCAATATCATCTTTTAAATCACTTTCTTAAAAATAGAAGACATTTCATAAAAAGGCCATGATAAAAGTGAGTTCTATGTGTAGATCTTTTCTTTGTGTTTCTCTATTTTGTGTTTTATCTTCTGGGTGTGTACTGTGTTTTTTACTTTGTTAACTCAACTTTTTTAAAAGGTGGTATATAAATAAAGATTATCATTATTATTTATTATTACCATTGGTAGTGATGGTAGATGTAGCAGTAGTAGTACTATATTGAGTGAAGAATAATCAGAGAATTTGTCTTGAGTTGAGCATAAAGTTTCCCAAAGTGGTTACAGTTAAACAGATCAGTGAAGTTACCAAAATGTAAAACTTTAAAATGTCAAATGACAAGTTGTAGCCCCAATATCCATTTTTTGCTTACATTTGCAACATCAGGTGACTCTACCAGACAGGACAGGTCTGTGAAGAACACTCCTTATCCAAGCATGGCACAAAACCAACTAGAGCTTCCTCAATATTTATTATAAGTTGTGTCTGCCTTTCTTCAGTCTGTCAATCCAATCAAACCAGCTTATTCATGCAAGGTGAGAAAAGTGTCTGGCCCAAGGACACAAATATGCCAGTCAATAGCATCATATGAATAATGAATAATATTACTGTTAATCTGCAGTCTGTAGATTTAGTGGTAGGCCTGTCAAAAAACCAATGCAACAATCACTTATGGGGGTCGATATTTATTGTGGGTACTTTTTCTTTGTAGTAGTGGAAAAAGTTTGGTTAGTTTTCTATACTATAAGATTTGACCTGTAGAGTGTTGAATTATGAACTTCTACTTAAGTGTTATATTCTTTTATTTGTTCTGTTATACTGTACATGTAGAATACTTTTTTTTTTTATATAATCATGCGTTATGATTGGGTTTCAATATTATCGTTTATCATCCATTTACTTCAGCACTTCAAAATGTGTTATTGTGACAGGCCTATTCTACACAAAATGACTTGTTGTATTATAAGAAACATGAAAAATCTAAATGCTGAGTTGATTGGAGCTTCCAGTTGCTTGGACAAAGAGGAAAACAATCAGCGAATTGCTTTGTTTGTGGCTATATTTAGAATATTTACAGCGTGTTCCGCTATTCAAGACCGCTTTAGTGCCAATCAAATGACTTCAAAAGAACAAGCTAGCAAAAACCAAATTGCATTACTTTCTAAAAAACAAACTGAATTACAAAGACTACACACGGGTCATAGTCAGTGTTATAAGTAATGGGGTCACACTTCCAACAGTGTTTTCCTCCATGTGGCAGCAGTGAACTCTCAGGGGAAATAGCAAAGTGCAGTGTAAGGACTGAGGAGCAGAGCCACATGTGCTCAGTGTCGTGTCAGCAGACTGAGACTCTCCAGAGGGTACCGGAGGGGGGAGCTGTCCTGTCCCGCTGCCTGTGAGGGCTTTGGGGGGAGTGGGAGAGAGGAGTAGGGGCAGATGGGAGTGAAGACTGGAGGATAGAGATGCTCCCTTTAAGGCGAAAATCTGGGTTAAGAGTAGGGCGGCACGAGTCTTTATTTTCCCTACTCTCTGTATGTTTTATTTACATAGAGAAGACATCTAATATCTGAAAAAAAAAAATAAAAAATGGAATTAAGTAGAAATAAAAAAGGTAAATAACTATACCTTTTAAAAATATTTATATAAGTAGCCACCGTTTATTGTGTCATTTAAATTTTTTAGTATTTACTACACAGTTCTCCTCTATGTTTCTAAAATGTAGAGAGTAGTTATAAAATAAATAAATTTAAAAAAATCACAGGGTCTTTCCAAGCTTTTGATTGGTGTTGCTTAAATATATGCTGCCAGTGAAAAGTTTGGACAAACATATTGACGACTTCAAATATATGTAGTAAAATATGCAGAATTAGGTAGTAAAGGAAAGAAGGTTAAATAACTCTACTAAATATTTTTCAACAAAGCCAAGGGTTGTTACTTTGAGGTTTTGAATATAAAATATGAAAGTTGTTTAACTTTATTTCTTTGCTACATAATTCCATGCAAAAATAAAGAAAAAAAAAAACATTGAAATTGATAGTGTAGCATTTAGTACAGAGTTAAAAAAAAAAGAAAAATTTAAATGTCGGATTAAAAAATGATAATAATAAATAAATACAACATTTTAGTTATTATGTCACATGAAGAACTATCAGTGTTATGGGGATATGTGTTACTGCATTAACCAATATCAACTCATTTGGTCAAGTCTTTTACAAATACCATCCAAATCCTTCTTTATTTCTGAACCCTGTAAATGAAGAGGAAGGGCATCTGGTGCAAAAATACTCTTTACTTCATAATGAGCTTAAACAGTCCCATATACGACTTGGCTATTTGGCTCTGTAGGTCTATAAAAAGTTCTAAATATGTCACAATAAGACCAAGGTTCTCCATCTCACAAAAATGCCCTGTTTTTAAATGAATGTGTTAAATATGGGTGATTTTATTCATGATTTTCTGTATTAAGTCCAAAATTGGCCTAGATTTTGTCCTGGATTTGCACATCGCATATTGCACCATTTTCTGATATCGTGCTGCCCTATTTCTAACTAACAACTTTGCCAAAGATAGACAGCAATGTGCATAGAAATGACTCTAAATTTTGCAAAAATTTAAATCTAGCAAGAACCAACAAACATCGCCCATCTGATCAGAGAAGTGGTGCTCTACTTTGTGTTTTGTTTAATAAGTAGAACAACTGCTGATCATCAACCGCAGAGCCATACGAATTCATTATAATTGTCACTTTGTGCGAAAAATCCAACAACAAGATTATTAACAAATGATTTCAAATGTCAAGCACTAAGAACATTTATTCAGCGGAGTCATTTTCTGAAAGTTGGACAAAAGCCGATCTGTAACAAGCAATGGTTGTTGATGACTTTGTGAATTCATTTACTGTGATATTTGACGAACTGATTAACCTTTTATAGTTAGGAGTATTAGCTGGAAAATAAGTAATTGAATGTTGTTGTTTTTTTTGCAGCAGTGATTATTTGTAAAACTTTATTTGTCCCGCGAATGTCTAGTACAATTGAAAGTCATAGATCACTTACTGTATAAAGAAGTGAAGTACGTGAGTGTGACGTCACCCATAGCAGTTATAGGGGCGAATTTGGGGCCGAGATCCATATTGGTCACTCCGACCGCGAGTATCCTAGCGACCAAAGAGCCAATCTAGAGCCAAGCTGTTGAAGGTAACGCCCCTTCCCACCTGCACCACTGGTTAAGTAGGGAGCGGGCGCTTAGCAACACTGTCAATCAAACCTGTTTCTAATGCTAGTGAGAGTGACTTTGGGGAAAGAAGGAGGCCGTTTTGTGTCTTATCAATGTTCTTACCATGAGTTACGGACACAATAGTGAAATACAAATACCAGGATCGTACAGAACAAGTTAATACAAACATTTTAAGATCAAAAGGATGAGCCTGACAGCACTTACAGACAGAGGGGTAACAGTTTTCTAATGTAAAGTGATTTGGAGCCAGAGTCAGTGGAGCCCAAAGTGCGCTCATGATCACTTCCTAACTGGAACGCGGCTGCTAGCAGGTTAGCTGTGTTATATATACAGTCTATGCTTGCATCCAGAAAATCAGCCTCCACTTGTG
Organism: Periophthalmus magnuspinnatus; assembly: GCF_009829125.3. Classification (NCBI taxonomy): domain Eukaryota; kingdom Metazoa; phylum Chordata; class Actinopteri; order Gobiiformes; family Gobiidae; genus Periophthalmus; species Periophthalmus magnuspinnatus. The sequence continues at coordinate 23,464,970 of NC_047130.1, read as the reverse complement.
ATGAAAAACTCTTCGTATGAAAACAACGACAAGCAAATCCCATTCCCCTCCACAGCTCTTACACAAATGAGCACAGATGAGTGGGACATGGTTGGTGTTCTAAATGCAGGCCATGTCACGTAAATGATAAATGCTCAGAGGCTTCTGCTCTGTTCCTCCAGACAGCAAGGACACTCAAGCAAATGTAGTCCACAACAGAAGAACATTGCATGGGGCGGAAATATTTTTTATCCTATTGAAAAAAAGTGGTGCAATTTGCTCCTTTGCAGAATTGTGCAAAAGTTTGTGAGGTGTAATATATATAGTTTTTGTTTTAAAGGTTCTATATTGCAAAACATTGACTCTTGTGAGCTTTAAGCCGTTTTATATTATTATCTCATCAAAAACATACCCAGTTGCATTTTGTTTACATCTCCAAAGCTCAAAATGCTCTGTTCCACCTTGTGATGTCATGAAAAAGTAGTTTTCAAGGTAACAGCCTCTTTTACCTTTAGTTCAGTAGGCATTAGAAATTCTAGGTCTGAAATCATCCAAATGATTCTAGTAAAGCTGTATGGAGTTTAAATACACAATAGAGCACTTCTTGTTTTGGCACATGACATCACAAGGTGGAACAGAGCGTTTTCTGTTTGAGAGAAGAATTCAGCCTAAATATACTTGTTGTGTGATTTGTTAGTGATGAGGAAACAATATAATAATATACCGTAATATGGGCCCTTTAAATCTGTATTTAAGCTTCCTGTATTGGCGACATTTTGAGGACAATTTACCATTCAAATGATGTAAATTTATTGTTACTTGCCATGGCAACTGTACTAATTTTTCATCATTCTGAAATCCATGGAGATATTCAGTACTATTCAAAGAGTTTAGCTTATATATATACACACACACACACACATTTTGAGGAATTTTTCCATTCAAAAGAAACTTGCTTTCATCATTCTGGGCCCATGGATAGAGATCCAGTTGCTTGGTGGTATGTTGGTATGTCAGATGCCCTTCCTTTTCAAAGGGAAGACGCTTAAACAACCAGATTCGGAAGGAGCATTTATGATCCGATATTATATTAACTTTACAGTGCCTCAAGACTCAAGATCGGAGTAACTTTATTCCTCCACTTGACACATTATATAAATATTCTCCAAAAACTTTTACACATCACTACCGCCTTTAAATCAGGATCAGAGATTGTTGTCAGACCAAGGTCAGTAGAAGTCTTGAAGTGTAATGCGTCCAGCAGCTTTCTCTGTCAGTCTGATCGTTTCCATGGCAGCAGAGGACAGAGGACAGAGCGCTTAAAAGAGCTGGGGGCTTGTGTTTGGCACCGAGGAGGAAATGTGAGCAGAGAGAGCCGATAAGAGCAGAGACGCTTTGACATGCAGCACACAACTTCATTATCTGCTGCACTGTACCAACTGTGTTACAGTTTCAGTGTTACAGATGGTACAGATGCTAATTCTATTATTAGAGTTGTAGTAAGAAGTTAAACTACAAGTCCAGAATGTTGACTTCAGGTTAACTTAAAGAGGGCGTATTAACTGCCAACACATTTTTAGACCACCATGTTACCGTTCATTGTTTTGAAAATGCTTAATTTCGCTGAAAACATCATATTAACATGTTTAATAAGTTTCAGTTAGCTCCCCAAATAAGTCACTCAGTTTTCGGCATCAGAAAGTTTAATTTGTCCCTGGTTATGCTTGGAGATTTCATAAATGGATACTGGCAGGGCAATGTTAAGACAAAATATTAGGAGAAGCTGGATATGTTTACATACACACTGATGTTGTTAGACCTTTAAAATTATTTAAATGCCATGCAAGTTGCAAAATCAAATTTTTGTAACCCAAGAAATCAGATTACTCAGATTTTGCTGCTTACATGTAATTTTAACAATCTTATAATTTAAGTGTACAAGTAACTGCTTTTTTAACGCAAAGGAGACCTAGCATGACCACAAACTCACCTTAAAAATGGGTAAATAAATATATATCTTGAAACTTGGATGAATGTTGCTCCTTTCTGAACCATTTAGACAGAAGTAAACCAAAAATTATGATGTATAAACTTGATTCAGACTTAAAACATCAATTTGGCTTCAAGTTACTTTGGAATTGCACACAGTAAAAAGTTACCAGTTCCTTGAAATTCTCTGCAGCAGCCTGAGCCTTTTAGCTGACAAGGCTCAAAATTAACCTCTTGTTTTAATTAAAGTGGTCTTGTTGATGAGAAAATAAGTGCTGTTTCTGCAGTGATTATACACCAAGCCTCATAATTTAACTTTATAGTAATTAATGACCTGATTTGCTCCGTTTAATGCTACATGTTTACATTAAATGACTTTAATCTAATTTGCATAAACCTAATGGGCACATAACAAAAAACAATAGCCGCTCTGTAGTGTAAGAAAAACAAAGTCAATGAAAATCTACACGAAATAAAACAAGGCTTAAGAAAACTGAAAAAAAACCCACATTACTTCTTCTAGTAATGCTGACGACGTGAAATAAAAAAAACAAAACAAACAAACTATGATTTCTGTTCAACTCACTTTTATGTGACAGATCACACTATGCCAGGTCAAATAACTGTTTCAACTTTGCACTCTTATATACCGTAAATTTCGGATTATAAGCCGCTACTTTTTTTCCACGCTTTGAACCCTGCGGCTTTTACAGCAGTGCGGCTTATATATGGAATTTTACTGGATAACGGACCCTGGGGGGCGCTCTCTAGCTGTAGACGTAAAAGTGAGACAGACGTGGGGAAAGATTCTGCTCTGAAGAATTCACTAGTTTTGATTTTGAACGATCATTTTGCGCATCATGAAATGGATATGATGCAGTTTTTAAGATAAAGAAACAGAAAGGAAACAGAGCAGGGGTCGGCCTTTAACACGCAAAGAGCCATTTGGACCCACTTTCCACATAAAATAAAACACTGGGAGCCGCAAATACTTTTTGACATCTAAAATGAAGATAACACTGTATAATAACAATAATGTAACGGAATAATGTAGGTTTTACTTTCACGGACAAGCCTTCTATACGTGGCAGATAAATATGGCAAAAACAACTTAAGTGCATTAAAAAAATACAACTCACCAAACCGCTGCATCATGCATCGCGCTGATTATGTGATTATGTCTACTCTACTCCGCAGTTTCTTTAAAAAAACAACAACAAAAAAACTCGTAGCGTATCGTTTAATCCCAGGTGCTTATTCTCCATGTGCCAAAGCAGTTTTGAAGGTTTCATTGCCTTATTTGCTTTTCCCGTATGTTACGCAGAGCGAACTCTGTGCGTGAGTCACCTGCAGCGACAAACCCAGATTTTAAGTAGGCATTGTCTGTTAAATTTATCTTTCTTTTTCTTGGAGGTCGTAGTCTCTTCTTCTGGCTCCTCAGTTGTCCTTTTCCCCTTTGTTAAAAAGATCTACAAAGACTTTTGTTTTGGCTCATTTTCACTCGCTTGTGGCTCTACTTTTGTGCGTCGTGTCTGATGTGTTATACGTGATACGTCACCGCGGAGACAAGAGCAGATAATAAACTTGCTACTACATCAAATAGATTTCTGTGGCGATTTCCAGCAGGATTTTCATGATACATCTACAGACGAGCTTATTAGTGTGTCATTAGGGACGGGCCAAAGTTGCTCCTGACCCCTGTGCGCACAACGTCTGAAAATCAGGGCTCTTTACGCAGGACTGTGAGCTGTGTCTGTGTTAGTTCCCAAGCCACGCAGAGCCGCAGTATGAGGCGGAAAGAGGCGCATACGGCTCCGGAGCCGCGAGTTGCCGACCCCTGAAATAGAGCCACTGCACGTAAGCTCGACATCAATGAATCCAACTTGGTCAATGTAAAAAGACGACAAAAGTTTTCAGAGGAAATAAAAGCAGATTTTCCGTGTTGGTGCAGCTTTATTTTCTAAACCTGCAGATGTGTTCATCCCGTGTTGTTGTCGTGTTGGTGCCAATTTTCAGGCACAGTTTTAAAAAAAGCGTGTCGGTGCACCGTCTTTCTGTGTAAATGTCTCATGTTACAATATGAAAACCTGCGGCTTTTATTCAGGTGCGGCTTATATATGTACAAAATTGATTTTCTCTTCAAATTTAGCTGGTGCGGCTTATATCAAGGTGCGCTCTGTAGTCCGAAATTTACGGTACACTCACCTGAAGGATTATTAGGAACACCGGTTCAATTTCTCCTTAATGCAATTATCTAATCAACCAATCACATGGCATTTGCTTCAATGCATTTAGGGGTGTGGTCCTGGTCAAGACAATCTCCTGAACTCCAAACAGAATGTCAGAATGGGAAAGAAAGGTGATTTAAGCAATTTTGAGCGTGGCATGGTTGTTGGTGCCAGACGGGTATTTCACAATCTGCTCAGTTACTGGGATTTTCACGCACAACCATTTCTAGGGTTTACAAAGAATGGTGTGAAAAGGGAAAAACATCCAGTATGCGGCAGTCCTGTGGGCAAAAATGCCTTGTTGATTCTAGATGTCAGAGGAGAATGGGCCGAGTGATTCAAGCTGATAGAAGAGAGACGTTGACTGAAATAACCACCCGTTACAACCGAGGAATGCAGCAAAGCATTTGTGAAGCAAATGTGATACAACAGCAGAAGATCCCACCGGGTACCACTCATCTCCACTACAAATAGGAAAAAGAGGCTACAATTTGCACAAGCTCACCAAAATTGGACAGTTGAAGACTGGAAAAATGTTGCCTGGTCTGATGAGTCTCGATTTCTGTTGAGACATTCAAATGGTAGAGTCAGAATTTGGCGTAAACAGAATGAGAACATGGATCCATCATGCCTTGTTGCCACTGTGCAGGCTGGTGGTGGTGGTGTAATGGTGTGGGGGATGTTTTCTTGGCACACTTTAGGTCCCTTAGTGCCAATTGGGCATCGTTTAAATGCCACGGGCTACCTGAACATTGTTTCTGACCATGTCCATCCCTTCATGACCACCATGTACCCATCCTCTGATGGCTACTTCCAGCAGGATAATGCACCATGTCATAAAGCTCGAATCATTTCAAATTGGTTTCTTGAACATGACAATGAGTTCACTGTACTACAATGGCCCCCACAGTCACCAGATCTCAACCCGATAGAGCATCTTTGGGATGTGGTGGAACGGGAGCTTCGTGCCCTGGATGTGCATCCCACAAATCTCCATCAACTGCAAGATGCTCCTATCAATATGGACCAACATTTCTAAAGAACGCTTTCAGCACCTTGTTGAATCAATGCCACGTAGAATTAAGGCGAAAGGGGGTCAAACACCGTGTTAGTATGGTGTTCCTTCAGGTGAGTGTATAGCTTAAATATACTTCACAATTTTATACTTGTACATATACAAATCCATGTATTTGAGCCGTATTTGACGCCTTATTTGCCATTTTTACCACTTTAAAGAGGGACTATTTTGCAAAGATAAGAGTTGTCTACCATGTTTTACCATTGTTCCCTCACCAAAAACATGCCTGAAGAGGTTTTAGATATCATTCATGCACGCTTCATAATTCAGCAATTTCTCCGAGGCCCTATTCAAACCCTCCTTATGGTTAGCTGTAAGACTCTGTCCAAAGCTCAGCCCACAAACCTACGTCAGCCATGCTCCCACATGACAATTCTCCATAAATATACAGAAGCATGATACTTTTATATCAGAATGTGTGAGCTACTGTGTACGAGTAATTTCCCCTGTGGATCAAAAGTTTGTCTATGTTCAACTGATTGACTGCCAAATATTTCCCCACATAAGTTGTTTGGAATGAGTCATGTCAGCAGAGAATTGCAAAGTCCACATAGTTCATCAATAGACAACTGTTGAAAGTAATTAGGCTTCCAGGACATTAAAATGTGCTCTTATTCAGAGCCAACTCCAACTGCTGCTGCTCCTGCTGCTGTTGTGAGGAGCCCTGAGGGACAGGGAAGCTGTGCCATTTGCTCTGCAGCCACCTCCAGCAGCAACCGCTCAAAAAACTAAATTTAAATGAAAAACATAAAATTAAACAGGATTTGTTCTCCTTAACAAACCGGGTTGGGGCAAGACTGTTAATTAAGAATAATCACACAATAGTATGTGATAGACTTCAGACTTGACTAAACTAAGAACTCTTTATTTAAAATTTGGTTGCAAAATTCAGTAGATTAATGATTTGTCACACCTCTTGTGGCTATTCAGGGCTTTCAGCTTCCTGTTATGCATCAATTTGAGGAGTTTTTCCCTTTCAGAAGATAAAAATTGTTAATGACTACTGGCAAGAGTCCCAATGTCTTTTCCAAAACAATCTGTTGGTCAAGAGCAGAAACAAAGACATTTTTTACACACTATAATACGTTTTTCATTTTGGGTTCTCAAACAAAAGCATGAACTACAGATGGCAGCATTCAAGCTCATCTCAGACCCATTATCGATATCCACATTAACAAATAATGGGGGAAAATTTAGAGGTTAACGCAGAGCAGTGGAGAGGTTAAGCACTCAGTTGGCTTTGCAGCAGCAAGAGCAACCTTTGGGATTGAAATGAAATACAGTTTGTTGGATAGTTATGGCACTGTACTGTTTAGAAAAAGCGCACAGATAAAGGGTTAGTGTAGTTATCAACCACGTCACAAATGCAAATTTTGAAGCACGGTGCTTCGCTGCAGAGAAATATTGCGATAAACAAGAATATTGAAACTACTTAATGCCACAAATTAAGATTTAAATAATGCAAGATATTCACAGTGAACCATTTTAAACAGGCTGTTTCATTAAAAGACAAGAGCTGCAACAAATAAACAGCAGAATGTACCAATAATTAGCTATAAAAGAGGCTAATTCACCCATCTACAGCTAAAGTCTTATAATATTACAAAAAAAAAATGCCCCAAATCTCCACCTTTTGCCAAGAAAAAGTACTCACGATACATACTGAGGCCCAAAATATATTGTTCCAGCTTTTGTATATTGAATGATAAGTTGATATAGTAATTATCATGACAGGCCAACCAACAAAATTCCAAAATAAAAAATGGAAAATGGAGTTCACACAAATATAAAAATCTTAGCACATTTTTGTGGCATGAATGTTGCTAACTCCTCTGGCACACAGTGGAGCGATAACTGTTCTTTACCCCTTCTGCGCTAATAATTGGTACGAATCGGAGCCATTCATGTTCATAGCCTTGACCACTAAACACTTCCAAACGCTGTGTAACACTCAGATGACTACATTTCTCTACAAACAAAACAATTTCCAGGAAGAACATTGCAGAGCTTTCTGGTTAATCCCATTATGTCACTGAGGTTAGTAACTTTATTTTGGACACAAGGTAAACATAATATACCCCGTAGAGATAGGGGTTGATGAATAGCTTCATTATCAAGGATTCAAAGGGTGAAGAATGCTTGGTGCATATATTGTCCTGACCAATCCATCAGTGACACTGGCACAGATCAAGTCATCCGTTTATAATACAAAACCAGGTTGTACGAAATCAGTGGAAAAAACAAAGCAACAAAAGGCATAACGCTATATAAAAAATAAAGATGTACTATCATTTCAACGCTGAATTATGAGACACTTCCATTGAATGCACATTATGTAGATTCATGGCAGTCACACAGACACAGTGAGAATAACAAGCAGGTTCGTTGGCCTTGTATTTGTCTTAGTCACTACAGCTGGAGGCCCCTCTCCCAGAGCTGCTGATGCACACGCTCTACCGACAAGACAACTCCTACCAGCCTCCACGTGTAACCAAATAGGGCTGGGCGCTATCACAAATAATGAATCGTGGTGTTTTTTTCCCCCCTCATTATGAAATATCATAATTATCAATTTGGAATTTATCTTGCCACATTAAAAAACAAAAAAAGTCTCACTGTTAATTTCGGGAACATAATACACAATTTAATCAAGATATTTTTGTCCGTTTTGAAAAACTGACCTTCATTAAAAGAAGAGATATCATGCAAAATATTAGCTTTTTACTATGTTAAACTAAGAATTATGAACTGTTGTTAAAAGAGGGTGATGCTTAGGCTGATGTAGCGTTAAGGCATCATTCTTGCAGCAAACAACACAAATAAAATGTAAATTATCTATTCATGTGGTGGGTTAAAGACCAGAAAAAAGCATCATTTGTCTATTTTAACTTAGCATAACTAAGTGTAGTTTTTTTGTTTTGCTTTGTTTTATTTTCTGGCCGTATAGGGTCAGACCAGTAGTCAGTAGTGAGATGGGACTGAAGAGTGAGAGGTGATATTCAGAAAATAGTTAAAGCCAAGTCCAGTAAAGTATATTTGTCCCATTAGCCGTAGTACTAAACTACTTTGGCTACTCTAACTACCCTCCAACAAATAGCATTGAAAACATAGTACATTGCTATGGCTTATAATACCAAGATATGTTTGTTGCTGCTAAATCCAGTGTGCTTTGCAATAATCTGCATACAGAGTTGTTATGGCTGTGACAAAAGCTATTCAAAAATTGCAAACAAAAAAGGCAAAAGGAGAATGCGTCTGTGTTGCTATAATTTGTGTTGATGCCCAGGGCTCATGTAAACACAAGGAGACGCCAAGGTTTTGTTTACACTGTGGGGAAGACGACGCTGACACCAAAATGGCACATTAGTCACTGAATAATTGCCTTTAACAGCAAGAAAATAACAGGAATTTAGGCAGAACAGTGCAACTCAATACAAATTGTGACATGAGCAATTCTATACCAAAGACAATCGCATATTAGAAAAGACATAGCAAATCATTAGAAACAATAGAATCTAAACCAACAAACCAACCCAAATGTTTAAAACCACAGTATGTAACCTTTTGTTGCCAAAAAATAAAAGCATGTTTTTTCATTATGAATATTTTTCTTCCACCGAAAAATAGAAAAACATGTGCACTTACTCAAACATGACTCTTATTTTGCCTGGAAGAGGGCCTCTTCTATGGAAATGTTGTTCCTAAGACTGATATTCCACAGCATGGCATAAACCTCATCTATCTCAATGTAGAATGTTACGAAGTATGTTTTAATTTACTATCTCCATGGAATCCTGCAGTTGACTTTCCACCTCCAGAGAGACCATTATCTCACTGATTAATGGTCACTTACAATAAAGTTTTACTACGATGATCAAATGGAAACTTCATAAAAAGAAAAACAAAAATCATTAGTCCACTTTTGAAAACTCTTTTGTTCATTTTTTAAAACTATCACCTGCCAATTTGTACCATTGTTGATCAAATAGTTTATCACTGTCTTTGTAATAGGACTTCTACAAAGATGAATGAGTCGAATAACACAAACTTTAAAAAGGTGTTTTGCCAGTCTGTCAATACATAATTTGAAAAAGACGACAGATGGTGCTGCTTTTTGATTAAATGTAGATTGAACAAAACAATCTTATAATACCGTAAATTTCGGACTACAGAGCGCACCTTGATATAAGCCGCACCAGCTAAATTTGAAGAGAAAATCAATTTTGTACATATATAAGCCGCACCTGAATAAAAGCCGCAGGTTTTCATATTGTAACATGAGATATTTACACAGAAAGACGGTGCACCGACACGCTTTTTTTAAACTGTGCCTGAAAATTGGCACCAACACGACATCAACACGGGATGAACACATCTGCAGGTTTAGAAAATAAAGCTGCACCAACACGGAAAATCTGCTTTTATTTCCTCTGAAAACTTTTGTCGTCTTTTTACATTGACCAAGTTGGATTCATTGATGTCGAGCTTACGTGCAGTGGCTCTATTTCAGGGGTCGGCAACTCGCGGCTCCGGAGCCGTATGCGCCTCTTTCCGCCTCATACTGCGGCTCTGCGTGGCTTGGGAACTGACAGACACAGCTCACAGTCCTGCGTAAAGAGCCCTGATTTTCAGACGCTGTGCGCACAGGGGTCAGGAGCAACTTTGGCCCGTCCCTAATGACACACTAATAAGCTCGTCCGTAGATGTATCATGAAAATCCTGCTGGAAATCGCCACAGAAATCTATTTGATGTAGTAGCAAAAGTACATTATCTGCTCTTGTCTCCGCGGTGACGTATCACGTATAACACATCAGACATGTCGCCCAAAAGTAGAGCCACAAGCGAGTGAAAATGAGCCAAAACAAAAGTCTTTGGAGAGCTTTTAACAAAGGGGAAAAGGACAACTGAGGAGCCAGAAGAAGAGACTACGACCTCCAAGAAAAAGAAAGATAAATTTAACAGACAATGCCTACTTAAAATCTGGGTTTGTCGCTACAGGTGACTCACGCACAGAGTCCGCTCTGCGTAACATACGGGAAAAGCAAATAAGGCAATGAAACCTTCAAAACTGCTTTGGCACATGGAGAATAAGCACCTGGGATTAAACGATACGCTACGAGTTTTTTTGTTGTTGTTTTTTTAAAGAAACTGCGGAGTAGAGTAGACATAATCACATAATCAGCGCGATGCATGATGCAGCGGTTTGGTGAGTTGTATTTTTTTATGCACTTAAGTTGTTTTTGCCATATTTATCTGCCACGTGTAGAAGGCTTGTCCGTGAAAGTAAAACCTACATTATTCCGTTACATTATTGTTGTTATTATACAGTGTTATCTTCATTTTAGATGTCAAAAAGTATTTGCGGCTCCCAGTGTTTTATTTTATGTGGAAAGTGGGTCCAAATGGCTCTTTGCGTGTTAAAGGCCGACCCCTGCTCTGTTTCCTTTCTGTTTCTTTATCTTAAAAACTGCATCATATCCATTTCATGATGCGCAAAATGATCGTTCAAAATCAAAACTAGTGAATTCTTCAGAGCAGAATCTTTCCCCACGTCTGTCTCACTTTTACGTTTACAGCTAGAGAGCGCCCCCCAGGGGCCGTTATCCAGTAAAATTCCATATATAAGCCGCACTGCTGTAAAAGCCGCAGGGTTCAAAGCGTGGAAAAAAAGTAGCGGCTTATAATCCGAAATTTACGGTAGATCTTACTTTGAGTCGTCGGGAAAGACACAGTGCCTGACAATGTATAAATAGGATGAATGCCAAATGAACGTGCAATACTCCTCACAGCCTAACCCAAGCCTCAAGGAAAGAAAGTCCCCTTAAGTACCATCTCTGTTGTACTGTTTCACTCTAGCTGTCACAAATAGACTTGTATTTCACCTGCCACTTGATTATGGACTTTTGGCACTATATTATACAACATACACTGTAAATCTAGTCTGGTAAACGACACATTTCTGGACCAGTTTGAAAGTTGCTCCGTAAGCGTTTTAATGTTGTATTTCACACACTGCAGATATTAGCTTTTGTAGATTCAGAAGACTGGTACAGAATAAGCAATAAGTAATCCAGAACGTAACATACATTAAACATAAAGCTAGTAGACCAATATATAGTTGGCTGATTTCTGGAGTTTTTAGTGTATTGACTCTCGGCATTAAATCTCCAGCACTGGCCGATATTTTGTTTTGGCCCATTTCCTCCCTAAAAATACACACACAGCTTTATATTAACACTTTAAAACGAAGCAATAATTGCACAAAACATGACAACACAGGTCTCTTATAGATTTGAGGATAAAAAAGGGCTTAGTGGGAGTTTGTAGTAAATTTGAATGACTTAATTTAGACAAAAAAATCTAAATTGGCCCTACATATCAGCCCCAAAATATCGGCAGAATTTATCGGCCGTTGGTTGCTCTCTATTCTAAATAATCGGTATCGTCATTAGCCATGAAAAAAAACATATTCGTCTCTAGTAAAGACTTTTAAAAAACAGAAAACAATGCCTCTAAAGGTTGTTTTTTTCAGGAGGTAAATGTTCTCCATGTGTGTAGTGGGATCCAGTCCAGGTGAAGAACTGGATTAGAAACTAACCATCAGTTCTCTAACCTTGATTTATAAATTTAAACCCATTTAGTCTAGTTTTTAAGTAAATAAACAAAAAAAACAAAAAAAAAATTGTATATAATTGTATGTAATTGTAATCTAGTGGTGATACGGTGATAAAAATCAAATAATGAGCTCAGCCCTGAGACGATCTTCTATTCTGGCCAAAACAACATAAAACAACAAACATTCATCATTTCCCAGTATAAAACTCTGATTGAGAAACAGATGGATTTAACCACTCACAGTGCAGTACGATGTAGGATGACTTATGATCTTGCTCCTAGAAAATCATTTACATATACATTTTGATATAAATGACCTCCATATTAAATTGCAGAAGTATTCCCCCATCTAACACACTTCTAACTGAATCATCTACAGAGAAACAAAAGAATTACAAGAGATTACAGCTCAAACACGGCCCCCAGAACAATGGACTGTAATCTGTCTCAACTCCCCGGCTAATCAACCAATGTATGCTTAGCGGAGCTGGTATGAGGGCTGCTGGAGGGAGGCTGCACCACTAACCGAATATTACACTGACAAAGTTATACAAAGGATTGGCTCACCGATCTTTATTAATAAGATCTGAGCTGTTTGAGACAGTCAATTTCAGGAAATAGTCACTTCAGATTTGCCTCTTTGTTGAGATGGTGATTATTTAAAAAGATGAAACTAGGGATGGCCAGTATAAATACAAATAAATATGACTTTCAGTTTTAATTTTATGAACATGAACTAGAAAGACTAGTCTGTGCCATTCCACACATAAAATGGAGCCAAATGTATCACTGTAAAGCAGGGGCGTCAGACTGTTACAATAGGCATTTTCAGTTGGAAACTTGTAGTGCAGCCCACCAAGATGATTTGTACCCAAAATCTGGTGCAACACCCCTGCTCTAAAGTCTGAGCCCTTGTTAGTAAAAGCATGTGGTTTGGAGCAGAGGACTGGCTGTTACATAGTCCTATGCTGATCATCGATGATGATCAATGCATCATCTTAGGGCTATGTAACAGCCAATCCTCTTGTTTCTTATTGGGGTGTTATATGAGGTGTTAAATTAAACTTAAATTCAATAAAAAATAAAACTTGTCATCCAATATCTGTGTCACAGCCTCTGTTGTGCCATATTTTTACTAATAACTGTTTCTGTTTTTGGAAGTGGCCCGGATGCCCTAGGGCCCAGTGGATCTGCCTGTCTAAAAAGGGACCTGCCTCCTGTGCTGTCGCTGCTCTTGTGGCTCTACTCCACCTACCCACGCCATCAACCAATTGTCACAACTTTAGCATTTTAGCACAATTTGCACATTTTTTTTTGTAAATTATTGAATAAATGATTGAATAAATGAGAGCTTAAGACTTGGACAGTTGTCAAACCACCTTTCTTTGTTGCGGTGACATCTGCTTTACACTGTGGGTGTGACCTTTAATGTAAAAATGAGGATCTAAGCTTGTACCAAAATATGTCAAATTTATGCACTGCTGAGTTTACAAAGTAAAACTTGAAGCTCCATTCAACAGATTATTCAAATGGTTTTCCAGTGGTACCTGTAGAAGTTTCACATATTGTGCATGTTTTAAAATAGATGAGAGCAGCCCAGGAGAATGACATGGCAGTGGACATTTAACACTGTTCACGAACAAGTTTTTAGCATTTATGTATCTCTTTATAAATCCCTAGCAACTCCAAGATGTCAGATAATGCTACAGTACACAATATCACCAAGGTTGGATATGAACTCAATCAAAACTGAAGACAAGACATGACAGTGGAACTAAAACTATTTTGTTAGTTTTGGCATCGTCTTAATAAAGATCCAAATGTTTAACCACGGCACATTCCATGTTTTCTCTATTCAAATGTTTTACTGGTGAATTGGTGCTGCCAAACCAGTCACTCCCTGTACTACACTCCTATGACTATTCATATAAGTATTTCAGCTTACTGTTACATGCAACATTTTGAGAACTTTTCTCCATTCAAAAGATTTAGTTTTAAATTGTTAATCGCTATGGCAACAGTCCTAATTTTTCATCATTCTTGGACCCATGGATAATGAGTTGAATTCTGGCAGCTCCTGTGTGCTTCACTAATGGTGTCGTCCCGAATACATTCAATCACAATGAATCATGGCTGTGACACTGTGTGGGAGGTGACGAATTAACACTGAGGCAACACATCATTTGTGATTGGAGCTTCCTATTCTGCAGTTTTTGTTTTTTGTGTGTGGTTTTAAACAAGTAAGATTTATTTGAGACATGGATTTGAAGTAAAGTACCGTAGTTGCTAAGATTTGGGATATTTCCAACTATCCCTATGATTACAAGTGGTAATGTTTCAAATGATTTTACTTGTGTGTTCATAAATGTACTTTAATATATTTGGCCGTCTCGACATATTCACCGTATTCACCTCACTCCAGAAGTTGCTGTGGGGTCAGGCTGTATTATTTTGAATGGGGCTGCCGATCTTGACAGCAAATAAAAACTATATGGACACAAATCAAACTACCTTACAGCAAAACCTTTCTCAAATTCTGCATTGGAATGAATGGGATTCCCACATAACCGGAAGCGCCACCACAAAGAAAGTGCGGTTCAGTAGTATTTAGTAGTATTTAGAGGCAAAAGTGGGCGGAGTTGTATAAGATCAATGTATTACAATTAATTTTGTTGCTGTTAAACCCATTTAATATTGCATTTAGAGAAATCTATAGGGACTGTGAATTAACCTAAGCTATAGACACTGTTATCAGATGTTGTTGTATCCAGTTTAATTTCTGTTAATTTGGGCAATTATAAATGCTTCACAGAGTCAAGGAATAAGATGCTATTCACATGCCATTTTTTCATTTTTTTCAATTTCAAAAACAAGGATGACGAGTAGATTTTGAAGGGAACATATGGACAGTCGGTTCCGTGCAGGAGACCTAAATAAACACCTCTAATGCACAACAGATGCCTCAACATCTGACTCACTTAAGTTAAGCTCCAGCCAAAGTAATCATGTAAACACTAAACTGGCCAGTCAAAACCACATGCTCCGACAATACTTTAAAAAGAGGTGTGGGTCTGGAACTATTTCCGTCTCCCTGGTTTCAGATAGGCGTGACTGATATTCATTTTTGTCCGATCAGAAATGCATGTCGGTTCGGGTCAAAATAAACATGGTGGAACAGAACTGAGAAACAGCGTCATTTCTAATAATCAATTATCAACTTGTGTCTTTTTAATGAAGAGGTCTACAGCCTATCCTCTGTCAGTTAAAGTATTGGGTTTGGAGCAGCAGTGTTCAGACTTTGGAAGAAGAAACTAGATTTTTTTGTGTTAAATGGCACTATTTAAAAGTCTGTCTTGTTTATGTTCACAAAATCAATACTGAAAGCCATTTTTTTAATCAAAGTGGAGCTTGATCTATGTGGGGGGAAAAAAAAAAATCATTAGAAGTAGACCAAAGGTTTATACACAGGTCTAGTGGTGCTGCAGAATGTTACTGCTGCCACATAGCATGTGCAGAGTAATGGGTTTTGCCCAAGTTGTGTGATAAATTAGCCAAACAAGTCAAGGTTACAATAGACATTTATGGGCAGTTACTCATATGACTAATGATTGCCCCTGTCATGATAATGTGTTTTGAAGTGCGACATATTGCTAAAGTCAATATTAAGGATAAATGATAATATTGAAACCAAATAATAAAGCAGAACTATTCGCAAAAAAGTATTCTAAATGTACGATATTGTTAAATATTGTTAACCTGTATAGAAAGAAATAAGAAGCTGTAAGAAATAGCAGAATGCATCACTTAAGAATTGAGTTGTAGAAGGCTGAGTTAACAATTAAAATTACTCAAACTAAATACACTGGTCCCTCGTTTTTCACGGGGGTTACATTCCAAAAATAACCCGCAATAGGCGAAATCCGCAAAGTATCAGCTTTATTTTTTACAATTACTCTATATGTTTTGCAGCTGTAAAACTCCTCACCACACACTTTACACACTTTTCTCACACAGACATTAACATTTTCTCACATTTATTTCTTGTGTAATTAATTAATTAATAGTGACTCACATGTATTTCACAGTTACACTGTAAAAAAGTGTATAGAATTGCACTGGAAAAATCTGCGAAACAGCGATACTGCAAAGGGTATATACGATATAGCGAGGAACCACTTTACTTATCATATTGCATGAAAAAACATTTTCCCACTACTACAAAGAAAAAGTAAAGTACCTGCAATAAATATTGGTCCCCAAAAATACTTGTTCAGTGCCTTGAAGGTAGAAAAGTGCCACATGAGAGATGGAACAAGCTTTACATCAGGGAACGGCTCACCGATTCTCATAATCATTCATACACCAGTGTATGCAGACACGGGGGGCAAGGTGGGCAAGTGTCTTGCCCAAGAACACAATGACAGTATTCATCTATGGCAGCTGGAATCGCAGCGCCAACCTGTGAGTCAGTGGATTTGACTGCTCAACCAGTGATGTTTATGTCGAGGATTTGAACCACCAACCTTCAAACACTCAATGCCATTTTTATAAAACTTCCTATTAACTGGACAACGCAATCAATTAACAAATTACATTTATAGTCTGTAAGATAAAGTAGGAGAGACATCTTTCAGCAACGTGACAAGTCTGTCCAACCCTGTCCAACCCTGTCTGTTTGTGTATGAATGCACCTGCCGCACTGCCCTAACCTCCTGTCAAACTGCTCTGAAATATCACTGAACCATGGCACCACCTTACAAGATGTCGACTATTTAATACACCAAATACCTTTCAAAACAACACAAATACAAAGCGTGAACAAGGAAGGGGAGGGTGGGAGATGGATAGTACTGCCAGTGATGGTGGAGGAGAAACAGAGAACCACAGGGGACTTGGCAGCTGTGGGTGCCCTTGAAATTGCCTGACTCATTAGCACTGCAGCAGCGCGGCGGCTGCGTGCTGCCATGTCTATGTCTATGTCTAGGCTGTGACATTCTCTCAAAAGAGAAAGACAGTTGTGTTTTTTTCTTTTATAAAGCAGAACAACTTCAAAGTGAGGTTGAATGATTAAGTAAAATGTAAATGCAATTTGAATAGTGCAATTAGCTATGCATTGCAATTTTAGCAATTAAAGACAGTACAACGTCCTTTTAAAATGCATTGATTAAAATGTAAAGCTAATTACAACTGAATTTTTCTTCATAATTATGATACATACAGGTCTCAGAATTTCTTCAAAGACTGGCTAGCCTACTATACTTTCATTGCTGGAAGGGAGAGATTGTGTGTCTGTGTGGACTATACAGTACACAGGTGGAAACGTCCTTGTTTAATGTGCATTGATTCAATAGTAAATGTAATTGTAACTGAAATACATGTTTAAAGAGCCCATATTGTGCAATTTTCGGATGTATGTTATGTTGTTTCCTCATCAAAACATACAGAGTTGTGTTTTTTTATTCACACATGTTTAACGCACAAACCCTGCCAGCTGAGGTCTTCTCTCAAACAGAAAACACTCTGTTCCACCTTGTGATGTCACGTGATAATACAGGAAGTGCTCCACTCTGTTTTTAAACATTTCAGCCCTGGAATTGCCCATCCCTACTGACCTAAAGGTAAAAGGTAGCTGTTAACTTGAAAACTACCACTACATAATATCACAAGGTAGAACAAAGCATTCGGAGCGTTTGAGATGTAGACAGATTAAGTCAGGGAATGTTTATTTGTACAGCACAATTCGTAAAGTAATTCATAGTCCAAAAAATACAACAAATGAAAACATTAATAATCACAAATAATCATCATAAATCTAACATTAAGATTAAGAATAAAGTATTACTCAAACATGTATGAATGAAACAAAACACAACTCTGGGTATGTTCTGGAAAGGTAACATTATAATATGACTTAAAGCTCACAAGAGTCGAATTTGCGTAATATAGACCCTTTTAAATAATTGCAATACGGGCGTGAGAAAAAAAAGTCTACTATACTTTCATTACTGGAAGGGAGAGATCGTGTGGACTATACAATATACAGGTGGTATTTGAGACGCGGGGCTGTGTGGGTGACCAGCAGCAGCCATTAAATTGCCTTAGCTGCGTGGGTTCCACAATATGTAGCTGTACTCCTGACCGTCATCCCAAACAATAATAGCAATCTTGGCCTCCCTTTACTATGCTTTGTGTTGTATGTGAAAGTGAATTTTCTGTCAATGTCTCTTTGTCAATAGGCAAGTCAAGGCAAATATATTTGTATAGCACAATTCATACACAAAGTCATTCAAAGTGCTTTACAGAAGAAGAAAAATATTTAAATCGCAATACAACAACACAGCGTAGGTATACCATCTTGGCCAAGCATAGAACCAGTATAAAACACATGCACCTTCCACTTTTTTCAAACAAACTTCAACGTTTTTCAAGGTAAATGTAGACAATAATAAGAAAATACAAAAAAAAATTGCATTTGATAAAGTTTTTCAAATACCACTGCCACTATAGTCTACACGATCCATTACAGTACACATTTATTTTACAGTATCTATGTGTGATTTTCCACATATAATGCCCTAGTGGCACTTATCTGGACTCACTGCTGTTACTGCACCATAAAGCAGTCCCTGGGGCTTCACTGTGGTCAGTCTGAGCCCCGACAGCCTCCATCATCACAATTATAGCGACTACTTCACTTCTGCAGCACTGGACTGACAGCTCAGGGAGAGAGAGCTGGACTGAATGACAACCAGCTATAAAAAGGTGTATATGGTATCACCAAGGTCCTGTATAGGCCTATAGCACAGAATATCATTGAATATGTAATAATCTATGTGTGGGGTTAAGCAAACAAGAGCAATTCTAATGTCAACATGCCCCAACAAAAAATTTACAATACATATTTTAAAGTAAAAAGTTTCTAAAGCTATTTTACTATTCTGGATGACTGAGGGATTACATCATTTTGTTTCAAGTATAAAAAGAGCACGTTTTCATTCAATACTAAGATAAGGGTTTTAAATATGTATCTGCGGAAGTCTAATCGCCTTGAACTTTATTTTTTTATGTTTTTTGTATTCTATCCATTGTCTTTTCTCGAAGCTTGGTACAGCGTTGCCGAATATAGTACAAGAGAATGAATTTATCAGGCATGTTACTCGGGCAATATTTTTTCAAGCTGACATTTATATGGATTCAAAGCACTCAAAGCGCTTTACATCAAGGAACCACTCATCCATTCATCCACACACATTCACACAGGGGCAAGGTGGGTTGTGTCGTGCCCAAGGACATAACAACAGTCCTCCCTTCAGCCCCTTTCCATTAAATGACGTCTTTGCATGTGATTGGCAGAATAAAACCTCATTAGAATGCATTAGCTGCCCGTTAAATCTACTCCGTGAAGCAACTGGCAAACTGCAAATCCTCCTTAAAAACTGTAATGGACTGCCTCGGTGGACATTACACTGAATATTCTATACATTAAACATTTGGCGTGGGAACATTTTATAGGATAGAGGAAGCAAAGCCAGCAGGAAAAGCTGGGGTCAGAGCAGTGCCATGCCAGGCTAAGGAGATTACCACTGAGAGACCAGGATGCCCACGTCTGAACCTGCCAAACACACTGGCAACATGCATTAGAGGTGATGGAAGCAGAACGCTAACGCAAATGCAAATGATATGTAATGCTATGTGAAATGTGGCGGCTATTAGGATGGCATGGACACTAATGGATTTAATTGGAATTACAAACAAACCGATATGTTTTTTTTTTTTTTTTTCAGGGCCGATGCTAATATTGATGGTTTAGAATCCAGATAAACTAATGGTTGATACACTCTGCCGATATTTTTGGTAAATGTCGGGGTGAAAAGTGATTATTTACCCCAAAATATGTCATTTAAATAGACTAAAAACCCACCCACAGCTCTTTTTTAATCACAAACCTATAATCGAGCTGTGTAGTCATGTTTTGTGCAGTTACCTTTGTGTATTCAAGTGTTCAAATAAAGCTTCATGTGTATTCTTTAGGCAGCAAGTTGATGAAAAAATAAATAAACATATAAATCGGCCTCTGCTGGAGACTCAAGGTCGATATCCAAAATGCTAAAAAGTGCAAATATCTGCCATTCTCCATTTGTAATGTGCCAAAATATGAATAATGAATGTATTAGCATGTAGTTTAATTCAACAAACAATACAGTCACACATCCATATACTGTCAGTCCAAACCCATGATAAACGTTTTCTAACAGGACTTTGATCTGACCTGAATATGCATTAGTGCAGAGATGAGGAGAGCACAGCCAGCTTCACATAAGCCTCATGATCTTATGGTTAATCAATTACATCGGATTGCATTTGCTCTAACACGCAACTTTTGTGGTGGAGGGTTTGACGTTATTGCTTTGCCTGGAATGTTCCACAGCACGGCATTAAACCCCTTTACCACACAGACAAGAAGGTCACGCACCCGGGCCAAGTTACAGGTCAGATCTGCGGGGAGATTACACCGCTCACAACAAAAATGCATGTTTTTTTAGTGTCTATAATTGAATAAATGCTGGATAGGCAAATTTAATGCAGTACTGTGGAATATAACATTTCATGAAAAGATAACGTTTCCTTGGAGACAAGCAGGCAGCATACTCTCCACTAGAAAAGTTCCATAGTGCAGCTTTAACCACACATAAGAAGTTGAAGGTCTAAATGTCTTCATACAAGGTGAATAAGCTGACCTACATAGCCTTTGTATAATGCTGTAACATGCTTGCTCATGACACGTGTTGCCTAAGAGGAAGAGTTTGTTTAATCCTCTGCTGTTATTGTTGTATGACACTCATGCATCATGTGTCTGAAAACAGATGGCCGTAGTGCAAGGTGACGACGGACATGTTTGAGACTGCACGTAACAAAGCAGTGTGTTGCATTCAGAGGTAATGCTCTGATCAAGGATTTAAGTAGATGATAGAACTCAGGTTTTTGCCCAGTGAAGCAGTTTTGTATAGAATATATACAAAATCCGTTTTCAATACAATATAGATTTTTTTTTTTTTTATAGTAATAGTAATAAATTATAGCAATAACTGTGATCATGATTCAAATCTGATTAGACCATCTATATTTAGAAAGAAAAACTGAAATATGCTGACAGTTTAGAGTAATTTTATACATTGATGTGTGTGGATACTGTGTCAAGCCATTACAAATGTGCAGGTATGTGTAATAGAATTTGAGCAAAATGCCAACATGATGCTAACAGACCAAACTTTGGCTGTGGACCCACCAAATCCTCTTTCTCTTCACCAAACTTTCCCACAACCAGCTCTCACTCTGCTCTGAGAGGCCGGCCTGGCACAGTGTCCTGCTCTGTACACTAGAGCACTCCACACTTCCCGTGTTGTTTTGGCACTTCAGCTGAGCACTGTCACATTAGATGATACAAGTGACGTTTGTGCCCAGTGGCAAAACTTCACTCTGACACACAGCTCAGTCCTAAACAAACAAGAAGTCTCAAAGGTATATGATTTGTGGCATTTTAAAAAAGTGCAGTGCGTAACTTTTCTGGAGAAGAATGTTAGACAATTGCCCTTCAAGTACCATACACAGTATGGCATTAAATTACTAAGTTAGTTTAGTTTTTAGTAACTATGCAGTTTATTTTAGCACAATAAAAGACATAATGAAATAAATGCGCAATAGATGCATCTAATGAAATACTGCGGAATATTCTAAGGCAATGCAATAACGTCTCGATGGAGACAAGAAAGAACTGGGCCTTAATGTAAGACAAAATGAGAAACATTGAAAAGAGATTTTAAATGGAATTACAGTTCACAAGAGGCTGAAGGTTATCTAGAGCAAATTATAGCATGGTTATGGTTGTGTTCTTGTAATAGCAGTAGGGACAGATGCTTTTAGCAGCAGGTGGACTCTGCACATCTTTGTCTGAGTGGGGTATTAATATTTCAGAGCACTGGTGATATGGTAAAATGGTTGATGTCTGCATTTACAGCACTACCTGTACAGAGACACTCAGCACTTTACAACAAGCCTCACAAACACAGTCTGACACCTGCATAGTACAGACTCAGAAGGAGGGTGGGGTTAAGTGTACTGCCCATAAATATCACCAACCACAGCCATTTCAATTGGAACAAAAGTTTAAAGTAGATGATTAGATGTTGTTGCTATTTTTGCACTTTTAAGCATCAGTTGTGTGTCATTGCTTATGGGACATGTACAGACATGTTCCTTGGACGTTGAGTTTGTTTATGGTCTGAGACAGAAATGTGGAAGTTGGATCTAGTCTCCACTCAGCTCTTTAATTCATGTTTAATTTGCCCAAAACATCAGTACTTTTAGTCAAGTTAGTGCCATTGACATGAATTATGCCAAATTATTTGTGATTTTTTTTGTTTCAACTGTGATCAATTGTATGTCATTGCTTATGAGACATGTACAGACATGTTCCTTGGACATTGAGTGTGTTTATGGACTGGGGCAGAAATGTGAAACTTGGATCTGGTCTCCACTCATTTCTTTCATTCACTGTAGAAAAGTTATGATTTCTTTTGATTCATTTTTAAATTTAGTTTTCATCATTTTTTCAGTACCATTTAAAAGGTAATCCTTACTGAACATTATGCCTCTTATCCATTTACTTAAACATTCTGATTGTTTAAGTGATAGCAGCTACACAGTTAATTGTAAAGCAGCATCCTAAGTTCATAAATGTGTGTACTGGTGAATGCAGACCACCAGTGCGTCATTGAGGTCACCATTTACTCAAACATGGCAGTTAACTAATTGAATCTATTCTTCTATTGCTCTTAATTTGTTATGTTACATAACAAACATCCGAGCAGTTGATGGAAGGAAATGCCAGCTTATCCCGAAACAGGCCTGCTCTGATGGGGTTGGCTCTGTTTACACTCCCCGTCTAATGTGGCTCTGGGATGCCTCCAACGCTCCTGCCAAAAAACAAAATGCCAAGATGGCCGATTCGGAAAAAGCTTGGAGCGAAGGAACAATACAAGGTCCAAAGAAGAGAAACATCTTGAGGGGTCCAAATTACTTCTGCTTCAACCATACACAGATTTTGACCTTTCCCAAACTGTCTGGGGAAGAAAAAAGGCAACCAGATTAAAAGTGAATAGAAATACAGGAGATGAGGCTTATTATGGAAGTTAAGGTAATTTGGTGGGTATAGTCTGATTATGTTACACAATCACCTTATTACAGTGGTCCAAATGGGATATGATATAAAAATATTGTTGATAATATATTAAAAGAAAACTAGATGCTCACAATATAAAAAAATACTCCTTGTCTTGATCGATATATAAAACAAGACAACAAGGCAAATTAAATTCTATTGCGTACAAAAGAAGATTTTTTTTTTTTTTATTGTCATTGTGGCATTTCCCTTTTAGAATTGAGGTTAACATTTTAGTATTGTGTTATATTTTTTAATGGTATTATGCATCTAGTTACTGTGAATTTGTGTATTGTGACTTTGCATTAATGTTTTAGGAATAATCTGTGCACCCATATCTAATGTTTTGTCTTAAATCTACAGACACATGCAACTTTTTAGCCAAACAGTCTAAAAGAAAATCAAAAAAAGTTTTATTGTACTAAAATGTACCGAAAAACATGCACCCTTACTGTGAACGGGCTTGCATCTCCACAAACCTGACTAATACATGGCTTGGAGGAGGGCCTCCTCCTGTTTGTTTCCATGGAAATGTTGTTCCTTCAGCTATAATCTTCCACAGTATGTAGTAAAGTTTTCATTTTCTATTTCCATGGAATCATGCAGGTGAAATGTCACCCCCATAAAGTTATATATTATACCTTTAAACCATTTTCAATCTTTTAAAACAACAAATAGAAATTTCATGAAATGCATTCTTACTTTGAAACTGAGGAATCTGAATTTGGCTGAGACTCACTAAACAAGTAGTAACAAGAGAAAGCAGTGGCTGATGACATCTGAAAGTGTGTAGGCCCAACTAACACCATAATCAGCATTCTCTTTTAAAAGTTACATTGTCCTTTGCCAAGAAAATGTGAAATCCAAATCATTTCATGTTACAAGAGTTTACTTTGCAACATTTGAAGTAAATCGAAGGCCAAAAGACAGACCAAGAAAGAAGAAGAGGAGGATTACGAACTAGCAAATTTGGCTCGAACGTAGTTAACATTCATCTGTTCCCATTTATTTGAAAACTGTAAAGCACAAAAAAGCATAACACAGTGTCATATTGTTATTGTAGCTGATCCTCAACCCCAAAAAAACAACAACAAAATGATTTAAAGCAGCTCTATAAGCAAAGTTAGAGTAAATGACTGTTCTGAATATATAGGCCTATTTTGTTGGTTACTGTTGAATGCATTGCAAATTGAAATGAACAACATAATTTACTTACAAAACCAATTAGCTTGGTTTAAAGTGTTTGTATAATTTGATTAGTAAAATAATTATTTATGCAAAGCTTTTCAATGACCCAGACTTTTCATCAGGAGTAAATTAGTGGCTATAACAGATGATTGGCGCAGCTGGTGTGTAGTGCTGTCTCCATGAGCTAAAGTCATGATAATTTATATGTGATCATAAATCATTAACATGTAATAAAATATGTTCCCACGTTGTCACATGTTACATTAATGGTGGTTATTTCACTTTTTTAACCTACACCAGCCATCCCTGACCTGAATAAAACACATATGCAAATACAATTCAAATCTTATCAATTAGCTGCAAAACCCCCGCTTGCATATATTAGGGGACATTCAGATTCACATTATAATGTGATGAATGCTGCTGTCTCCAAGAGTTTCAGGACCACCTTGGGATGTAGCCTGGATCCGTTTTCAAAAAGAGGCTGTTCTTCAATAGAACTGGGACACATACAAAACTAAACAAAAATAAGAACTAGGCTGCGGTCAAAACACTGCTCCAAATGGTTTCAACTGAATTTTTAAATAATCATTAAAATGCAGCTTGAGCAGTGGACAGGAGAGGCACTAAATAGAGTTTACCACTGTGTCTGGGCAGTTCCTGTGGGTCAGAAAGTGCACAAGCGTGAAATTGAAGGAGAGGTACTTCGTAAGAAATGGACAACAGGCCTGAAAAAGTATTTGATATGCAATGATTATCGTGGACAACCTTCAGAACAGAGGACGCTGTACCAACTGAGTGGCTGCCTCCTAGAATGACATTTACAAAAAATACTATCTCACTTTTTTAATTATCCCAATGACAATATTCAGATAATTGTAATCTATCAGAAATGCGCTAAAACATACTTGAAAATGGCAGTGGATGGACTGCTACAGTATTAAAGATATAAGTGCAGAAAAATCACCAAACCCTCATTTGAAAGATTATTGAAATTGCCTTTTCATTTTTAATCAGCCCCCTTTTAATCTACATTTTATTATAGACAGTAGTCACTATGCTAATTTTGCATACATAAAAAAGCAATAGCAATTTTCCCATATACATCTACATTACTTCTGACATTCTAATAAACACAATCATATTTGCCATTTATGGTGAATCCACAGTCCTAACGTCAGTCAGTTTAAATAAATCATTAAAGACAGTATGAGAGGCACTAAGCAGAGTATGTACTGTCTGGACTGTTCCCATGAGGTCAGTGAGTGCACAGGCGTGAAATTGAAGCAAGAAACGCTGATGGTTTTAAAGGAAATGTCAACTCTCCTCTCACTAATGAGCTATCATAGTGTGTGCGAGGGATGTCACATGATCAGATTTTTGAGTTACAATTATTTTGAGATGATGAAACACTGCACCAAAGACAAAAAGAAAGTCTAATAGATATTTGGTCATACATTTTATGGCCAGTATTATTCAAAAACATTCAGATTCAATTTCTTTTAGCTATGCGACAGGTTAGAAGTTTAAGATACTGTTGCTAATATTCTACTGACATATATGATTCGATGCAAGTACTTATCGTTTCTAAAACTTGTATCAAAACAAAAAAAGTAAAGTAAAGCAAAATACTAGAAGAAAATATTACAATTAGGACCTTTTCCTGTATTGTTTTACAAATGTGTTTATCTGTACCAGAACTAGTACAAGACAATGGGATAATAGTAAAGAGTGTATGTGAGTATTAAGCCTTTTCCTAAGTATTGAAATTGAGTTGGAAACTTTTATATTCTGACAAGACTAACTTTTAATGCTTTTTGATTCCCATTTAAATAAACAGAATTTGATCTTTTTTATTAAATTTTTGTATTAATTGAACATCTCTGATCCTAACGTGCCATAACTGATCCGTAAAGATAGTCACATGATTGGTTGTGAGGGACAAAGGGACACTGGACAAACAGCTCTCCATCATGGACACTCATCACTGCACCAGACTATAGAGGGATAGAGGAGCTCATTCTCCAACAGGCTCCTACAGCTTCGCTCAAACAGTGAGAGATACAGGACTACATTTATACCATAACAACTCAACCTTGTGTACCAAATAACTTAATATCATATCAAAGACACCATTTCATCTTTACACTGCATCTCCTTTTCAAACCTCTTGCATGTTGCCTTGTACTTTGACACGTCTTTTACCATTTTGGCTGATTAAACTTTAATTATTTAGACTTTTATTATGACTTTTTTTTTTATCTTATTATATTATAATATGTGAGCTGTTGTGTTCAAGTAATTTCCTTTGTGTATCAGTTAAATGAACCTGAATCTCTTATTGTTGACTTATTGTTTTTTATTACAGCAGCTTTTATAACAGATTAAAGCAATAACTGCAATCGCAATTACAATTTAGTTAATTACACAGCCCTAATCATAACATTCCATGTACTGCCTTTGACTGACCTGTATCTCCTCGTAGGCTTCGTCGATGGTGGTCACCTGGTGCTGTTCGTGAAGCGCCGGCTCGTCACAGAAGAAACACACCAGACTTTTGTCTGTCAGACAGAAGAGCTTGACTTTCTCGTGGTCTTTACAGGGGTAGGAGCTCCGTTGGGCGTTGAGAATGGCGTCTAGGGGGAAAGCCGAATACCTCTCTACGATGTTGGATAACTTGAGGCTGGGAGAAAGGAGAGGGTCGGCAAAGGTGCGGCGACACTCTGGGCAGTCCCTTGGTCCGTGCGGCTCCTGTCTGCTCCAAT
The DNA here is from genome assembly GCF_009829125.3 of Periophthalmus magnuspinnatus. Taxonomy (NCBI): domain Eukaryota; kingdom Metazoa; phylum Chordata; class Actinopteri; order Gobiiformes; family Gobiidae; genus Periophthalmus; species Periophthalmus magnuspinnatus. The sequence goes on along the minus strand of NC_047130.1, from coordinate 23,437,909 downwards.
GCTCGGTGATGCACTTTCTGCAGAAGTAGTGCTCACAGCCAAAGCTAACAGGGTCCTGGTAGATGCTCAGGCAAATGGAACAGAGGAGCTCGTCCTTCAGACAGCAAGCCATTTGAGAACACTGAAATCAAGCTGCATCTAAAACCTGTAGATTATTGGATGTAGTTTAATCGTGTGTGCAGAAGAGGCTCGCTGCCATGTGGGAGTGGACTGACGAGATCTTCAAGAAATCCTTTCTAGTTTCTGTTAATGAGAAATACCAGCAACTATGTCAGTAATCTATAATTAGAAAAACAGATATGTACATGAAATCACTGACAACTATAGACGCCTTAGTTACATATTAACAAACTGTTTAAACGATTATGGTAGGAAATATCTACTTCCCCAAGAACTAGAGGACCTCTATGCATACAATAGCCCCTGATTTAGATTTAAAATAGTCAGAAATCCAATATTTCTCAACATGTTTAACTGAATCCCCCTGTTTTCTGGCTGTATAAAAAAAGTGACATCATCCAATAAATTATTTTGTCTTTCCCCTTGCACGTGTTGCTCTAATCTACCTTCCTCTAGTCTAGCACGCATTACGTGGTAAATATAAAGGATTTAACGATCTGTAGCTGACACAGAGAAAACAGGAAAGCAAGAAACACCTGCGGCAGTATTATCCCTGCTGCTCCTGCCTCATTTCCCAGACTTCCTTAACAAATCCCTTATGGAAAGAGTTTAGTCCAAATGCAAGCCTCTATTAATTTTAACAAGCTTTCTCAATACATCAAAGAAGTTAACTGTCATATCGCTTAACAAACCGCTATTTAAATGGATTTCTTGCTGGCTGCATTTGTAAACATTGACGAGCACAGGACCACGACAGGAGAGGATGAGGGACAGAAAGAGACGCATAAAACAGGCTAAAACCAAAGTCAACAGGCGACGCGTTTAAGCACGAGGTCCAGCAACAACATATCAGACCAACGTGGGTGTTTATTTTAGAGATTTTGATTGAATTAGTTGCAAAAATGAGAAATCGGATCAACTTACTGGTGTCCTCGCAGCGACATCTGTGGCTCCAGTACAGGGCTCTTTCAGGAAGACGAGCGAACACAGCGGCAACAGACCGTACCAACTCAGACAAAAAGGGGTGTTTAAAAATTAATTATTGACAGAAAACAAACACAGATACAAAATCATCCACCGTACGAACCGTATTAGATAACAACAGCTCAATAAAATTACTAGCATTGTCGCGGAAATACGTAATTAATAGTATTTTTAATATAACTTTCCCTGTGTGAAAGGTAATGTGGTACAGTCTTCCTTTCACTCTCCTTAGCATCCAGGGCTAGCTTCTACATTTTACATGAGAAATAAATGAATATCTTTGAAAGGAAGATTGCGACATTAAGCAAAATAGTTAGTGTCAAATTTCACGAGTTTAAAATTTTAAAACATTAGATTTGGAGAGAGAAGGGAGCCAAAAGAAGAGGTGGCCTGTCATAACCAGATCTTGCCAACAGCTGTCAGTATTGTTCGTAAGTAACCACATGGGGGACTTGCTTTCAATAATAAAGTTTATCCAGTTTTGTTCTGGCCAGTGTTCAGTTTTTTCTACAAATGTAAAAGTAAAGGTTCATGTTCAAGTTCATGAAAGGAAAAACAAAATAAGAGTTAATAAGTTTATTTAGCTTTAAACAACATTTCAATGTCCTTAAGCTATTTCCCTATTACATTACAATTATAAAAACACTTTGTTTTCTTTACTTTAGGCTAGATCCTTCATGAGAACTTTTTTGTTGAATTATAATTTTGATCACGTCAACCACATAGGCTACACACTCACACATATACATACTAATGTTCTGATTTCTTTACATTTTAGCTGATTTTACTATTTTGTTGCACATAAAATCAGCTCATACCAACACAGCAGAGTGGTAGAACTCTTTTGACTAAATAATAACAATCCTCTGCTGTTTAAGAGTAGACAGAAAAACAAAAAAATAAAATAAAAATAACAAGTAGGAATTTACAATTAGACTTCTTATTTTACAATTATTTACATTCATTTTTTACATTAATACTTTTGTGCATATAAACAACATTATCAGTGTGCACAGCCATCTGACTTTTGCATCAATAAAACATGTAGCAAGAGCTGTACCTCACATCGCTGTCAAGTCCACCTTTCCGTTCGATGTTTTGTTCAAACCCACAACAAACATCGACTCCCCACCCTTTTAAAACAACTATTTACACAGACTGGTCTAGTGTTTTTGTTGACATATTATTCAAATTTCCACTTTCTTCCACAGACAGCAGTGAGGGCTTGCCATCTTCCTGCTGCAGAAGACTACAACTCTCCTCTTCCTCTCCAAAAGGGATTTTAGGCTCTGCTGGCGGTATGTCTGTGAGCATCACACCTGGAGGTCCACCAATATGCAAATTGATGTTGACATTGACCAGAGGACTTGGGACCATGCTTTGTGGACTTGTGGGCTGTGAAGAAGACTGCAAACTTGTACCAATTTGGGAAAAAACTTGATCCACGTTGGAGTGGAGAGGAAGAGGCTCGGACAAAGCAGACTGAGGTTGGCAAACAGGTATTGTTGACTGTAGTTGTCCATTAGATTTGCAGTTGCTAATGCAGTGATTTTGGTTGGCATCCCCATTCTCAAGAAGACACTGTTGTTCTGGCTGCACAGCTTTGAAACACGAATGCTCAGTATCCAGATAACAGAGGTTTGTCTGGTGAAAAAAAATAAGGGAAGTTAGGTGATGGCTTAAGCACATAGAAACCTGACCCTGTGCTAGTAACCCTGCCAAACATCTTCACAATGAGAAGCAGAACATTTAACTACGTAAACCGTACTTCGTAGCTTCATCAGTTCACAAACATGCATAGCCTTTTATAGCAGTGTTTTTGTTTTTTTTGTTTTGAGTACCTCCTAAGCTTTGTCTCACACTCCGGGTATCTTCGAACTCGGGTACTAGGCAAATAAATCTCTAAACTACAGTGGTATATTGTTAGTTTTTACTGTTATATTTCCTTGTTTTAATGTTGATAAAAATAATAAAAAATAATATTCATTTTCACCTTCTTTTAAAATCTGAAAGTACCTCCTGTTTGAAAAACACTGTTCTATAGGGATTATTAGGAAGGTTTCATCTACTCTTAAGTCAATTTTGGAGAAATATGCATCTATGTGATGCAGAAAATGGTGCATCTGACAAAATAGAATACATAAATAGAGTAAGTTAGATGGATATATGCAATGAAGTGGAATACAATAATACTTACATTATCACTGTCTGTGTCACAGTTTCCATTTTCATTGTCTACAGTAGCTAAAAACAAGTAAGAAAAGATTGATTTTTTTTCCCATTTACACTGAAAACTATTGTATTTTTGATTACCTTTCTTGAAGACTTGTTTACGAAATACTACCAGAACTACCACAATGAGAATCAGAAAGATGCCAGCAACACTTCCAAAGCCCGCAGCTAGTTTTAAAAAGAAAAATAATATAATAAAATAAATTATAACATTTCAACTTAAGATTTCAAACTTGTTTACATTATGGGTGCAATAATACTTGTAATGACAATGAAGTCACTGCAGCAGTGTTTGCAAATGCACTTATTTCAGTTACTAACAATAAACATGCTCTGAAATTCATGTGATTGTATTTGTTTAGCTGTTAGTATTTCAGTAGAAATTTCAGTATTTCAGAGGAGGCCGTTATTTGAATTTGAATCAAATCAAGATGTCATTTCAAACTAGCGAGGGGCTTTTTAATCGGGGGGTTTACAGTCAGTCCTCTGTCAGTAAAAGCATGTGGTGTGGAGCTGAAGGTAGTGGAATATTTTTGCGTGTGTGTTAAATGGCTGTCTGTCTTAATAGTGTCTAGAATTCATATTGAAAGACATTTTTAATAGATTTTTATAAGAAAACATTTAATTGAATCAGTTGTTAACACTCTTAAACATGCTTTTCTGTAAAATCACAATTAGATATTTTTCCAAAACTGTTCAGCTGTAGTTACCATACCTAGTTGTTTATCTGGTCCAGTGTCCAGCGGCACTTCGCTTATTGTCCGACTGAAACGTTCTGTTGAAGAACTAAAATTGCTAGGACCTGGGGAGTTTGAGATTTGTTTGGGAATTGTCTTGTGCTCAGTAACTTGAATTCCTGGCATTACTGTAGATTCTGGTTTGGTCTTAAGCATGACCGTGGGTTGGGTGCTTGCAGCAACTTTGCATACTGTGTCTGAAGTGGCATTGCCTTTACTGATAATGTGGCTTTCACCGCAGCTAAAGAAGACAGAAATGGGGTCAGTGTACATCCTGACATGAGGTAATGCTTGAGATAGTAGTGCTTACATTGAGTGGGGTTTGCAGGCTTCAGTGGAGATAGTGTCAGAGAAAGTCCCCTCTGGACACTTTTTACATGTTACATTAGATGTATTTGTCACTGTAGTAAACAGAGACTGCACATTATTAAATAAATAATAACATAACAATAACCATTTCTGAATAAATTATAAATTAAATAGTTACACAATTTTAAATCTAAAAGGAAGAAGGTACAAGGTGCTAGATCAATAAATCATAACTCAGATACTGGCTAGCATACAAATAGATACTACATAGATAGGTACTGAATAATATAACATAAATAGGATGAAATTTCACACTTCCTGAATAGTCTTAGAATGGTCTTGATCAATCAAAACAGTCTGTTGCCTAAAAAGAATAGATGATAGATTACAATCCCTGTAGCATCTGAATTGGCTTTGAATATCAATCCTTTTCCTAGTATTGAAATAAGGTTTGAAACACTATGACACATGTGTCAAACTCCAAGTCCGCGGGCCAAATGTGGCCCTCCACATCATTTCATGTGGCCCTTGACAGGGAATATTAAAAAGTATGATGGTTTTAAAATCTCAATTTATCAGGAGATATGCAGTTGCTCATCCATATCTAGGCAAATGCTTATGCAATATTTGTTACTTGTATAAATAATAAATACAGTAACAGTTAATTAACAAGTTAAAAAATGTGCTAGATATTTTACATCTGGACCTTTGAGAGCAGACATTTTGCTGATGTGGCCCTCGGTGAAAATGTATTCAACACCCCTGCACTATGAGGTGGCGCATTTTCTTGTCAAAACTGGAGCAACATTTGCCAGTTTGCTAAGACAAAATACCTTCCGGCCTAGGACCAAACCACCACTAAGTGCTGAATAAGCGTTACTTTTTGGCTCTAAAGTGGTATTTTGAAATGTCATTTTATGTTATTATAATGTTAATAAACTTGCAATGTAATGTGCTATACTTAATTAAAAGTAATTTTTCATACTAAAAGCCAAAAGTAAAATCTGTCAACTGGACAAAAAGTAGTAGGAGTGAAGGTGTTTCGCTGCTCATCCAAGCTGCTTCTTCAGTTTCTGTCAGATTACTGGTGGACACTGCCTAGGCAGATTTTACTTTTGGCTTTTACTATGGACTGCACCTGGACGACTGAGGGATTACACAGACATGTACTTAATTAAATAGTAAATATGTTACCTGGCTTTGATGCACCAAATCCTTTTTTGCATTTTCTGTAGGCGGCACATTCCTGACACTGGCCATTGGCATTTCCAATGGCACAGTACCTGCCCGACTTGCACTCACACTTAGCCCTTTTAGTGGAGGAGCAGTTCTGTGCATACTGCAGACCCTTCACTAAGAGCGAGAGGCATTACTTTAAAAATAACCCACAAAAAGACATAGACATAGATATTACTAAGTTTTGTAACAGACCATCTTTGCATTTGACACAGGAGATGCAGTTTGAGGCAAAGTTCCAGTTCTCATTATACTGGTCTGGTCCACATGGTTCACAGACAGAGTCATTAGTTTCAGTGCATTCCTCCTTCAGCTTATGTCCTAGAAATAAAATAACAGGGGAACAAATGTCAACTTGTTAAAGAAAGTAGGGCTGTGCAGTTAATCAAATTTTAATCCAGATTCAGTAATTTAATTATCAATAATCTTCTTGGGTCTTTTGGGTTTTAAATGGAGGGGTCTACAGCCAATCCTCTATCAGTAAAAGCCTGTGGTTCGGAGCAGAGTTCAGTGGTTCAGAGTTTATAGTGAAAGAAATTCAGTGGTGGAGTGTTGGAGTGATATGGCAAAAAAAAAGTCACAAATTGACTTTATTTTAACAACAATTGGTGATGGTGGCAATTGTCCAGAGCATGACAGAGCCTGACCAATGTGTGGACGGAGAAAACTAAGCACTATCTGTAAGCATGTACACTGTAAATTCTGGATTAAACAAAAGAAGCATGAAATCACAATATTGTGGTCAAAACTCCAAACTGCAAGATGTTTGCATGGTCAGGCAACAATTAGATGTTATATTGTAAAATTCTAATCCCTATTTATTTTTATCCATTCATAAAACCACGTGTTTGTAAACCTACATTTTATGAACCATCTGCTGTTTACCCCACTATAGACAATAATTGCCTCCACATTTAAAACATCACCACATATTTCCACTGTCGTGTCATCAAAGCGCTCACTTCTTTTCATGTTTTACTGACGTGGTTCCGTGTGCATTGTATGCTAGATTTTACATTCAGATTATATTAATAATAACCCAGAATGCAGTGTCTTGTTGTTACTGTTTTAGTATTGGTAGAGACTTGCACATCTGATAAAAGCTGAGTCTGTGTGCTGAGTCCAAAGACAAAAAAAAAAAAAAAAAAAAAGATCTGCACCTGTGATGGAAATTTAAGTATATTCATGTTGCATTTGATCTATGTCTGTGTGTTAGACCCAGACCAGACATTAAGATGAGTGAAGGCTCTGTTTCCATCCCACAGGAAACTCGTTGTTGTTCTACCTATCTATCTAAAAGTTCATTATCGTATGGGTATGAAACAAAAGTCATTCTGCTTTGAAATGTATGTAGCATTGACATTCTGGCATAAATAGTCAGAGGACATAGACGGGGACGTAGACGGGGATATAGATTGGGTTTTAGAGACTGGGGGAGAGGCTGAAAGGCTGCCAGTCTGTGTCCAGGGTTAGGGTTAGGGTTAGGCCCTGTCCTGTCTGTATCTGCTGTAACATAGAATAAAACTTTTCTGTTTTTCAAAACTCACCGGGCTTCGCAAATGGATTACTTTTCATCTAGAATTGTAATTTTTTCCACAACAGCACCACAGTTCACAAATATTTTAATAGCACCGCAATGTGACATTTCAGGGTCAAGTCCTTCTTCAGGCACATACTGTTTTAGTACTCACCTGGGGGACATCGATCGCAGCACAGGCCTGACCGTTCACTTGTGTACGTTACAGAGCTTGGACAGACCCGACTGGTGGCTGCTACAGAATGCACAGAGCTCATCTGGTGGGAAAAAAGACTCACTTTTAGCACAATTTATCGTCTCTTATTCAAATGAAGACTTCACGCTAACGCCTGAATGTGGCTGAAATGAGCAGTGGAAATTGTGACTTAGCCTACTCTTACATCTTCAATTCAGTTCCATTGCAAAAATGCACAATTGAGAATCTGTAGTGTTCAAAAGCAAGCAGTTCTTTTGAGCCAAATATTATAGAAAAGACTTATTTTTTGTATTAAACGTGGTGACATATTATTACATTGAGTTTTGGTGAGAAAAGAATTTCAAAAGTATGTGAAAAATGTAGCTTGAATAAAGTCTATGAGGTCTTAAATATCGGTCAACACAGACTAAAACTGTCTATATTACAGGGAAAAAAACATAGCCAAGTAAGTTTTTGTAAATGTAAATATTCCTGTATTAAAAATAGTTAATAATGTTAAAAAAAAAAACCACACATACAGAGCATTTTCCCAGTGCCAAAATTAGCATTGGCAAAATTGCAAGTCATGTCTGCTGACTACAAATGCTATATTTATTTTAATTTTATTTATTCAATATTTTACCAGGTAAGTTAATTGAGAACACCTTCTCATTTGCAATGACAACCCGGTCAAGAGGAAACACAATACAGAATATATTCACAAACAGTCACACATCAAACAGTGAAACAGTGAATCATAACATGAGTGACACAGTGACACATTTGCAGATTAAAGATATAAAAGTATTAAACGCATGTGCACTTATATTGTAAAATACTCAGGACTGAGTTTTTAAAAGTCGACAGAGGTAAAAACTAAATGTTATAGTGTTGTAGGTGGTTCCAGTCATTTGCAGCCGAGGACTGGAATGAGGAGTGGCCAAAAGCTGTGCGGGCTGCGGGCTTTAGGAATGACCAGTTTAATGTTGCTGTTGGAGCAGAATGTGCAGCTGGAACTGTGGATGTTTAGTACTGAGCTGAGGTTGGATGTAGTTTTACCAATTAAAAACTTGTAAATGAATAACCAGTGTGGAGAGAGGGCCACTTCACCATGATGTAAAGAGTGCAGTGATGGGTGGTAAACGGTGCACCTGTAGTAAAGTGGATAGCTGCATGATAAATCACATGGAGCTTGTGCAGTAGTGTCTTTGATGCTGATCTACAAACTAAGCCCCATAATCCAGGATCGGGAGGACTGTAGTTTTAAACTTTTGTGGGGTGTGTAAAGCAGTTTTTGTAGCAGTATTTTAAAAAAAAGTTCTTGATTTTGTTTAGTAAGCAGACTATTAATGTGCATTTCAAAAGCATCAAGCCATTTCTTTAGGTACTTGTCGTGATTGACAATCTGAATCTCCAAATCGTCCAAGGACACAATTTTGTTTGAGGTCTCCATGTGTGAAAGCTGATAAAGATCATAGATTTTGTCGTTTTCGTGTTCAGTTTTAAGTGGAGGTTAGAAAAGGTATGTTGGAACAATTTGAAGCTGTTCTGAAGCAGGGAGATACAAACTGTGTGCATAAAGGATGGTCTCATCCACATGTAAATGCATTATAGATTGTCCTGTGGCTTGTGTGATATTGTTAATACAGATATTGAACAGGGTGGAGCCAAGAATATATCCCTGAGGCAGATCTTTATGGAGAGGTAGAGTCTCACTGACTGTACGCAGCCAGTGCAGTAGCTATTAAACCAAGCTGTGCTGCTGTCAGAAAAACCTGTCTCTGTTAACTTGTTCTGTAGAATATTTTGATCTACGGAGTCAAAGGCATTGGCCAGGTTGACAAACATGGCCACACAGTACTCCTTGATGTCAGGAGCACTTATAATGTCGTTGAGAACTTTCAATGTAGCAGTTAAACAACTATGACTAGCCCTGAAACCAGATATCACAGAGTTATAGATATAGTGAGACTCCACGTGATCTAGTGTTGCCTGTTAACAAGTCATTCCAATATTTTCAAAATAGAGCAGCAGTTCACGTCACGTTTGTCACCTTCTTTAAATAAATGGATGACTGCAGCAGATTTTCCGTTTTGTGGGAAAACTCCAGTCTGTAGAAAGAGATTGAATAAACTACATGCTAAAGGAATATGCTTATGTTCAGGGTGGTTTATTTGCTGGCAGCTTAGCATGAGTAGGTGTGAAGTTAGTAAATAATTCACTCAGCTGTAAAAAAACAAAACACTGAGGATCTGAAAGACCGCTGTTTACGACTAAAGCATTATTATATCAAAGACAGAAGTTAGAATATACTTGAGTTTAACCTAAGCAATACTAAGTAGCAATTATTATGGAAAAAAGGAATTAAATGATAGTATTTGGTTAGGTTTGCCTTGTAATCGCTTTAGTCCGAAGTGCACCTGCTTTCCCCACGAGCCAGTTTTCCTGTGTGAAGGGCCGTGTGGGCAGACAGACAGCTTTTGTTCTATTTAAGAGATGCATTTCACCTGTCACTCCCCTTTTCTGTGGGCCTTACAAAGTCTTAACTGTGTCTAACTTTGGGCTCTTTGCTCCTGCGTACACACTCACACAAACTGCTTTTTAAAAATGAAAAACAGTAGCAGAAGTCACAAAACCAAAGTGCAATTCAATGCCCTTTTGATGACAGAGAATGTGAGAAGCTCTGTACAGCATTTGTATTGCAGGAAACGAGGCAGGCAGCAGGGAGGATGCGGCTGTTTAGAGGCATAAACTTTAATGACCACCAACACAAAGAGGTGAGAGGACAATCGGGCCTGTGATAAACACCAACCACTGAATTATAGAGTCAATGCAATTAAACAGAAGCAATTCATTTAAAGGTCATGTTATTGCTTTCCTTGGAATGTTTGACACTATGGTATTAAACATATCTATCTGCATTTATTCAGTTACATGTGTTTTAATGGGAGTCACCTCTCTCCACAGATCTGACCTGTAACTAGTCCAGATGGCGTCACCTGCTTGTCTCCATTTAGATAGATTAGTTTAATGCCATGCTGGGGTACATTCTAGTGAAAGCAGTAGCATATTCATGGGGACAAGTAGGTAGCGTATTCTCTACCTGAAAAGTTACCTAGTGTAATTAGGACTAAAGTAGGATGAAAAAGGAAATAAACTTGAATTACTGCTAGATCATGACTAAACTGGGACCAAACCAAGACATTGTATTGTGTTATTGCAGCCAAGCCATAATCAAATCCTGTTTCTGTTATTAAGCCATGTTTATCTTTCTTGGATTCTTTGATTCTGTTGAAAACTTATGGCTCAACAGTCAGTGGGAGCACCTTTTCAATGACTATTTTCAACCATGAATGGCACCATTTAGCATCTTTAACCACTTTTTTATATTACAGATAAAGATTTGATTTGCCCCGGCTTTGCAAAAAGCTATTACCAGTTAATCACAAACTTTGCCACACTCTTTACTCAGTTAATGAATACTGCACTTTGCTTTTCGGTTACATTATAGAAATACAGTTAAAAAGCTGCAATGTATTTTCAGTTTAATCCCAAAATTGTACCACGCAAATTGAATTAACCAGGTGTAACAATATGTCGGCACTAGGGGTGATCAGAGGAATGTAGTAATGCCAATAGCTGGTCAACCTGCTCTCTCCAAATCAGACGCATTCAAACGCATAAATATGAAAACACCTACCTGTACAGTTACAGTTTGGAGCAAAACCAGAAGAAAAACTAAATCCTCCATTGCTTCTCTGAAGGTGAGTGATGTGTGAGGACAGAGACGGCAGTGTGTGCAAGCTCTGCAGGAGGCGGGTCAGACGAGTGATTTCCCTGAAATGTGCCGAGAGTTTTTGGAGGAAGGAAGCTAGCAAAACCCCATAAAAGATTACAGGTTAAGTCTGACATTGCACTTCCAGACATTAGTCTGGGGTTTTCTATTTACAAACATTAGTTTAGTTATTATTGAATGAGTTATAAAACAAATCACTGCATTCCAGGATGGCTGAAGTGGCAGAGCTCATGTCCACAAAGGGGAAAATTGGAGCACAGATTGTCTGATACCGGTGGATCGTTGCACCCTTCCCTCTCTTGTGAACGAGACATGAGAAAACTCCTCCACTGAATGGGGGCAGATTTTAGAGCCCTGACAGCTCGACTGTGTCCAGTCTGTCCCTCAAACTGCACATTCCATATCCCAGTGTCCCAGTCTGACTTTAACCAGTGTGAGCCTGTGGAAGGGGGTTGACTTAATCTTTTCAACCAGGTTCCATGGAAAAAATGGGCCCGTCCCACTTTACTAACTGTTCTTCCTTATTGGAAAAATATGACCAACATTGACATTTTATTATTTGCCACTTGATATCTTTCAGCCCCACACTGCTCACCAGTTACATTATTCATGTCTGTTAAAGTTTGTCTTTATACACATCTGATACAGTGATGTAGTAGTTTATTATATCGTGTGCTTTAATCATATTATTTTGTTTTGTTGGTTCCAGAGTAGGAGCTGTATTGTGCACAAAATTTCCCCCTCCCACATCATTTGCTTTTCTCTCATTTTGGCTTAGCTTGTGGCATACGTCTCGTGTGTGATGCTCACATTACTATGGCTGTAGCATTGTACTGTAAAGGCCTCCTTCAATAGTTTCACCCACAATAGTGTATGACACATGGAAGTAACATAAGCGGAGGTAGAAGTAATAGTTAGAATAAGTGCAATGTGTTGCTTTCAAAATGGTTTACTGAAAATATAAGGTGAAGGTATGCATTCATATTTTTGTCTTAATTTTTTTTAGTTTGATGATAGTGCAAAACAAGACGGTGACTACAGTGGAACACCTCTATGCTGCATCTCACATAGTTCATTCTCGCCTACATGGGTGGATGTGACTTCCTGTGCTGCATCTTTCTGGGCCCTTGACTTTGCAGTGTGTGGCCCTTAAGTGAGGAAGTGACAAAGGAAGTCAAAAACAGAAGTATGCATCAATCTGGAGCCAAAACACACAGTGGGAAAAGGGAAATTTGTGGTCTCAAGCCAACTGAAAGAACAGTAGTAAGATAACAGATATAATACTGAACAATGTTAAGATCTCTGTTGGTTCAAGTACGTATGCCTTTTAATAATCTAGTTAAATAAAAACTCCACAACTGTGCTCACATAGGTCTTGTTCCTGCTCAAACTAAATTAAATTTTACTCAAATTGAATTGCTTTTTCATATTTCATTTTTAATGAACCTATAGATTTTAAATAGTCCATTATCACTGTGATTATTATACGTCTTTACAAGATGAAAATTGACCTTCAAGAGTAGATCGTAAAATAAAGTTTCTATTACAAGTCACGGTTCTAATATTATGCATCATTAAACATGGGTTCCTCACTAGGCTACATATTACCATTATGAATGCTGACAGCACTTTTAAGAGTCTTAGACTTCTTGTGCAATGTCACTGTTTTTCTAGTGTTGTGAAATTTCATGAACATGTGTTAAATGACTGGTTTTTAGCTGACTTTGTTCCTCATTTTCTGCTGGTGTTCAGAAGTTGATTTGACATAGCATCAGTTAAAATGATGGCATTTTAACTGAACTAAAGGCAAAACAAGATCAAAATAAGAAACAGCCAGCAGAGATTCAGTTCAGAGATTTTTTTAGTGAGTTAATCCTTCTCTACTGGATGCAATATGTAAAACATTGCTTAAAATCTTTGTTTTCTTTTTCTGATTGAAAAGTGTGGGAAGTTGTGTCGACTTAGAAGAGACACTTGTGGTATCTGGTGAGACCTTTGTTGATCTGATGTCTTGAAAGCAGACAGGTCCTGACAAACACAAAACAATAACTATATGTTAAAACATGTTTCTAGATGTGCAAAACCATCTCATTTGCCTTGAGTAAAAAGCTACCAGTAGATTACTGCTCTGTGAAAATGTGTAGCAAACAAGAATAACATTTGAACCTGTTCGACGAATTCTTAGCGGTTTGCCATATTTAAAGGCCAGGTTCTCACCTCAAGTTCCTTATTTTCAGCTTCCCTCTTTGTGTCCAAACTGCTCCTCAGATCAAGGTTACTCTGTGACGTTTCAGCGCTTTGACCCTTGTTGGACCAGCCTGACAGGCAGTGCTGCAAAAAAAACGAAACTCCACATGAGAAAGAGCAAGAAGAAAATTCTTGTTATTGTAGCATCATCAATGCATTTCAATCAGTGATGAGTTGATTACTCAACATGTGTAAAATTGCATGAGGAACATACTAACGCAAAACAAAAAATCTAAAATTACACATGATGTTCAAATAAATAATATAAAGAAAATGCATACTAGCAGTAGTAATAGTATAATACATAGAATGAAAACCAAAAAATTCAGAATGGCTGACAAGACAGTGAGGGGCGTTGTCATTAATACCAAGGAAGGACTTTTTAAGCAGTGGCACAATACAGTTTTTACTCACTGAAGGCAAACTTAGACTGTCCGATGGGTCGAAGCTGCACCTGCGATGAGCCTTGTATTTGTGTGGAGGCAGAAGTGTGGAGCGAGGAATACTCACCCTAGGAATGAAAACAAATATACTGTTTATCTATAGACCTTAAAATCAAGTAATACAATGTGATTGTGAAAATAGCGTTATAAAATAAAGGCTTAAGTTTGGAATTGGTGATCTGAATAGATCACTGGCTTAAACACTGGCTATGTTCACACCAAAATCTGATTATTATCTGATTTCTGGACCTCTATGATTATTAAAATGACATGTAAACCACAAAATCTAATGTAAGTAATCTGAGGGGCCATGATCAGAAATAAATCAGATGATTTTGCAGTTTTATATGTAATTTTGAATAGTCTTATAACTCAAAAACATCTGATAATAATCAGATTTAGGTGTGCAGCCACTGACTGACCGGATTCTCTCATTGGCTCTTCATTTTGAACATAAATTTGAACAGTGGTGGGAAAAAGGAGAAAACCATGCAAAATGTAGAGTGTTAACAAAACCATTGAGCTATAATTAAAGGTAATTTTGTAACCCTTTTAGAGTCCATATAGCATGATGCATGTCATAAGTAGGTCATTGTCATGCTCCTTAGGACAACAGACCTACTTACACAGTATTACCTTATGAGAGCAGGTTCCTTCGCTGTGTGTGGATGCTCTGATTTGTGTTTTTTGCACACGGGGCAGCACTCCTCAGAAATTAGAGGAACTGGAAAAAGCCTGTTGTTTATCCTATAGGAAAAGGTACCTGTAATAATGTAACAGATTAGATACAATCTCAATAAGCCTAGTATCCCAAAGAGTTAGGCATATTTGATATGCAAAACTTCAAGACAAGGAAGGGACTGGGAATTATATAATATGAATGTGCGTAGTATCTAAATTAGATTATTACATTAAAATCTGGGCAAATCAAACAGATCCAGATATTTTTATTTGATAGCTTGGAAAATATAGATACAAGTGATAAGGAAATCAATATTGCAAATTACAACATTTTTCATTGTGACAGACAATCTAAAGGAGGTGGTGTTGCCATTTATGTTAAAGATCACCTGTTTGTGGACCTTTTATTCTCCTGCTCAAAAAATGTTTTGAATATCTGTCTCCATCTGCTATATGTAAATAAGTGTGATAAAAAAAATGGCTGTTGCTTGTATTTACCGTGTACCTCCTAAACTGGAAAATGACAAAGTCCTAATGATGAGCGATATAAATATTAACTGGCTGGGGAAAGAGTCCAAAACTTTGAAAGACCTAAGTAATGGCCTGAATCTCACACAAGTAATTTTATTCTGGCTAGTTCTAACCCTAGAAATTTAAATAAGGGCACACTCATTAATATAATCTTAACAAGCAAACCTCTGAACCTGAACCTCTGGCAGATAGCAGTCACATTTACTCTTTAAGACCTTACACAGAGGTCTTACATGCTCTTCACTCCATAGACCCAAAGACATCCACGGGAGCTGATGACGTTGGCCCAAAACTTCTGTTGCCTCATATTTAATTCAACCTCTATTACATATTTTTTATTTATCAATTCAAATGGCAGTTATGGAGTTATGGAATAACAGAAAACATTTATGGAAAATGTTTTGCCTTTGAAAAAAGAAAAGTTACTTACAAATCAAGTTAATTTTTAAAAAAAATAAATGCTCCATTTTGAAGTCTTGTCAATTGGGATTCAGAAATGACTCTCACTGTAACCACAAACTGTTTAAATAGCATTTTCACAGCCCTTGATGACAAACAAGATTGTGTAGTACTATGTATTGATTTAACTGAAGCTTTGACGGAGTAGATGATAAAATCCTCTTAAAGGGCCTGTAGCATATTGTATTTTTTGACAATGCTACATGTAACTCATTCCAAAACCATCTTTCAAAGAGGACCCAGACAGTAGCAGCCAATAGATTTAAATCAATGCTTTAAACTTTAGGCAAAGGAGTGATCCAAGGCTCAATTTTGGGCCCTGCTACTTTTTACTTAAATTTCTTAATTACATTGGTTGCAATTTAATATAAAGCCTCATACATTTATTTGCAAATGATGCTGTTTTATTTGCATGTGCTCCCTCTGTTGATCAAGTGATTTTAAAACTGCAGCAAGATTTTAATGAAATTCAAAATTCCCTCAAAAATCTTTAATTATCTTTGAATGCAAATAAATCTAAAATATACCTTTAGATACACTCTTAGATTAACTCAGCCCTTCATTTTGTAACAGGTGATGAATTTGAAACCACTCTATGAAAAGTATGTTGGCCATCGCTGTCTCTTAGAAGAGAACAACACTCTATAAAATGTATTTATATGGGACTACTTGATAGACTGCCTGAATATCTCACTTGTTTGTTGAACTTTGATGAAGGAACTTTTAATACAAGATCTCATGATTGTCTAAGTCTAAAAACTGTCTGCACTAGAACTGAAATGAGGAAAAAAGCTTTTGGTTATTTGGCTTCCCAAAAATGGAATACATTTCAAGGACATGCAAAACTAGATACATTGGTGGCACTAATGCACTTTAATAATCTGGCGATAAACATTTATGACCACACCTGCAACTGTTTTAAAGTTTTAAACAGATCTATGTAGTTATGTGTTTGTATTCTACTGTATTTTAATAGGATGGTCATTAAAAAGAGAGTCTGATACTCTCATTGGGCTCTCCCTGTATAAATTAAGATAAATGAAAAGTGAAATGAATACAAGATACGTTCAAGTACTATTATGTTAAAGTACTTCTTACATTGATGGGTGTCTTTTTTAATGTCAGGGATGGTGTCTGACACTGATGGTAGGGTTGCATCAGATTCCTCAGAAAACCTGTTGGAGGAAGCAGTCGATTTATAAAAGCTGTTGAGAAAAGTTGTTGTGGTTGTAGAGCCACCAGACAGTATATCATTCTATCTATCAAAGTTTTATAATTTATAAAGTCCTACACAGAAAAATGCAGATAAAAAACACATTTGAAAAATAGTAACAGAAATGGCACACTGTGCTCTATGCTCAGAATGAACCAAAGCCATATCATCTTGAACTTGAAAATGTAAATGACATGGAAATTAAAATTAAATAAATGCCTTTATTTTAGTGCATTTTGTTTGAAATCTTAAGCAATGGGGCTTTAAACAACCAATTAATTCCCTCACTAAAAGCAAGGCAAAGTTTGTATTTAATAAGTGCATGTGTTTAAAAAACATATTTTGATAACACATTGTCTCTCATTATGTAAAACTCACCCCGAGTGTCGACTGTTCACACACTGCTCTCTGTTCAGAGCTCTGAATCGGCACAGGTCGTTAAAAAAGTCATCCGAGCGTTCCATTAATGAGTCCTCAGCATCTATGACTCCTGAAAACAATCATCATGTGTTTGCGTGATTCACAGGTTTCAGTGGTGTGTGTTTTTTTCTGTTGATACAGTACATTTCAGGAGCTCAATTCTAAAAGTACCTGCAATCCAGTCATAACCCAGGAGTGGTGTTAAATGGTGGCGGCCTATACTTGATTGTGCTTCTTCACTCTGCTGTCCTTTCTATGAAAATACAGAATGATTAGTAGGATTTCTTTAATCCTTGTAACATGTTACTTTTTTAACTTAATTACATTAGAAATACAGCACAGAAAATTGATCTGAGAGTATATCTACAGTAACCATCTGCCCCTCTTTAGGTTGTTCTGCACCGCCATTTAGGCCTCTGTCCCCAATATCCCACTATTTCTTTGGAGCCACATGAATTGTAGAACAAAGTAAATAGAGAACATCATAATATAAAATCTAAATTGTTTGGGTGTACTGCATGACGTAATACATCAGATGTTTTGACCTGTGGCTATTCTAATCTCCCTCTGTTTTTGAGTTTATATACAAAAAACTTATACAAAAGCTTACATTTCTCTTGTCCGTCCTACCAGATGGCTAGATAATCCCTCTTTTACTACATTTTAATGTATATTGTTTAATTGAGAAACCTACCGTGGAGGATTTAGAGCGGGGTGACACTGAAGTGCATCTCACATCATCTGTTGTGAGCTCAGATTCCATGGTAGATGTCTGAACTGGAGGAGAGTGTTCGATAGCATCTGTCGTGGTCACAGAGAAAGACTATTAAATTATGATAGCCACATTTTAAATTTTATATACTTGGGACCCTTGTAGATATGAAATGTTGTATTGGTACTTATTTAGATCTGATTCGCTCTCTGATTCTTTGTATGTGGCAGTGAATGGCACAGATGGTAGGCTCTGTTTAGGTTCACCACGTTTGTCCCCAATATATTTTATTCAGTTAAATAGCACCATCTCGTGTTAGCAGCGGCGTACCACACTTCATTTCTATTTAACGTTAGCTAGCAAATCGGCTAAGGAAATCGCAAGGCTTATCTGGCGTTAGTTCAACACTGTTTTACCTGAAAATGTAACTTTGGGTCTAGCCAGAGCTGCCCGGGCTGAACCCTGGTTTCCATCCGTAACAGTCCACACCTCTCCGGCTTCACAGCTCTCCTCTGTCCCGTCCTCTCTGTCTCTTTTTCGGCTCTGCAACCCACCGCTCCCCGCCTCTTTAAACTTCTCCCTTTGCTGCTGAAGATGAGCCATCAACGCCTTGTTTCGCTCTCGCAAAACATTCACTCGATCGGCGGACGACATTTTATTATTACAAGTACCGGTAATTCTTATAATCTTGTCCAAATGTAATGTTTATTAAAAGTTCAAATCCTCGCCCCTTTTTTTTTTTTTTTTTAAATTAGACCACTCGTTAAAGCAGCTCCATAACAACGCGTTGACAACAATGCCGTGATTGGTTACTGAGGCTTTACCCATAATGCCTTGTTAGTACAGGGCATTTCTTAAAGAGACAGAAGCACTATTTTAGATCTGCAATACGAAGGACAA
The DNA here is from genome assembly GCF_009829125.3 of Periophthalmus magnuspinnatus. Taxonomy (NCBI): domain Eukaryota; kingdom Metazoa; phylum Chordata; class Actinopteri; order Gobiiformes; family Gobiidae; genus Periophthalmus; species Periophthalmus magnuspinnatus. The sequence continues at coordinate 23,419,177 of NC_047130.1, read as the reverse complement.
CCAGCTGAGGGCGATGTTCACCTTCCGGCAGTAATATTCCAACAGTTTAATGATATCCTACATAGAGATTATCAAAACAAGAGCAAAAGGAGTGATTTGAACGATTTGAACTTTGGCCAATATGGTCAAGCAGCTATACATTTTGGATCATAGTGTCAAAGCAGGTTTTGAAGTTTCCCGAAACAGTCTCTACTATTACCATTTATCCATCAATTCTAAATCCATAATTTGTACTACATCTATACCTTCCACTAATATTGAACCTATGAAATTAATATAGGCCTATAGCATATACCTTACATATATATTATTTGTTAAGCATAGATTGTAGTCGATGTCGTCGATCAAGACTTAATAGCCCAGATATATAAAAGTGAGTACATGGACATCTTTTAAAATTTCATATAAAATTTTATGTGCATATTTATAAAGGACAGTTGTAGACAGACAGTTATTGCTTTAAATAATGGGATGCTTCATTGAAGACATAAAAAGCCCTTGGACCAAAGTTGAGCATAAACAGTACCAACAGAGATTCAAAGTGAACAGGGACAAAGTAGGACACCATAACAGGGAGACACTGTAACTAAGGAGACTTTAAGAGGTGTAGAAAAAACAGCCTTAAATCTCAGAACACGGTACATTGAGATACGATGTCTTGGCACTTTAAAGTTTAGACTAAGTATCCTTCAAAGCAGTAATAAATAGTGAGGTAAGGTTTACATTTCCTTATACACATTCAGCAGATCCCATGTTGTACAGCAGGCCTATTACATAATATGATTCACTTAAGGTACACAGAGTGACTGAGACTGTCTTGGCTTGTGTCTCCAGTGATCAGTGCAGCTGGGAGTACTAGTGTGCAAGACTAAATAATTATGTAGCATAGTTCTTTATATGGTATTGGCTTAACTAATCAATAAGTGTTTATATTTATCCTGACTCTTTGGAGATATGCAAGCGGCTTGTTGCTTGTCACTTTATAGGGCTATCAATTAACTGAAGTTTTAATGTCTTGATTTTTTAATATAATACTTTATACTTTTTTTTTTAATTTATACTGTATAGTATTACATACTATGAGTTAGTGCCTTGGACACGAAAATATGTATTAAATAGTATTACATATATCTTAAAGCCCTGCTAATGTACGCAACTCACCTACTTTGGTTTTGAAGCAAATTGTAGTTTTTTGTTATTATGATATTGCTGATGGACAATTTGTGCTTAATATGGTTGGCAATATTTATTTTTGCTATTAAAGAATTTGTAAAATGGAAGCTCCAAAGAACTGCTGTGCAGAACAGTTTTTTTTTCTACATTTTTTGTGTTCTACATTTTATGTCTCTGTCTACACAGTTTTATATATATATATATATATATATATATATATATATATATATATATATATATATATATATATATATATATATATATATATATATATATATATATATATATATATATATATATAAATTCCATCTAATGCACAGCATAATAACCCTTCACAGTTATGACATCAGTTTATGTAAGTTAAACCAATGTTCTCTTTCTCTCCCTCTCTTTTTCCACACAGCCTGTGATAATGACAGTGTTGCAGGTGGCGCAGGGTCACAGCCATAATGATATACTTGATCCCCTGCGGAGGTTAGCGCGTGGAGCAGCGTGGGCAGGCACCTCGTCAGTATTCAAGTCATGGCCCGATCCCACCCAGAGCTGCAGAGGTCGGTCCGCCGTGATTAGCTGACCACGGCACAGCCCATTATCATTAAACGGTACCACTCGTCAAGTCATATAGTCCACCCTGTCCCCCTAATTGTACCCCCACTGTTACGCTCCAAGCAATTACTGCCTGCCAACAAAATGCTTCATTGTTCATTAGGCACACATAATGGACACATCACAACAAAAACAAATGGGAAAGGTTGATCTACAATTTAAAAGCAGCATGAAGTAAGAAAACACAGAAAATACTGCACACGTGACAAGTGTGATATAATGACCAGATAACCAGTCAAGGTATTTTTTTAATATAACAAATAATCCAAACTATGCCCAGAGAAAGAGTATTTGTTTTGGAGAAAAGTGAAAGGTTAATATAATTGAATGTAATATAATGTCTCTATATGTCTCTTGTCTCTATGGAAATGCCTGGAATGTTGCACAGTACTGCATTAAACTTACCTATGTGAAGCTCTGAGGCCAAGTTACAGGTCAGATCTGCAGTGAGGCGACCCCGCTCACAGTAAGAAATCAGGCTTTTAAGGGAATTTTCTACTAAAGGGACATGTCTAATTGAATAAATCCATGATATTTTTAAAGCCAAACCTACGCCACCAGCACTACTATGGTAGACACTAAATTCCATATTTTCCTTTTGTAAGTAGTTTTACATTTTACAGATTTGACATGGTTATAATGTAGATGTCATATTGTTCCTTTTGTCATCACTCATCACATAAAATTTGTCTTGCTTCTGTTAGCAGATGGTTTGTGTAGCTGATTAACTTTGAATCAATTACAGTAGAAACTTACTTTCTGAAAACACACATTGAGTTCACATGTCTTGAAATCCTATTATCTTAATGTTTAAAGTTATATAAGATGCAACTCAAATGTACTAAATAATTTCATGACATAATTTTTAGATGGTTGTAAAGACAAACTCAAACTCTGGTTGTACTTGACAAATCATCAACCAAAATACTATAGTTCGCTAGTGCCATTTCTGTATCAATTGCTAACATAATTTTTAGATGGTTGTCAGTGGCGTACCTCAAGTGTCATCAGCCATTCCCCATCATTGTTTATTATTAGAAAAGTACACTCTGTTTGCTGCTCCTGGCTTTTCCTTTGACCTTTGATAACATGCTTTGCCACTTATGGTCAGATAATTATTACAGAGACATTATACTTGATGCATGACACAATGAACAACAGTGTTTAGTTGAACTTATGTCAATGTTGCGGCCGTTTAAACTTTAGATAATGTTTTATTTGAAATTATACACTATCCGGATATTACACATTGATGAGGTTTGCTCCTGCCACTGTGAGAGAAGCTTTTATTATATAGTGCTGGTGGTAATAATATCACTCCATCATAGTCAGCCTTAGGGTCATTGCATCCATGTTTTATGCAGCAATATGCATACTAATGGACATGCTATCTAATTTAAAAAGTACATTTGACATGTCATGAAAAAAATATCTTCTGTTATAGTTTTATTTTTCATAGTATAGCCATATGCAACAAATTGAGAACTGTTGTGAGATTGTTATGATACTTTACACAACAGCAGCTCTGCTATATGGGTTTCAGCTTCCTGTTGTGCAACATTTTGAAGCACCTTTTTCCATTCCAATATTTAGTTTTTTGCTAAAAACATGACAAATTCTGCATCCAAACAAATTCTTACACAATGTATCACAATACTTATAATGATATTGAGTCTTGATATCTGTAGGTGTTCCACAGGGGTCAATTTTGGGAACACTTTTATTTCAATTTTTAATTTTTTTTTCCTTTGGTTCACTGAATGCATTAGTCCATTTTTGTTAGTAAACTAAATCATTTTAACAAAACTCTTCTCATCTTTCCACAATTCCTCCATAATTACATTGATTTAGAAACATAAAAAACATGATCACATGTGAGGTATGATGCCCCTTACAGTCACGTCTCCCACTAAGAAAAACACAGTTTCTCAAAATCTTGATCCAATTGTGCCTGTGATGGAATGTGTTTGACATAAATCTGAACATTAGCCTGGACAAACAGATCATCTGGAGTTGAGTTGAGTCTTGTACAAACTGCGGCGTGTGGGGTTTTGAAAGATAAACTCAGACATGGTCCACTGCTCACAGCTATCTGCCCTCCTCTTGACTTCCCTTGTTGCAGGTTGGCTTGTGGCTGTGGGACCATAAGAAAAATAACCCAAAGCCAAGGCACACATTGACCCGAGTGTGATCTGTCAAAATATTGAAGCCATTTGTACGCTTTGTCAGACTTCTCAAACCAATTTTTATATTTTCGTAGCAATAGTCAAGTGGTACATTGGGCTAGCACATGTCAAAGGTGTCTTTACTTTACCCCAAAGAAGTTTGAGCAGTTGCCAAATGGTCCCAAAACAAACCTGTCTCAAGAGGTGTACTTTACAAATGGTCAACCACAACACTAGTCTGCTAATGCAATTTCTGTCTCAATTTCTGTGTCAATTTCACACAGATTTGCACATATTAGTTGTATTGTATTCTGCTATAATTTATGATACAAATTGTACACCTAGCAATTAATCAGTTTAGATAAAAAAACAAAAACACATCAATAAATCATTCAAAAATAATTGTTTTTTCAGGTGGCTTGAATCTTAACCAGTGACAACAAAAACTGGACTATCCCGATGCAGAAAGAACCCACAGTGAAATCTCCCAATAAAAGAAAGTGGGTATTGGCCGGCTGGGAACTCCAACCTCGCTGTTGAGAGGTAGGTCACATATGCAGGGAAAATGTCAAAAGAAGAAAAAAAAAAGGGGCTTAAACATCAACCCCCAGGATCACAGACAAATATTTACTTTTTACTGTGGCAACAAATACATATTGTGAAAGTTTACCTCAAAAACAATTATTCACAGTATCATGCTGACCTCCCAGGCTTTGCATCTTCTACTTTTACAGGTTACAGTTGTTACTGCTAGTGGTTTATAAAACAATCAGAACTGAGCCAGGGATGCCATTAGCTGAGGACAAATCATTGGACCCTTTTGGGCTTATTATTATTATTACACAATGGTTTTGCTTGTAGTATCTGGAAACTCAAAGTAAGAAGTTCAATCTGCATCCATTCAGTCCACTTCAGAGGCATTATTATTATTATTGTTTATGACATTTAAGACCATGCACATTTTCAACTTTGTGTCATTTAAGCCAGAGGATCAGAGGGTGATGTAACAGTAGAAAAAATGCATGTTTGATCTTATGGACAGTGAAGAGGTCAGATTGAAGGAACTGATGCAGGAGAAGGCTCTGTGTTGATAAAGAAAGAATGGGTCGATTGTCCCTGAAGCTTTTGTGATAGCGCTGGATGCTATTAAGATAAAGAGGATTAGAGCTGCCTCGGCTGTCCTCACCCTCACAGCCATGTGACAGGTGCACCGAGAGACCCACAGGCTTGAGTTTTTACTGGTCAAAAAGAAGAGAGGGGGCCTTGAATGAGAAAGCAGCAACACAGGCCACAAAATCTGAATTTATTTTTTGTGGTAGCTAAAGATACACTATGTAACTTTTCTGGTATATGGTTTGCCACCTGCTTGTTTCACAGAGTTGTTCTCTAGTATGGCATATACTATAAAATGTGTCAGTATTGTATTGTTCAGTTAGATGTGTTTTTATTGCCAACCCTTGAAAAACATGCATTCCTATTGTGTACGGGGTTGCTTCTACACAGATCTGACCTGTAACTTGGCCTTTTGGCGTCACCTGCTTGTTTCCATGTAGATGGATGTTTCGTGTAATATGTGGAACATTCCAGGCAAAGCCATGACATTTTCATGGAGACAAGCAGGTGGCAGACCCGCCTCCAGAAAAGTTACTTAATGCACCTTTAAATCCAGGTAATCTGAGAAGGATTTTTCATAGTAAAAGCCAAAAGTAAAATCTGTCAACTGGACAAAAAAGTTGTAGGAGTGAAGATGTTTCTCTGCTCATCCGAGCTCTTCAGTTCTGGTCAGATTGCTGGAGGACACGGCCTTATATCTGTCTGAAGGGAGGGGCTAACTACACTGAAACTGTAAACAGCTTTTGTTTACAGCTTCTGTATGTGAGTGAGGTCTATTGAGCTACATTAAGTGTGCACTGTGCCTGAGTCATAATTAGAATATTCATTCAACTCTTAATAGGTGCTTTCACACCTATTGGCATCCTGGGTTCACACCTACAACTTTTTTCTCCAGTTGACAGATTTTACTTTTGGCTTTTACTATGGATCAGACCTGGGCAACTGAAGGATTACACAGACAAGGATTTTTCATAAATATTTCCTAACTTTGCCCAGAGATATGAAGATGACAATGCTGTTGTTTTATATACAACTACAAAACTCTTCACCATTTAAAAGTTGATTATGTTTACTTTTTGTGTTTTGGGTCTCAAGCTGATTTTCCAATTAGAAAGCAGAAAAAATGAGCTTTTAAAAACAACTGGCAAAGCAACAACAAAATTGTTAAGGTTTTATTTTAACCTGCTGGACTATTAATTTGCATATATTGGATAGTAAGACTTTCTGCAGCCCTGGGACCAAATGAAGCCACTTCAGTCTTACTTTAATTACGTTTGAGATAAACAATGGGAAAACAGCATTTCACTTTAAGCAGGTTGTTCCAAGTAGCAATATAAAAGTCTAAAGGCTGTCCAAACTGTAATTGCAAAGCTATGGATAACCTATTATTGTACCTTTGTGCACAGTAGTTTTATTCAATGTCAAAAACAAAACATTCAGATAGTTATGTATTTATTTAATTTTAATCTGCACAATGACTTAACACCCCACTGTCAGTGTCACAGTGTCCCCAATGTTTCATTTTTACCATAGTTGCTCCTCTATCTAAAATTGTGCTTTGTCAAGTTTTAAACAACAAAGCAATTTATGACCCTCAAGAAACAGCTTTTGTTTCTCTTTTTGAGACATTATTGATAACAGACACCAGTCAGTGTCTTATTATATCTTGCTTATTTTGTATTTCCAATTAATTTTATTTTAATTACAACTTACCTATAAGTCAGTGGGCAGATTATAGGTTACAAACCTCCATTAGTTTTATGTCCCCTTAACAACATTTGAGGTAATGAGAGTAGCGTCACAGACATTAAGCACTATAGGGGCCGAATACTTTTCAGTGGAGCAGGCTCTGCATAAGTAGATTACACTTTCCTTTAAATGGCCTTTTTTGCTGAGAATTTATCCCCCAGTGCATTAATGCTGGGCCATGCTTTGTTTCGCTTGAGTAAAAGTGAGGAGTTAAATGCAGTCAATCTAACTACCAAGTCCAAGGCAACTTCAGGGCTGTCCACCTGCAAACGGTCAAGTAACAGACAGTGACTTATTGGCTAGAAACGTGGGTCAGACCCGGGCCACTGGTGGCTGCCTATTTGTATAGCACTAGGTCTGTTCTGCTTAACAGCCACATGTGTCCTGCCTGAACACTGTAAAACATATGTGGTAAATCTACATGGACCTAGGATCATTGAAGATGGTGAATTTTGAGAACTGTCAGGAGTATGTGTTGTGGAACTAATGCAATCATGGTCAAATAAAGGTGCAGGCCACTGGTGTCGGGCAAGAATTAATGTTTTTATTTACTCTAAATAACATTACATTTTGGGACCTCCCTAGTGTCTGGCATAAACTTGCAAACATATCTATATATCAAATCAAAATCAAGTAAAACTTTATAAAGCACTTTTCACACAAAAATGTAACACAAACACATATATGAAATATGAATGTATTGAATGAAATGAAGCGCTAACCTGCAGCATTTTCACTAACGGAAAATGTGAGTGCACTAAACACATAAGTTAAAGTAAATTAATGTGTGTGTGTTTTTTTAATTTAAGTTTTGTAATCATTCGATTACATATATATTCATATTTTTTTCATTCATTCAGTCATTTGATTTCACAATCAATCATGTTCCTGTTTGCTCTGAAAAAAACCTTTATCCATCTTGCCAGTTCTTCTCCTTAAAACCCATGGCATAACATGTGCAAAACATCTGCATGTATTATTTCATCTCATATAGCATTTATGTTTAATTAAAACAACCAGTTCTTTGAAACTGATCAGCCTCCAGCCACAACTGTGTTTCCAAGCACATGTTTCTGGTTCAGGCTTTTAGTGAAGTTAAGCGACTTCCTCCATGAAACACGTAACATTTACTGTATCCACAATAGCTTAATTAAAAAGCTTTCAAGGCTGTTTGTCAGTTCCACTAATAACTGACACAGTCCAGTATTTGTCTAAGGGCTGTGTGCAAACATATGCCGCTGCAAAACAGTCTCCCATAATCCAATTGGAGAGCCCTTAATAATAATTAGCCTCATAGTCGTCCAAAGCTGAGGATATAGTCCTCTGTGAGCTTGTGTATAACTAGACATAATTCTTCAAGGAAACTTCTAGAAAAGGTAGACAGGCAAACATTCAAAAATAACTACATAAGCAACATAATGAACATGCTACGTCAAAGCCTGGATCACCTGATTCAGGCTTATCCATGATTAAAACATGAATGCTTTAATTCATATAGGTGCTATTTTGAGGAACTACTCTGCATTCAAAATATGGAAAATTGTTGAGTTAAATTTTGTTTTGCTATGTCTAACATCTAATTGTTAGGCATCATTCTGAAAAACATTTATAGAAGGTGCCAATAATTTTTCTTGTGGTTTCTCCTTGAATAGAAATGTGTCCTCTGCATTTAACCCATCCTCCAATGCTGCTGGCATGAGGTAACCTGTGAGGAGCAGTGGGTGCCACAGTACAGCACTCAGGGGCCCATCTCCATATCTTGAGGTATAGGTTTGGTCATTGCTACTTAACTACAGGATTTTGCAAGCTTATTTGTCTATGCTGTGTGCTGTATAGTTCTGTCTTTTTTTCTCTGTGAAAGCTAAGATAACTAACAGTAATGGATTTACTTCTTCATGCACTGCTGTTAATTAATCACGACCCATAAAGATAAAACTTACCTCAAGTCACTTCTTCTCCAAATGAAATATGTTTTTTTTCATTTTTTTCTTTTATCTTTTATCTTTATTTATATAGAGAGCCCAATGTGAGCACCAGATTCTCTTTTTCACGAGCTCCGTGTTAAAATACAAACAAAACAAATAACATAGATACATTTAAAACATTAAAACAGGTGCAAGTGTGATTATAAATGTTGATCACCAAATTATTAAAGTGGATTAGTGCCACCAATGTATCCATGCATGTCCTTGAAATGTATTCCATCTATGGGAAGCGAAATAACAGAAAACTTATTTTCCCATTGCAGTTCTAGTGCAGACAGTTTTTAGATGTAGACAATCATGAGAACTTGTATTAAATGTTCCTGTGTCAAAGTTCAACAAACGAGTGAGATATTCAGGCAGTCTATCATCGTAGTCTCTTATAATTACATTTTATACAGTGTTGTTCTCTTCTGACAGACAGCCCTGACCAACCTACTTTTCATAGAGTGAACAATGATGGATTTTGAACAATCTCTGTAATTGGGATATAAGATTTCTTTCAATAATAAAATAATAATTTTGATTTTAAACTGTTACATAATTAAAAGATATGTATTTTAAAGAATACATTTTCGTCAAGCCAAAAGCCAAGATATTTAGTGACCCAAGATATGTAGTGACTTTTTCAATCAATGTACCATTTAGTGTATAAAGATCTGTAGCTTGCATGTAACTTAAATATTTTTAGAAAAAAAATATCATATACTTAGTTTTATTTGCATTCAATGATAATTTAAGATTTTTGAGGGAATTTTGGATTTCATTAAATGTTGCTGAAGTTTTAAAATCACCTGTTCAGCAGAGGGAGCACATACATATAGAACAGCATCATCTGCATATAAATGTATGAGGCTTTCTCTTAAATTGCAACTAGTGGAACTAATAAACATAGTAAAAAGTACAAGGCCCAAAAATTGAGTCTTGGAGCACTCCTTTGCTTAAAGTAAAAAAAAAATGTTTTAAACCCACTGACTACTACTGCCTGGGTTCTGTTTGAAAGATCATTTTGGAATTAGTTGCATGCAGCATTGTCAAATCCAATATGTTTCAGGCACTTCAAGAGAATTTTATGATCTACTCAATCAAGAGCTTTAGTTAAATCAATAAACAGAGCTACACAGTCTTGTTTGTCATCAAGGGATGTGAAAATGTCATTTAAAACTGTTGTGGTCTCAGTGACAGTACTATGCCCTTTTCTGAACCCTGATTGATAAGACTTCAAAACTGATTTCTTATTTAGATAGACTGCAACTAACCTTTCTAAAACTTTTACAAAACAAGATAATTTAGATATTGGCCAGAAATTATTGACCTTTTTAGTTGTCTATAATTCTGGTATTGAGTCTATAGAGTGGAGTGGTGGAGTGACTCTGAGGAGCATCACTGCACACACTCAGCATCGACCGAGGCTCTGCTGCGTCTGGGTAGAGCACGAGGACAGGAATGAGCAGAGGGGAACTCAAATTATTATTTGGAAATACATTTTAAATCATTAATTACAGTAAAAATAATATTTTACCTTTGAATGTTGTGCACGTATGAGCACGCGTGGAGCTGAACAGCGTGAACGAGCAGGCCGCTGGGTTGCTATAGTGATAAAATATTGTAATCAAACTACACATAGCACCTTTAAGAGGATTTTGGGGTGCACTATAAGTATCTGAAATAACAAATTTTGTATCACAGCCATGTACATATAACAGAAAGAGACAGATGTTCACACACTGAGGCTTTGAGCAGGAGAACAGAAGGTCCACAGACAGATGATCTTTGACATAAATGGAAACACCACCTCCTTTAGTTTGACTGTCACAATGAAAATATTATAATTTTCAATATTGATTTCATTACCACTTATTTTATTTGATAGCCAGGTTTCAGAAAATGCAGTCTGGATCTGTTTGTCCAGAACGTTAATATAATCTCATTTAGATGTGATACTACGTACATTCATACGTATAATTCCCAGTCCCTTCATTGTCTTTAAGTTTTGCATAACAAATAGACCTGACTCTTTAGGGACACTCGGCCTGTTTGAGATTGATTGGGATTGATTTGACGTCTGGGAATTAGGTTTGTTAGTAATATTGATATGAATCAAGTTACACGACTTCTTTCATGTTTACGAGATACTTTACATTAAATCTGCACATTAATTTGTTTTAACGTGGAATCTAAGACGGAGTGCGCTGATTTTGTCAGAGTCACATGAGACGCTGTTTATCCTGTGTGTAAGGAGTCACTCAGTATCAGGTGCAGCGTTAGTTTGATAGTGTCACTCATCAATTTCTTTAGACAAGTGTTGGTTTTCAGATTCTTAATTATACTAAAACTAGTATCAAAACTAGAGGATATTGTATTTTAATGTTATTTTGGTATCAGGCCTTCTCCATCATATTGACATTGAGATTAAAAATATTTTAGACTTAAAACTAGGTACAGAGAACAGGTACACGTTTCTCATAGGATATAGCACATTACTATTGTGTTTAATAAATAATGGTATCTGGGTTTGCATATATATGTAAAATTCCTCCTTAGTGCTAAGTAAGACCCATGAATAAATCAGAAGCTCAGTTGCCAACCGTGACTTCCCACTGTCGTGAGCCTCTCCAGTCCTGTTGTTATCTGGCTGTTTTTTAGCCTCTTACATAATCTATAATGAATGCCAAAAGGTTGAATGGCTAACTCTATAAAATATACCTCATTATATCCTGATTTTATCATTGGTTTAGGTCTTCTCTGGGCAGCTGCAGGGGCATCACCCTACTGGACGACTGAAAGGTGTTGGTTGACCATTGCAGCCCCCTCTCTCTCTTTATTATGAGCTAATTAGCGTAGTTAATCGGGTTGATAATGAGGCTGCTATTTCCATCTGACACAGGGCCAGAGTTCAACTCCAGTTCCTAATGTGGCAGCTGGCGAGGGGTACTGTTCTAATAAACCGCATGTGAATACAAGGAAAGAAAGTTCTGATTTGTAGATTAAATGGCTGTAAATACTAGTCTAACCTAAGAAGGTACACAATGCCAATTATGACCAGTCACATACTTTTATATTGGAACACTTGTGTTGTTTTCTGGTTTTCACGGTTAATGACAATATAGACCAATTAAAATATATATAAGAACATGCATGTCCTTGTCTTAACTGTCTTCTTTTAGATAGAAATAATATACACAATGAAATAATGAGACACAAAGCATTGTGAAATATTAATACATTTTTCCAGAGGCAAGAAAGGAATGAGCAGTAGCTCCGTGGTCAGAGTGCCCATCAACCAGAAGATCAGAGGCTGTATCTCAGTGCATACTGCCATTGTGTCCTTAGGCAAGACACTTCATCCACATTAGGGTGACCTGTAAATATATACATATGTTTAAACCACATGCCATGTAATAATGGGTTTTGCAGAATGTTATAAATTAAGTTCAATTAACTTGCCACAGCAAACCACCTGCTTTCAAGAAGTCAAGCATAGATTTTACACCTGGTGCCCTTCCTGACGCAACTTTCTCATTTTATCCAGGCTTGAAGTGGCGATGGACTCTTGAATGCTTCTTTGGAGAGAAATCCCACAGTCATTCCCCACACTCACCCTGGTCTGCAAAACATGATCTGGTGCTTGTGTAGCTGTCACCTCCCTCTATCACTCCCTCAACCTCTCTCTGTCTCTCTCTCATTCTCTCACTCTCTCCTTCTCTCTCCCTCCCTCGCTCTCTCCCTCCCTCTCTTCTTTTGCTCCTTCCCGGTCACTCATTTGCTCAGTCGTTGGTGGAGCAGAGCATTGGACCAGAGCAGCCGCAGCAGCGCTCTCTCTCTCCTCACACCAGCTCTGAGGCTCTCAGCGGGGTGTGAGAGAAACCAGCGCCTGTGGGAGACCAGGGACCTCCACCGTCCTCCTACTCAGGTAACAAACACTGGGAGTACATTTTTGTTTTCACTTTTTTATTTTTGTTTCATTTATTTAAGATGGATATTAAATAATAGTGTCAATACAGCAGCGAGAATGAAATGTGTGGATATTAAAATTGTTGTTACTTACAGCAGAGTAAATGAAAAGGAGCAGAAAGAACTATATTTACTTGTATTATCTGCCCCCTTTCCCCAAGAAAACATTAACAATTTGAACAACTTGAATTGAATTTACAACACAGCTGTCTTTACGTGCTACTTTATTTAGGTAGGAAAGTTGCCTTACTCAGATATATTTTTAAATTTATAGCAGGAGTAGCCTATTTAGAGACAAAAAACTCTTTAAATGAGTGATGGATACGTATTGATTGAGTTTGATTATTGTAACTACATCAGCCATGACAATTTGGTTAAAATTCTGTTTAATTAAAAAATAATAATAATAAAATCAAGAGTGGTGTGAGTGGGTTAAGTTTCTGTTTAAAATTAAGAAAAATCCGTGTTTCTGATTGTTTGCTGTTAATTCTTTTGATAATCTTATTAGTTTGAACATGTTTGAAGTTGATTTTATTTACAGTACATCACCATTATCATCATGAACATTGTCTTATGCCGATATCAGAGACTTATTGTTGCTTTTTGGTATGTTAGATAAGATAACTGCACAGAACGTTTGAGCTTGGTAACAATCCAGCAAGATATTATATTATTTATTATTTTAAACGGACAGACTTCTGCTTCAAAGAGTCACACATGACCATAGTTGAAGGTAGTTCAGTTGAAAAATAATATTATGCTTATTTGAATTTGAAAATGCTATAAATTAAAATGTACCTTGTAGGGTTCTTGTTTTGGTTTAATGCCTCCACCTCATAACGCCATAAAAATAATTTGTGTTTTTAAAGGTGCAGTACGTAACTTGCTGGTGGGGGTCTGCCTAACGCTTGTCTCTATGGAGATGTTATCCTTTAGCGTGGAATGTACCAAAATATACCATCATTTATATTGTACTGAATGACAGCTGTTATAGGTAAAACATAATGCAATGAAAAACGTGTATTCGAATCTTCCAAATCTGATCTGCCTGTTGTTAGCTACTCATCTCAGTAAAGATAGATAACTTAAATGCCAGACTGTGGAACATTCTATGCAAAAACATCTCCAAGGGGATAAGTCTGAGGCGAACCTTTCACCATAAACGTAACATAGTGCGCGTTACTTTCAACATATCTAGGCCTGTCTCGACAACAAAATTTGAAGTTTGATATATCGCTGAAGGAAATACAGATGATAAACGATAATATTTAAACTCATTTATGCCAGTGACACAACAACCCCAGGGCAGATTTAAACCACAAAAAAAAATATTCTAAATTAGCAGAATGAACCACTTTAGTAGTTAGTTTGCATCTGTAATGAGCCAAAGTCATTTATTCAACCTTCCACTGCTTAAATCTTATACAGCCAAAAAATAACAACAAATTTCCCAGTAGTGCAAAGCAAATATACGCACAATAAATATTGAGCCTGAAAAAATATTGTTCCAACTTTCATATTTGAATAAGTCGATATAGTAATTATCATGATATACCTTAACTTCACTCGCCTTGTTTTGCTTATTTCTGCACTCAAATAGCTTCTGTAGGCAGCTGACCAACTTCCAACTATGCAACTATAGTTTTTTATACTTTTATGCAGAAAATGGTTGAATCTCTGCTTTGAATTGCGAAAATTAGCTCATTTCCATTTTGAGTGACTGTTGGTGCATAGACCAGCTTTAATACTACAAGTTGCATGTTTTGATAATGTGGTGTTATTGTTGAGAATCTAGTCCAAATTGCTGGAATTGTTAGTATTTATTAGGGCAGTACCAGTCGCTGAACCAGCCACTTATAATCTCATGTGGATTAACACAAGTGACTTAAACAAGCACGTCCAGTTACAACAGTGTTTACAGCAGAAATGACCTACAAACTCATGTTGTTCTGCCCTTACTGTATAATTGTATTTGTATCTCATAGTTTCTCGTTGTTTTAATGCATGCCCTTATCTTTATTTTATCATAGTTATATTATAAAGTTATATTATTTCACTGATAATAGCAATAAACATTCTGAAAAGTAGTTCTAATATTGTTGTCACTGATTCAAACAGGACTGGCATATGACGTTCATCATGGATTGACAGCCTTTTTTTAATAAGTACTCCCACAAAACTATGTAGCTCTCCCACTGTTTTCTATAGTGGCTGCAAAATGAGTTTTCCAGCCATGTACTGCCCTACTACTACTGCAGTAACCACATGCGACAACCAAGTATTCTTTAATATTATATGAATAGACTCTTACTAAAAAAAAGATCAAGCGATTTATATTAATGATCAAAAAACTAAGCCAATTCCAAATACATCTTCTGTTAAAGATTTGCATATTTTTCTTGTTCAGAAATACTTATATTATGTACAAAATGCTAAGATCCCAGTGCTATATTTTTTCAGCGTTGCCATTTCCGTTTTAAATAAATTTAGCTTGAAGGAAAAAGTCAGTGAAGGAAAAAAAACTACAACTGGTGCTTAAAAGATTGTGACTGTAATGTTGCAAAGTTACAATTATATGTCAGAATTGAGAAAAAGTATTGTTGGCACCACTCCTATTGTGTTTTTGTGGAAGGGTATTTTGAGGTTAGCCTATAGTAAATAACTCCAACAATATTTTCATTTTGAGAATATTTTAATGTGAGCCAGGCTGTGTAACTGTGTAAAGGATAGCCCATGATAGCTCTATAACTCCAACAGATTTGACTTGGGTTTGGGAGTAAACTGGGGCTTTTCAAAATACAATGGAAAATCTCAACCCACAAAACAATGACGCTATTGTGGCAGTTTATTTGGCTGCATGTTTGAGCTTATAATGACAGTAATTGTATCATGTCAGAAATGTTAGTGGTGAAACAATTGTAGCTCACAGAAACATGTGTTAAAGTTAAATTAAACCAAACCTATTTGCACTGTAACTTATGTAATACGTGCGTGTTTCTATCTCCTGCGTGCGTCAGTGTGGAATGTGTGGATTTCAATGTTTTTGTGAGGTCAAAAACTTCAATCCAAGCCATTTAAAGCCACAGTATGTAACTTTTGTTCATTTTGATTGTGTTTATTGCTCTGAAAAACTCTTTTGGCCTCTCCATAGACCTGACTCCTATTTGGTCTAAAGGAGGGCCTCCTGTTTCTTGTTTCCATACCAATACGGCTTTGGCTACAATATTTCACAGTATAAAATGCATCTATCTCCACGAAGAATGCTTTGAAGTACGGTTTTAACTTTGCCTGGCAAATCCAAAATGATATATCTGTATTTTTTTCATACAGATTGATATCCTGGTCCTCACGTCCTCTCAAGCCCAGTCAAATATGATCGTACAATCAGATTAGTTTTCTTCAGTGACACATATGAAACGAAGGAGCTCATTGGTCACCTATGATTTACAAATAAAATCTAATTTGTCTCACCTCAGATTAAAAGAGTTGATTTTACAGAAATCTGCAATGTTTTTCAGTCCTGTGATATTTTCTTTTCCAATATTATTTCTGATATGGACAGACCAAGCATGACCCGACTGGCTAATCCACCTGTCAATCACACCTGTTTGAAAACATAACCAGACTCACATCTTCATAAAGTATGAAAGAAGTGTTTGTTCTGAATCCCAGGCAAGTTTTAACTTTACATTTCCATGAAATTATGCAGGTGATGTTCTTAATCTTCTCCATCCTCATCACTCACAAAGACAACCTCAGCATGATTATTGCAGCTCTGCTCTATGTCTTTCGGTCACTATCTGCATCTGTCTAAAACATACCTCTGTCTCCAAACATCTGTCCCTTTTTCTACAGCACCATGGCAAATCACCCATTCATCATCATTTGATCAAACCGTTTACCTCTGTGCTTGTTTCTGTTCAGTCAGCTTATATTAAAAACCTCTCTCCACTTGCTTTTACTGCGTTGCCAGATTTGTGAGTATTTATCAGCGAGGGCTAATGGAGCAGGGCAGTGTGAACCTGTGATTTAGAGCTTCCCTTGTCAGGCCTAATGATAGGGCAACAGCACCGGAGTGTACAGAAACAGGTGCTTCCATTTGAATAGAGCAACGCTATGCTACTGAAAGCCAACTCTGATTGTCAATGTCCCCTGCAATTCACGCTCATTTGCAATATTGTGTTCAAGCCTTTATAATTATTGTGCATAGAAATCACCCTTTTGAACTGGAGAGCCTATTCTGGGGCTGAATTTTCCAGGAGATATGGCAGTAATGGATAATTTAGGGTTTTGTTAAGGATTGAACCATAGCTGTCACGTTTAATAAACACACTAGTGGGGCTCTGGGGGAAAGTGATAACGCATTTTAAAACAGGCAATGGTTCAGTGTATGAAAGAAAAACTTTTAAGGATAAACAAAGGAGACTCATAGAAGGGAATAAATAACTCCTGTGTGAAAGCTGGTCACACTTTCACTAAAGCATGGGTTCCACAAATGGGGGCCGCAAGGTGATTTCAGTTCAGTTCAATGTTATTTATATAGCACATTTAAAATACAACTTCAGCTGCCCAAAGTACTTCACATAAAAGTCAACAAAAACAGATATAGAGAAAATACGACACAGAAGCAAGGAACAATAAAACAATAAAACACCAAGATATCCTGTCAAACTAGAATTAAATGCCAGGGAGAAGAGGTGGGTTTTTAGTGTAGTCTTAAACTGCATTAAAGACTGAGAGGATCTGACAGGGAGAGGGCTGTTTCATAGTCTGGGTGCTTCCTCAGAAATGGCTCCGTCACCTCCGGGTTTGAGCCTGACTTTGGGCACAGTAACACCCGATTTCAAGATATCATTTCACAACAGTTAACATGAATGAATCTAATCTATGTTTTAATTGAAAACTGTGTATTTGTTAGCGGAAGTAGGTCAAGTAACACAATAAACTACTCAAGTAAATTCCATTAAAACAGTTTATAAATGTGTTAACACTAGAAAATTAGCATCAATTCAATTCTGAAGTGGAGTCCTGAGATGTTCACATGGTTATTTTGGTCCCCGCTGGACACATTTCTCTGCTCTAAAGGGTGAAGTAGGTCTGTATCCCTACTAGTTGAAACTCAAAATTACAATTCTTATGTTTAAAATATAGAAAATAGACTGTTTTATTTTAATGTTACTTATTATGACAATGTTCCAGCCACTCTCTCAATAATAGATTTTTGAAGTTATAAACCTTTTTGTCCTTGCACCAACTCTGCATCACTGCTATAAGTCCCAAATGTGGGTGTATGTTTTCACACATACTGCACTGTTTATATTATAATTAGTAGATGAGACCTAAGTTAACACTAAAATATATGTATTTACTTTTTCACATATAGATAAAAAGATCATTAACTTCCTGTTGAAAACTAACAGCAAATACTTTACGTGGTTGTGTTATTTGTTGACTGGCGTTACAAAGAAACCAATCAGAAATGCTGTTCTTATTTTAGTAACCAATCACAACAGAGCATAGGCTGCACTTTTAAACCCGCCCCTTTATTTGTACTCACCTGGTACTCATCTCCACTCAGACCACAGTATAAAAGCCTGCTGCTCTTTACAATGTTTAAGAATGTCCCCATCGTTCAAGCGTTTCATGGATTTAAGGCCAGATTTGATCCCATTATTAGGACAACATAGAAATACTATGGACTCACTGGAAAAGGCAACAGGAACAAGCACAAATCTGGTGTGTTTTCCTTCTCACCAAGTCAGACATGTTCTTTTCTTTTTTCTGTCTCTTAAATATTTCTGAAAATCGTGTTGTTTAAGTCAAACTGAGCATAATTTAAAGAGCAGGTCAACATGGTTTTGAATTAAAATCTTGGTGAAATAGTTGAGACTTGGTTTAAAATTTGACAAAGATGAACTTTCACTTTCAGAAATGAACTTGTCAAGGCAGCTCTTGATACAAAATAAAGTTCAGTTGGGAGTGACAAACAGGTTCATATTTTAAAGAAAGCAAAACTGTAAGATTAGCGTGGTAGAATTTTCATAGTAAAATCTCTACACAAAAGCAAAGTGGAGATATAGACTACAGTTAATAACATAGAATTATTGTAGTATTTAGGATCTGGGTCAGACAAGCGTTTTCTGTGCTGTGAAGTCAATTTTATTTAATCAAAACAAGCATAAATATGACTTTTATGTGTGGTTAATGTTGCTGATATTGCTCATGCTGTAAAACCTGCTTCCTGTAGGGCTGTATAATTAATCAGATTTTAATCAAGTTCAAGATTCAGTCATTTCATCAATGATATGCAAGGGTCTTTTTAATCCAGAGCTCCACAGCCGATGTTCTGTTAGTAAAAGCATGTGGTTTAGAGCAAAGTTCAGATTTTGGAAGAATATATTTGAATATTTTGGTGTTAAGTGGCAGGCATTTAAGCTAATCGGGAGGTATAGAGAATGGTTTTAGTAACAAAGAAGGTGCCCAAAGGTTAATTTGAGCCAAATGTTAAATAAGCACTGATGAAATGTGTATGTGCATCACTCTTTTAAATGCAGTGGAGGTTTTAGAACTTTTTTCATGAATTGTAAAGCTTTTATGACTTGGTGTGTTCATGCAATGGTGAACCAAAGACACATAAAGTATAAGTTAAGTTATTATAAGTCTGTATATATCTATGTTTAGAAAATGCATATTGAAAGCCATTTTTATCTCATCAACATCAAAACACCTGAACCATCAATATAACAAAAACAAAAGGATTCGTGATTTTGTCCCAGTGGTGCTCATTTTGGACCAAACTGTTTTGCATTCTTTTGAAAGAGCGGACATGAAAACCGACCATAAGGAGCATTTATTTATGTGGGGACATTGTGTTGTGGTGTTTACGTTTTTTTGATGATTTCTTTGAACTGCTGTGTGCTTTTATTTCAGGAAAAAAGTTGTGTGAGTTTCAAAAAGTGGACCAGAACAATAATAAAGTACTGCAGTTAACAGCAGTGGGCCTCAAAACACAGTGAAACCTACTCCTGGGACGGCAGAGTCCTTAAGTGTCCCTGTTACACGTCCCAGCTGAATACCAATGGGTTTTTATGGCACTAATGAATTTCAAATAGACAACATCAAACTGCAGGGAGTTGTTTTTTAAGATCAAACTTTGTGTTGTGAAGCTACGATGGGCGATATGCCAAAAAAATACAAACGATATTTTGAAGTCACATCACAATTCATGTAAAAGTTACTACCTTTATACGTTCTATATGCAGGCTTCTTCTGAAAGTTCACGTTCACTGCAATTGGTTAAATCCACCAAGGACATTGCTGAGGCTGAACAATAGGAAGAGTGGGTGGGGAAAATAGTTTTTGTTTGAGTATAGAGCTGCATTCAGGAGAAAACGTATGAGTCACAATATGGCGACTTTCTTAAAATGGCATATAAGACGATTTTTTCTTCCATTTTCTGAATTAGGCTTAATTACGAATGAATTTAATAAACGAGAAAGTGTTGTGAAGGCCCTGGCCAGTCACTTGCTTTTATAGAGAGCAGTCTTTAGTGGTGCCATTGGCTGTTGTTGTTTATTCCAGCAAGTATTTTGTATTTTACATGCGTTCTAATGTTAAAACTCCTTGCCAAATTTAATCGTAGATGGGATCCTCCGTGATAGTTATTGGGTTGAGCTTGCAATGAGGAATTTGTGGTCATATAAAGGAGGCTTCTGTGTGTTGTACATGTCTATATAAGGTCACCGAAAACTTAAGCGTAGCAAAAATAAAGACCTTTTTTCTCTTTTCTTTTACCATATATTGAAAAAAGAATAATATGGAAATGTATTTATCCAATTATTATCTCATAGCAAGAATTATTAAGTCCATGCTTTAGATTTTAAACAACATACTGGCCACTCTGTCTTTTGCTTGTGAGTTTGACTAAGTGCATTTTCTTCAAGCAGCTTTAAGTATGTTTGAGCGATGTGTGAAAAGTGACAGACTGTTGTGCAATAACACTGAACGCTCAAGTTGTAGGTGTTGGGCATTCACTGCGGTTCAGCTGCCTCCTGTTTACAGATGGATCAGCCCACTCGCACACACATATACACACACATATACACAGAGAGAGAGACTGTGTGGACATTAAATAGACTTATATTCTTTTTCTGGATCCTAACTTTGGGAGACTTACGACTGACCAAAACTCAAACCTGATCTCTATCTCAGCACCACCACTCGCTGATATAGTTGATAAAACTGCAAAATGGTCAAAAGAAAAATAAATTATGAAGGCCATTTGCCAAAACGTATTCTGAGATTTTAAAGAGGTATTGAATATCTGTCACATGAGTGTGTAATGCAGTTGCAGCAATTTTTAAAAAGTTGCTGTCCTTTTTACACATATATGAGGATACTGGTTTTACTACTTCATTTGATAGTTGATAAAATCTGAATAGTATCCACTTGGCGAGTTTTCTGACACGCTCTGATTACTTTTAAGTTTATATTTGTAAAGTATACTGTGTACCTTACGCCCCCACGGAGATACTATTACTTTGCAACAAACACATCCATTTTTATTGCTCAAAAACATAAGTTCATACCGTGAGTTTACTCTCAACAAGCTCTACCTATTTGTCTCCATAGAGATAGGTTAGTTTAATGCCATACTGTGGAACATTATAGGCAAAGAAGCCATAACCCCATGGAGACAAACAGGTGACAGGTCTTTCACCACAAAAGTTAGTGCACCATTTCAAAGTATAGATTTCAAACTTTTGCTGCACTAATTGATATCTTTGCGATCTGCTAATAGCGACTGATTTAGGGCACAGACACACCTAAAACCCACAGTAAATGAGAGTCATATGGACCGTTCCACTCTAACCCACTGTGTCTGCTGCTCCTCAGTCTGTGCTCAGGAGAATGGGCAAATCTGAAAGCCAAATGGACATCATGGAGAAATCTAGTAAACCTGGGAAACACCGCTGGACCGCGGCTGAGATCGGGCTGTCCGTGCTGCTGCTGCTGGTCAGCTGTGCCCTGGCTGGACTCGTGGTGCTATACACGTCGGCAGTGAAAGGTGAAACTATGAACAATATGATGAGACTGAACAGTTTACAGTGATGAGAGATAGACATACTATAGCAGTCAACTTAAAGCAAGTCTATTATGCCAAATTGACTTTTCAGAGCTTTTAACCATGTTATACTTGTTTCCCTTCACCATTTAGTCACCTGAAGTTGTACTGGGAGTGAGTCGTGCATGTTTGAGCAATCTTTACTTTACTTTCAAGACACCATTTTGCTGATAACCCCTGTTTTCTCCTTCACCAGCATACGCCTTCTGCTCTGTACTCCAATTTTATTTTCTTGATCATGTCGTCATTTTGTTACAAATGAAAACTGCACTACTTGCTCACGTCATCTGCAGCTATCCATTGGAGGTGCTGACAGGTACACGGCTGTGATAATTCGATGTTTACTGCGACATCAGCTCCCATTGGGCAGCGCAGTTTTCTAACACAGAAGTCAGCGGCCTTGTTTCTTTTATCAAGTCATTTTAGAGGAATATTATGAATAAAATGTTCAAATTATCACCTAATTCTTATATAAATCTATAACATTCTGGTTTATTTTGTGATGCAAGTTCCACAAACTTACCCAAATGATTTTCTGTTTTATACATTGTTTTAATAATAATGCCTTACACCGGTATCACATTTTAGAGGCTTGTCAAAGCCGCTCAAAGTGCTACACTGAGGTCATTATTTATTCACTCCACACTCAATGGTGGCAAGCTACTATTGTAGCCACAGCTGCCCTGGGGCAGTCTGATAGAAATGAGGCTGCCAATCTGCACCATAAACTCCTCTAACCACCACCAATCATTCATGCGCAGTTAGACTTACTGGTCATATAACAATAATTAGGGATTTTTAGTCTGTCAATGCTATGTCGTACCTGTCTGATATTCTAGAGGCCTTCTTGTGATGCTTGGTGGTAAAAATAACATTCTGTTTAATACCAGAGCACACTATTGAATAACCCACTATTATAGTAAATTTGAAGCCCCCTGCAGTGAAGCTTGAAGTCTGTCTTGACCTTGCTGTCTACAAAACCACTTTAATCACGGCTATTTACTTCTAACATTACCTCTCTCTGTCTGCAAATCTTACTCTTCTTCCCCAGAGCAATCTAACAGGCCGAGTGTGGCAAGGGAGTCCAAGGGTTCCACACTTACAGGTACATCTCCACAGCTTTCACACATGTTTTTCCAATCCAAAATAACACAGTACTAAGATAGAATTAAATAACCTGTATTTGTGTTGCAACACTAAAATTTCTCTATTCTGGGACAAAGCACAGGGACAGCAGGAGAGCAGAAAACACTCCATCAAAAATAAAGATGCATAACTACAAAAGATAAACCATTTAACAAGAACATTAGAACTCAGGCTACTTTAGTTACGCCTCATTTACGCCTCATAAGCCCACAGCGGAAAATTTCAATAAAATCATTGTCGTTAAGGGTGTTTTTAAAGGACTAAAACATTTGAAAACATGCACTTTTTTGTGAGGAGCCTTTTCTTTCCACAGACCAGACTTGTAACTTTTCTGATCACAGGCACACGACCTGCTTGTCTACATGTCGTCAACATGCCAAAGAATAGCATAAACATCTATCTCCATGGACAATGTTTGATTTTTAAGTTTGCCGGTGCTGCCACAGTATTGCTGTGCTGCCTTTTTGCCAAAAAATAGGCAAAAATAAAAGCATGTTTTTATTATGAATGTTTTTATTGCACTGAAAAACATAAAAACATGTGTTGTTACTGTAAGCAGACTTGCATCTCCACAAAGTGACTCCCATTTGGCCTGGAGGAGGACCTTCTCCTGCGTATTTCTGTGACAGTATTGTTCCTTTGGCTATAATCCTCCACATTATGGCTTAAAACCTGTCTTCATGGAGAATGTTCCGAAGTTTGGTTTTAACTTTCTATCTGCATGGAATCATGCATTTGACCTTCCACCTCCAGAAAGTTACAAGCTATAACTTTGATAGAAAAGGGGGAAAAAAAATTAAATAAAAACACTGTGCAAGTAAAACTTTAAAGCTACAACACTATTATGTACATTAAGTGGTTATGAATATGGTTATGTACAGTACAGTACCAGTGACTCCAGTGTATTTGGTGATTCACATTATGTTACAGTACTGCACATGATCACTACAGGTGGATCACACATGTACAGGGATGGAAGTGTTCATTGTTCAATCTGACAGCAGCAGGAAGGAAAGTAAAATAATAGTTTAGCATGGTTCATATATGGGAGTTTACACCTCTATGACTTTTACAACTAACAGTGTGAAATAGTAGACATGATGATGGAGACATTACTATCTTCTCTTCTTCCCTGCAATGACTTTAAAATTGTTTTTTTTCAGGCCAGCAGGATCACTCAACCTCAGATAATGTTTGCACAACCGCTGACTGCGTTACAGCAGGTGAGTGATCATACTGACATTATCATCATTATTGTTATGGCATACCAGGAGTCAGGTATATTTACGACAGCACAGGTCGATCTGGCCTCTGTGCGTGGTTTGCATGTTTCTGCACGTGTCTGGGTGAATTTCTTCTGGGTACACCGGTACACCAGGGCTGAAATCATCCAAATGATTCTAGTGAAGATGTATGGAGTTTAAAAACACAGTGCAGCACTTCTTGTATTACATCACAAGGTGGAAAGAGCGTTTTCTGTTTGAGAGAAGAACTAAATATGCAGGGTTTGTGTGTTAAACATGTGTGAATGAAACAAAACACAACTCCATGTCTGTTTGTGATGTGGAAAACATTATAACATAGTTCAGAAAATCGTGTTATATGGGCTCTTTAACCTTATTTGTGTTATGCCATGTGCAGAATCAGAATCTTAACGCCTGGCTGCACATAGATAAACTACGACTCTTGCCAATAGCTTATTTTGCTAATCCCATCCTTCCTGGTTTTGTTTCAGCTGCACGTCTGCTGCAGAACATGGATAGCTCGGTGAAGCCCTGTGAGAACTTTTACCAGTTTGCCTGTGGGGGCTGGTTAGAGCGGCACGTCATCCCAGAGACCAGCTCCAGGCACAGTGTCTTTGACATCCTGCGCGACAAACTTGAGATTGTCCTTAAAGGTCTGTGCTAATACTGATGATGATAATTGATTATTCAGGTCACAATGTAATTAAAAGAACTGAAAAATGATAAAGAAGTTATTTCAGTTTGATAAATATTCCAAAAAGCAAACTTAAATGTGAAATGCTGTTCTTATCTGTTTAATTAAGTAAAGTTACTGTGATCTAAGTTTGACTTCATAAAGCTAGTCACATACTAGAGGAACTGACAATGTGATAAACTCAAATGAATGATTTCACTGTTACAATAATACATTTTTCTTAGGTTGTTGGACCTGGTTTCAAAATTTGTGAATCTTGACATTGGGACGTTTGGCACCAAAATGTGACATGACGTCCATACAGTAAAGATTAGTTTGTTTCAATCTGAAGCGGAAATCACTAAAATCAATTTAAACTAATGAAATAGATATAGTTGAAACCAGAAATGTACATACACTATGTAAAAAGACACATATGCTTTTTTTTCACTGTCTGACATGAAATCAGACTAAACTTTTCCTGTTTTAGGTCAAGGTTTTTTTTTGCCAAGTTTTCATTACTTTTGTCAAAGTCAGTAAGATTAATCTGCATTTAAACAATTTGGCAAAACCCAGATGATGATGTCATGTCTTTGGAAGCTTCTGATTCTGGTTTGAGACACACCTGTGGATGTATTTGAAGACACACCTGAAACACATGAATTCTTTGTGTAACATCATGGGAAAATTAAAAGAAATCAACCAACGACGTCAGGAAGATAATTCTGGACTTGCACAAGTCTGGATCATCTTTGGTGCAATTTCCAGATGCTGAGGGTGTCATGTTCATCTGTTCAAACAATTATACACAAGTATAAACACCATGAGAATGTCCAGCCATCAGACCACTCAGGAAGGAGACAGGTTCTGTGTCCCAGAGATGAACGTACTCTAGTCCAAAATGTGCAGATCAACCCAAGAGCATAAGCAAAAGAACTTGTGAAGATGCTTGTCATTATCCACAGTGAAACGAGGACTGTACCGACATGGACTAAAAGGCCACACTGCAGGAAGAAACTATTACTCCAAAAGAAACATAAAAAAGACAGTTTGTAAATGCACACAGGGACAAAGACCTTAATGTTTGGAGACATATTCTGTGGTCTGATGAAACTAAAATTGAACTGTTTGACCATAATGAGCATCGTCACATTTGGAGGACAAAGGGGGAAGCTTGCAAGTCTGAGCTCACCATCCCAACTGTAAAATATGGGGGTAGCAGTATCATGTTGTAGGTTGTTTTGCTGCAGGAGGTACTGGTGCACACAAAATAGATGGCATCATGAGGAAAGAACTTTATGTAGAAATACTGAAGTAGCCTACAAACTTGGCAGGAATTTTGGCCCATTTTTTTTTTTTTAGATGCTCACACCCCTACTCACCCTATCTCACTGAAGTAGCAGAACCCCCAGCCTCTCCATTTGCTCCTTTTCACCTCCACCAATGTTCAGACCCTTCACTCATTTGGCATTTTTCAGGTGCTCTGGAAACACCAAGTGACCGAGACAGAGATGCCATTAGAAAGGCCAAAGTGCTTTACAACTCCTGCATGAATGAAAGTAAGAATTGACAATGAACTAAAGATTAAAAAGGTGGCTGCAAAAGTATAAGTGTTATAAGTGTAATATGTTTTTTTTTTATTTTTTCAGGTCTAATCGAGCAAAGAGATTCTCAACCTTTACTCAAACTCATAGAGAGTATAGGAGACTGGCCTGTAGCATCTGATGATTGGAGCAACACAACAGGTAAGACTCCAGAAAATACAATGAGTTATTTGCCATTAGTGCTTTGTGTAAGTCGCCATTTCACATTCATGGAGTACTTTTAACTCAACTGTATGTAAGAAAAAAAGTTGTCATTGTTAAAGGCACTGTACCTGATTTTTACTGTGGAAAAACAGAACTCATTTGCAGCGGTCCAAATTCCTCAATTAATCTTGTGCATTCAAAAACCCTAATTAACCACTGTGATGACTTTACAAGAGTTTTCACAACTGTCAGAGACCAGTGCGGCGTTAGCTGTTCATACAGTATATCTGTACTGGGGCAAATTTAGCTCAAATACATGGGGAAAAAATCTGGTACAGGGCCTTTATATCCTGGTTGTAAGTCATAAAAAGCCTCTTGTACTGACCCATGTTGGATATGATGCTTAATTTCCCATAGATTAGATGTGATTTTCCATTCGTAAATGTAAATATCCTCCCATGTAATGTCATTATAACTAATATTTCTTGGTGGTTGGATAGCTGGCCCTCTATGTGCTAGACGGACTTTTTCTGGAATGCAAAAGCAATTAACCATAAAATTGTTTTACAGCAACTTTGGTCTTTATGTATTGTATAACATGCAATCTCTGTAATGTTAGTGTTTGGAAAAAACGCTGTGCTAAAACGGTTACTCCTCACCAAGCAATTTACCCTCAACCAGTGCGTTTGTGTGAGTTGCTTTATTCCTGTTTGCAACCATAAACACACAATATGAAGGTTGGTTATTGTGATGCATATGTATCAGTTACATTTACTTGAGAACTTGCTGAAGTAAAATTGGTAATATATTGTACTGCGTAACACGAGTGAAATTAGGTACTCCTCCCACTGTAAGTCTACAAATGACAAAAACTTTATTGACAATTCTGTTCTTTTTTTACTCATTTTTGTAGTCTTAAAAATACAAGATTGTGTATATTATTTAATGTTTCTTTCCAGTTACATCGACTCACTCTAACTTGACTGAAATACTTGTTACTCTTGAGTAATTTTTGTATCACTACTTCTACAGTACTTCTGTGGCTCTAAATCTATGGCTACTCTACCACATCTGCCTGGAACTCGCTTGAATTATCCTTTTAATAGCTTTGTGCTGGGAAACAAATTCAGTATTCAGGTATTCTCATTCCAGTGACAGTGCCTCAATATACCATAGTCTGCACTTCCTCAGCTCCAGGCCACTTTAATTAAACATAATCATTGACTGCAGATTAAACAGAATTGCTCAACACAGGGATTTACTCGCTGTAAAAAGTGCAATAGAAGCAATACGTCTCTGTATTCAGGATAGTTTAAAGTTGTCTCTTCTTGGTGTAATTTTCAGAGGAAGTTTGGAGCTTGGAGGACACTCTCGCCACCCTCACAGCTCGGTTTCACAAGAAGGTTGTACTAGACATGTACGTGTGGACAGACGACCGCGACTCGCAGAGACATATCATCTATGTAAGACCAAAGCAAAACAGGCTAAGGAGTTGAGAAGTGCAGTTTAAGAGGTTGTTTTAACTGTTTTGTTATTGTGAAATGTCTAGATTGATCAGCCAGGATTGGGGATGCCATCAAGAGACTATTACTTCAACGATGGGAACTACAAAAAGGTTATTCTTATGTTTTGACAGTAATATAAATACAGGCTCTTTATTAGGTACATCTTTACTTTAAAATATTATTGATCTACCACTTTCTTGGAGAAATACAATCAAATGTCTAAAGAAAATTCTTAAAAATATAGAAAATATAAAGGTCTTCTATTACACTATTACTTCTATTACAAACTGGATTCTTGTGATCTTTAAGCCATTTTATAATGTTGTTATCAAAAACAAATTTCATTCACACATTGTTTGTTTACATCTCCAAAGCTCAAATGTTCTGTTCCACCTTGTGATGTCAGCAAGTGGTAGTTTTAAAGTTAACAACTACCTTTTACATTTAGTTCAGTAGAGATTGGCCATTCCAGGGTTGAAATCATCAAATGATTCTAGTGAAGGTATGTGGAGTTTAAAAACACAGTGGAGCACTTCCTGTATTACCACATGACATCACAAAGTGGAACAAGTGTTTTCAGTTTGAGAGAAGAACTCAGCCTAAATATGCAGGATTTGTGTGTCAAACATGTGTAAATGAAACAAAACACAACTTCAGGTATGTTTTTGAGGAGGAAACAGCATTATAGCATAGATCAGAAAATAGGGTAATATGGGCCCTTTAAGTGAATTGTGGCACTTCAGAGTGTTATGTGTTTTGCACTATTAGACCTTCTTCCACATATTATGGCTGTAGGACACTGAAGACATGCCCTGTGCATAGATTATTCGACTGAAAGGGGATGTTCTGTGGCAGGGCTCCTTCTTTCTACTGTTGTTGCTTTATAATCCTAATACAATAAAATAATAAATAATTAGTTGACTAATAAAAAATGACATTGACATCGATCAAGTCACCATCACCTGACTACATAACTACAGACTGTATATTTTAACTGGAGTAGACAGGGAGTCTTGCCCAACGGCACACTGATTATATGTGCTCTAGTGAACTTTAAAACTATTACCCAAGGCACTACAGTATGAATATGATTAATAATAAAATGATTTCTTTTTTTTTTTCCTTAAAGTTAAATTTACACTTTTAAAAATGCTTTACAGTAGCTGATTTTTTTTTTTCGTTCAGTCACACCATGTTGTGAAATGGCTGTTGCCTTAGGATGGAATGGAAATAAGGGTCTGGATGATGTCTAAAAAAATAAATAAATAAATTGATAATTGATCTTCATCACTTGTCAGATTGAGCTGCTGCGATGCAATTGGCTGTAATTGGGTAGCTAAATTACTGTACCTAATTAAGTTGTCAGTCATTGCATTTCATAGATATTCATATTTGTTTGTGTTGCCCCACAGGTTCGAGAGGCATACCTCCACTTCATGGCTTCGATCGCCAAAATCACTCGTGAGGATCGGAATTTGACTCAGGATGATGAAAGAGTTTGGGAAGAGATGATCCAAGTGCTGGAGTTGGAAACCGACATCGCAAACGTGAGTGCCAGCCATAACAGGAGACGAGTCCCGGTAAAATGCACTGCGACAAGATGAAAAATGAGCAAGTTGTCAAAGCTTCCAGTAAATGGGAGATTGGGGGCACATTGAGCAGAAACCCAGGATGACTGCCAAGCTTTTAGCCCGAGTCTGTAGCTGTCATGAGCAGAGTGATTAATGGGTTTGATGAATTAATGTCATATGTAAATTTGAATGTCACTCAGGACTTGATTGTATTTTTGTTTGTATGTGTCTAAGATAATAATTTACCATGAACAAAGCTAAAAAAAGAGTTTCTGGTTTTGTACAGGCCACGTCTCCAGCCGAGGAACGCCAAGACGTCACGGTCCTCTACAACAAGATGACTCTGAGCGAGCTGCAGAGCACGTACAGCTTTAACGTCAGTGTCACTATTTTATTAGTGTTATATGGCTTATATGGATTTAGATTAACTACTGTCATATTTTAATTACAAGTTGATTTTATTAGAAGGATAGATGGATATTGGAATTGGCCTGAAACATGCTCAGGTAATATTAAGACCACGACTATTGCTCATGTACACGCCAAAAAAGGCATTTGTAGTTTAGGTAAAATTACAAATGCCTTTCTGATGGAGGTCCACCACATGTTTATCTATTTGTATTATTTTTTTTGCTTGGAATGTTCCACAGTATGGTATTAAACTTATCCATCTCTGTGGAGACAAGCAGGTTTATAGAGGCCAACTTGTGATGGCTGAAGTGATTAAGACAGTGAATCCTCCAAACTGCAGCTCCATTGGATGTTGCTGGTCTATAATGGTCCTGGTCCTAATATCTACAGCATCAACATTTACTTTATGCTGTGGCTCCACCTGGCAATGCTGCATAGTAAATATTTTAACAGCTTCCCTGTTTTTTGTAGGGTTTTAATTGGACCAGATTTATCCAGGGTGTCCTCTCCAGTGTGTCAGTGGAAATCCAGTCGGAGGAGGAGGTGGTCGTCTACAGCGCCCCCTATCTGGAGAAGATGAATGAAGTGTTGTCTCGACACAGCGTCAGGTCAGTTTAATGCTGTATGACAGTAAAAGTTAGGTTTCACATACTATACACTGCAAATGAAGTGTTTCTGTTGCCGTTGTAGAACTATGCAGAACTACCTCACATGGCAGCTCATCATTGACAGAGTGAACAGTTTGAGTCGCAGATTCAAAGATGCACGAGCACGATACAGAAAGGTACTGAGCTCTAATTTACATACATAAAGGGTGGATGTTAATATTGTTTTCGCAAGAAATCTAACTTATGATGATTCTCTTGACTATTTTATTTTGTCTCAAGCTATACCCTGTACATAGAGGTGCACTGACACACATAGAGGTATGGGCTAGAAGTACGTCTTACTTGGTGTACCCACTGGCTCAAGATTAAAGTTATTCCTCATTTTCTCTATTTTGGCCATTGCCTGGTGAGGCAGTCCTTCCCTCTTTCTGCTTGAATGCAGAGGGGTCTGGAACCAAACCATAGAACGAATCACCATTTAACCATCTAATTTTGGGACGTTCCAATAGCTAATTTGTAGCATGTGTCTCTTAGCCTCGAATGCAGAAGACATCTCCGGAATATTCTTGTTATTCTGAACAAAATATATGACTTCTTTTACCCATTTTTTATTCTGTAGAAATCTGTGCTGTTTATCTGTTTTTTTTTATGTTTTTGTTTTGTTTGTTTTTTTAACCATGGTACCACCAGGATACCATGTTTGCTTTGACAAGATTGGCCCCTGTGTTTCTCTGAGAGGTTATTTTGCTAAGTATTATAAAAGCATCTTGGCTGGATAGTAAAATTTTACCCTGAGCAGACAACACTGCCTATTTTCAAAGTAATCATAGGTTTATTTTTATTCATCAGACCCTTTATGGCACAACGGTGGAGGATGCCTGGTGGCGAGAGTGTGTCCGATACATCCAGAGCAGCATGGAGAACGCAGTAGGAGCGTTATACGTCAGGGAAACCTTTGCTGGAGAGAGCAAGAGGATGGTGAGGTTTAAAAGTCTAATGGTTTATATGAACTGGCATACAGTGTTTGTTTATATATAATTATGATGATTGTTTTTAGGTTAGTGATCTTATTGTCAAAATCCAACAAGCTTATGTGGAGACACTGGAGGAGCTGAGCTGGATGGACACGCCTTCAAAAGAGAAAGCACGAGAAAAGGTAACGTTGGATATGTACTTTTGAGATAAGGTTTCCAGACTGTGATGGTTTGGACGTGTACAGAGGAGGAAGCGTGAATATATTAGCCGAGGGATGTTGAAATTTGGATACTGGAGGGCCTACACAAAACTAAGTTATTTAGGGTGCATTATAGCATCATAAGTGGGACTAAAATGGAGCTAAAGCCGGAACTAAATCTGGACTAGGACCAGGGACAAGACCAGGACTAGAACAGGATCAAGCTAAGACTACATCTGGACTAAACTTGACTCAAACCAGGATTAAACTAGGACCAAACCGGGACAAGTGTGAATGCATTCTTTGTGAGAGAGAACAAAATATGAACGCAATAATCTTGTATATTTTTTCATTTTTGCTCATTTTGAGTGTCAAGAATGCATTGTTCATATACTTTTTTGTGTAATACTGTGAATACTTTTGTAGGCTATGTCAATAAAGGAACACATTGGCTACCCAGACCATATTCTGCAAGAGGACAACCAGAAACTTGACCAGGAATACAGCCATGTAAATACCAAATACACCAGTTAACAGTAAACTATTCTACAGCACATAAATTGGTTCAGTTAGATGATTTGATGTAATTGTAATTTCAGTTAAACTTCAGTGTGGAACATTATTTTGAAAACATCCTGGAAAACCAGCGCTCCGAGGCCCAGAAGAGCCTGAAGAAACTCCGAGAGCCAGTGGACCCCGACCTGTAAGACTAAGTTTAAACAAGGCTGTAGTTAATAGTTTGTACCAAAAACAACAAAAACAGGAATTGTACTTGGGGATTGATTTTAATTTAATTAGTTCACCAGTATAATGTTACATGCCAAATATGCGATTGCTTACAGTACAATACAGCTCATTGTGCAATGTCTTTTTAGGTGGATCATTGGAGCTGCTGTGGTCAATGCCTTTTACTCTCCAAATAGAAATCAAATCGGTAAGAATCGGACCATCTTGAATCATTTTTAACAATGTTTGCCTTTCTTATTTTGTTTTCGTTGGGTGCATTTACAAGGCCAGTAAAAATCAGATGGCTAACAATCAGATAACTGAATAATTAGATCTGATTACTGGCTTGTGCAGGAAAGAAATGTGATCTTCAAAAACATCTGGTAAAATGTTTTGATTTAAAATAAATTGATTTTTAGAGGAAAGGATGTATTTGGAAGACAAACCACAAGGAATTTTAAAATCGCTCTTCAATCTTCAATCTCTTCTTTCTCTTTTTGTCTTTGCCACATTAGTTTGAACTTTTTTGCAGAATTTTCCTTGTCAAAACAAAATCAGAAAGAAATCAAGTTACTCACATCACATGTAACTGTTCTCATACCATTTCAGATTTTTGGTGCGTATATACAAATAGCCAGTGTCATCCTTGACTTAATTTACTTGTTTTATTTAAGTATTTCCTGCTGGGATCCTGCAGCCGCCTTTCTTCAGTAAACACCAACACCAGGCCTTGAACTTTGGAGGAATCGGAATGGTCATCGGACATGAAATCACGCACGGATTTGACGACAATGGTGAAACATTTAATTCATAACAATTACTTATTCACTATTTTTACAGTCAACTTTAAGTATCCAAATAAGTTGAGCTTGATTTATTTATTTATTTATTTTTTATTTTACTTTAGGCTTGATTTTTAGGTTTTATTTATAATTTTGTGTGACAGCATGGTGAAGGATGCGTCAAATGTGTAGTGATGGGACTTTCCACTGTTGAACAGATCCAAATCTATTGACCAAGGCTTAACTGTTTAAAATGGTTCAAACTGTTAATATGATGCCAGATATGTTTTCTGTGCACAAAGCTCTCACTTGTGTCGCCTGCTCTGTTTCTGTGCAGATTCTTGTGTTAGTTCAGCGTTCATCAGTGTGAAAATGCATGCAAATTAGAATGAAAAAGATTTAGATCTTTTAAAAAATGAGATTCATTTCTCTACAGAGATAATAAAGTGTATCTTAACCTTATTTTGCTATTTTGTACATCACTTTGGGAAGTTGGAAACATATTTAATATTTAAAATGTGGTTATTTACATTGACCTCTAAATCTCACCTGTAAAAAATACTGTTTATTAAATGGACTTTTTTTCCTGCAGGACGTAATTTTGACAAAGATGGAAACATGCTTAACTGGTGGAGTAATTACTCAGCGGAGCAGTTTAAGGACCAGTCTCAGTGCATGGTGCAGCAGTACGGCAACTTTATCTGGAAGCTCGCAGGCGGACAGAATGTAAGATTTTTACGTACAGTGGTCCCTTGTTTAATGCGGGGGTTACATTCTAAAACTATCCCGCAATAGGCGAAATCTGTGAAGTATCAGCTTTATTTTTTACAATTATTCTATATGTTTTTTGCTGTAAAACCCCTCGCCACACACTTTATACACTTTTCTCACACAGGCATTAACACATTTTCTCACATTTCTCTCTTGTTTAATCACTCTCAAAGTTCAAACCGTCATATATTATATCCCTCTTCCTTAATGATCACTTTAAATGTGTTGTTCTCGTGCCTCTGCTCCAGCGGTATCCACAGAGGCGCTTCTCCGTGCAGAGAAACACTTAAGTCAAAAGCGTTTCTGAAATTTGTTGGTGCAGAACGTTTCATCGACATTGTGGGTTTTGTCAGGGAAAAAAATTTGAAAAGATACAGCACTTGGGAGTCACACTGTGATCCAACATTTATGTAAATGTGACCCTAATATATTGTTCTCTCCAGTCTCTTGAGGCTGTGGTTTGGCAGGTCACAGTTAGATTCAATATGATGTTTTTTCTTGCTGTCTTCTTTGTTTAAATAGACCAACACAGCAGAACAGTTACAGCTTGTCTTTATTCAACAACTTCACTCATCTCATCTGGTGTGTTCCCTGTGCACGTTCACTCCTGTTACATTTTTATCGGTGCACTCCTTAAATGCGCAACAATAAGTAGGAACCAATATTATGAAGAAAGTAAATGATGTATCCAACATAATATAATTAATGATATTCATTGTTAATAAAATATGTACAAAGTAATAAACAAAATACTAATGACCCAAATACATGTTAATATATAAAATAATATACATCTATTAAATGATTGGTTACATGAATTTGTCTGAACACATTTTGTGCTGTACAGGAGACACGGCACGGAGGAGACTGATGGACAATGGTCTACAGTCCCTTAGCCAATCAGGACGCAGAACATAATGCACGTTCATATACTATAAAAACAGCATGCAAAATTATACTGAAAAAAAATCTGCAAGACCACGAAAGGTGAACTGTGATACAGTGTGGGTCCACTGTACTCACAATGTTCTCAATTCTTAACCTTTTGTCATAGAATTGTAACTATTGAACATTTTAGCTACAAAAAAAAAGTCAAATGTTATTGTTAAAACTTTTTTGTTTGACTGCTTCTGTTTTTTTCCCAGAATTTTTTTTTTCTCTTCAAAGTTCTATCCTGTATTAAGGTTTGAAGTAACATGGCTGGATGTACTTCAAACCTTTTTCGTTTTCCAATGCATTCCCAAAATAATATTGTGACCTTTTGACTTGGATGAGATAAAACAGGGCAGGGCTGAACACAAAGGAAATCATGAGACAGAGACATTTAGAAAATTACTGAGACTGAACTTAATCCCACAACAATAAAGAAAAAATGAGTTGCCCTTTAATCTTTGTTCAAATATCGACATAGTTTAGATCTAAAGATCGACATAGTTTAGACTGACACTGACTTAAAATTTTACTTGCAATTCAAAGGTTTAAAATGACAGTTCTCTAAAATGTAATTTCTTCAGGAACTTTACAGTTTTCTTTCCTCTGTTTCTAATCATTTTTGACCCATTTGTTTCATAGAATTAAAATATTTCTGATTCTCAAAATTCAAGTTTCTCAGCGTAATACGGGCCCTTTAAGTTCAAAATGTAAATCTAAATGCTATTTTGAAATCTATTATAATGCTTCCTCATCAAAAACATACTGTGACTTATGTTTAGTTTAATTCACACCTGTTTAACACACAAACCCTGCATATTTAGGCTGAGTTCTTCTGTCTAACAGAAAACCCTCCGCTCTGTTTTACCTTGTGATGTCATGCAGTAATACAGGAAGTGCTCCACTGTGTTTTTAAACTACTACATCTTCACTAGAATCATTTGGACAATTTCATCCCTGGAATTTTCAGTCTCTACTAAACAAAAGGGAAAAGGAGCTGTTAACTTGAAATCTATCACTTCATGACATCACAAGTTGGAACAGAGCATTTTGAACTCTGGAGATGTAGCCAGACATTTTTACATAATATAGGACCTTTTAAGTGGAAATTAAGTACAAATTGTTTTAACACCAATGTTGTTTTTGTGTGTGGGGTATTTCAGGTTAGTGGCATCAGCACTTTAGGAGAAAACATAGCAGATAATGGAGGAGTGCGTCAGGCGTATAAGGTTTGACATTTCCTATAAAACCTCATTATTAAACCTCTTTATCGGGACAGCAGATTGTGTAATTAGCAGTATCTTGTTTTATTGTTCACTACAGGCCTATCTGAAGTGGGTGGAAACGGAGGGAGAGGAGCCTCGGCTGCCTGGGTTAGACATGGACCATAAGCAACTTTTCTTTCTCAATTTTGCTCAAGTAAGTTCACGTTTTATTGAAGAAAAGTTTCAAATGTAATTAGTGCTTGAGGCGAAATGTTTAAATGTTTGTTTTTTTGTGTTTGTATTAACTTTCCGCCAACTATTTTCAATTAAAATATGTAAAGGTGGACAATATAACTTTTTTGTTGGAAGATCTACCACCGGTTTTCATGATGTCATTGCTTTGCCTTGAATGTTCCACAGTATAGCATAAACATCTCCTTGGAGGACTTCCACCAGAAAAGTCACATTGTCCATTTTAATTAAATATATGACATGATTATCATATTTACTTCGCTTTCGTATGGAGCTATTTGATATCATTGAAGATTGTGCACAAGTTTGATCCCTGCATTTGTCCCAATTAGGTTTTTATTTACCAATTTACTGCAAACTTTAATTGTTATAGGCAATGTCGTTTAAAGTGCTTTGCCCAAGGACACATTGAAACACTTGAAAGTAGGAAATTAACTACCAACTGGCTGCCTCTTTCACCTGTGGTACATGAAGTTCTTTTGGGAAATGACTACTTAAAAACCATGCCAAGACCACTTCATCTACTATAGTGACTGTGATTACGTCACAGCGTCATCTGGAGTGGAGGGACAGTGATTGTACAAGGCTTAAAGTAAACAGTAGGGCAGAGGCAGGAATTACACAAGATCATTGTTCAGGATCATGCTGCCAAAGTAAAGACAGCCTCTCGCTGCCAGAAAACGTAAAATAAACCATTGTGATGTAAAGAAACTAAATTACACTGATTAGGTTTTCATTATTTGGAATCGGGCCAAAAAATATAGGAACAGTACCAAGAGAACCATTTGCTTTTGTGGCCATACCCATCGCTCTTTGGTTTTACAAGGACAATAGATCTGAATCTGTGTCTTGCTGTAAAAGTCTTGTATAATAAATCAAACCAAACTTTGGCTGACATTGGTATTCTGTCTAACTTAGCTCTAACCATTCTTCTATTCGTCTTAATCATGAAGAGGAAAATGTATTGGTTGCACTGTGGAGCTTTTCAGTCTGTCACCTGCTGGTCCCCATGGAGATTTTAATGCTTGCTTTACTTGGAATGTTCCACAGTACAGCCTTTAATTTAAATTGATCTATTATTTATCCAAGCACAGATGTGTTTGTACTCAAAATACACATTGGAAAACATGAATTATTACTGTGAGCAGGCTTGCCTCTCCACAGATCTGACCTATAACTTGGCCAGGTGCTGTCATCTGCTTGTCTCCATGGAGATATAGGATAAGTTTAATCCCATAATTGTGGTAACATTCCAGGGAAAGCAATAACATCTCCATGGAGACTAGCAGGTGGCATAGTTCACATTTTAAAATATTATATTAATAGTGTAACATTGAAGTAGTAACTGATCTCAAAATACTGTTTCGTTTTTCTTTTCAGGTTTGGTGTGGGGCTTATCGACCAGAGTATGCAAGTCAGTCTATCAAAACAGACTCCCATAGTCCTTTAGAATACAGGTAAACGGCAAAGCATTCAGCACTAATTATAACATTTCAGTATCTCTGCTCATTACCAAGTCATTTCCATCTGAATTTTAGCTCTGAATTTATACTGCCTGGCCAAAAAAAAGTCACCACCATCTTGGAATATGCCCGTGCCATCAGGGAAGAAAAAAATCCATTGATGAAATAACCTGGTCATTCAGTATATTCAGGTGTCAGCTGACCTCATTCTGCTGAACCTTGACCTGACCCACTGCAGGAGGCTCGTACCTATTTGCTTAGTTAAATCCAGATGGCGACTTTTTTTTTGGCCAGGCAGTGTAATTTGTAGTAGATCAGTTTTTGGATGTGAACGTGACACTTGGGCTTGTCTATCTTTTATTAAACTAAAATGAAACCTTAGTCCTAGGTATTATAATAGGCATAATCTTAAATACGCTGTAGATATATTAGGCCAATTCATCATCAGGCCTTTGTCAACCAAGATTATCAAACATAAAATGGTAATTAAGTTATTTGGCATGATCAGCTAGAATTGTCGATGAATAAAACTAGAAATAGAACCACGTTTGCCTTCATGCCGAGTAGAACATTTGAAATTAAACCAATTTTAAACAATTTAGTTTAATTTATGGAAGTATTGCGGTTCTTATCAATATAATATTAAAATTGGTATAAAGTATCAAGCTTTTTCCTTAAAGTGTAACAGTAGTACCAACGACATAAAGGACTTTACCATAACCATAATATTCTTCATTGTAAATATGACACAGGCCTCTTCATCGTTCAGTGTTTGGCCTCAGCTGGTTCTTTGTGTTATGTTTGTGTCACTTTATTACAGAACTCCCTCCAGAGCAGACTGTTGTTGTTGTGCCAATTCATTAAAGCAATCAGGGCCGTACTCACAGTTCCTCTCCCTCTTCCTCCTTCTTCTCTTCCTCATAACATCGCCCAGGCCATGTTGTCCTCTCAAACTTGTTTTTATTTTTCTCTCAGGGTCCTCGGATCCCTCCAGAATTTTGAAGCATTTTCCGAAGCGTTCCAGTGTCCACGAGGAAGTCAAATGAACCCAGAGCAAAAGTGCAGAGTCTGGTAGAGATTTTAAACATGAATATATAAAAGTAAATATAAGTTATTTTTTGTGAATTTCTGAAATGTAAAAACTTACTTTGAAATGCTTCTTAAGTTCATAAAGATATCAAACAGGTTTTAAGTGCAATACTGTGCCAAGGAATTCACTTTTTAAATACTTTTTCTTAGGCAGAAATAACACTTTGGAGAAAGAAAAATAAAACTGGAATGACTTGGACAGTTGAGACCTCTACCAAGGCAGTGATCATATCTTGCAATGGTTAGGAGTAGTTTCAACAACCTCACTTTTGATTGGCTCTCTGGTTGCTATGGTACACACACTTTTATTTTGCTATTGTGTCCGTAAATCAAGGTATGAACCATAATAACAGACAAATCAGGCGCCTTTTTTCCCCGCGGTTGCTCTCGCTAGCATTAGCAACAAGTTTGATTGACAGTGTTGCTAAGCGCCCGCTCCCTGCTAAACCAGAGGGTGGGAAGGGACATTACTTTCAACAGCCTCGCTCTGGATTGGCTCTTTGGTTGCTATGATACTCGTGGTCAGAATTCCACATATGCAACTTGGCTCCAAATTGGCCTCGATGAGCTTCATTTGACTGGAGCAGAACGCTATGGGTGACGTCACACTAGTCCACTTCTTTGTTCAGTCAAAGGTCCAGACTCTAGATTTAAATAGCTATTTCAGCGGTAAATCATCTAGTAAGACAAGATATCTCAAAACATCCTTAAAATGCTGCTGTACTCCACTCCTGGTCTCCACTCCTGGTCTCCATTAAGTCTCGATTAAACTCCAAAATATATGACGGAGTATAAGGGTCACTTAAATAAAAAAAAAAAAAAGCGGGTGCTACGAGAAAAAAAGTCGTATTTTTATGAGAGTATAGACTGCTGTGCGTGAATGAGTGACCAGTGCGTTGTGTGTTATGGAGAATTTGGAGCATTTTGTTCAGATAAACTTTCAACTGGGGTTTATGCACGATGAAATACTGTGTTTTTTAGCGCACCATCACCACACTGTCATCAGTATAAGTACTTTGAAGGGACACTGCCAGCATTTGAGTTGGTTTAGTCGGCGGAACCATACAGATTTAGAAGAAATAGCTATATCTGAACAAAATGCTCTAAATTCTTCATAACGCACTGGTCACTCATTCACGCACAGCAGCCTATATTCTCATAAAAATACAACTTTATTATTATTTTATTATTACTTTTATTCTCCTAATATTACGACTTTTTTTCTCGTAGCGCCCGCATAATTTTTTATTTAAGTGAACCTTATACTCCGTCGTAAAAATATATGTATTATTTTTCTGCAGTTGAGAAATTTCTGTAAATTTACCACAAACTTTAAAGTGAATAATCTACTTAAGTGCTGTCGGTTGATAACTTTTCTTCACACCTCAATCCTTTGGCACAGTACTGTATCTTGGACAGCTTGGACAGAACAAAATGGCTGACTTTATCGGAATGACATTGTAAAAGGGACGAAGCTGCAGACTGCCTTTGAGCCTTACTACAATTTTCATTTTGGTTATCTGTGTTGTATTAAACATTACATAGCGACTGTAGCCTAAGCTTGTGATGAATGAACGACAATAGCATTAGTCACAGTTTGGTCACTCATTGTCCAAGAAACAAAATTACCTAAAGACTTTGACTGTTAAAACTGCGCAGCTTTGACCCTTAATTAACATCCCAGAAAAGCTGCCACCATGAGAAGCTTATGTTTCAAACTGGTATAAGCTAAAACAACTACATAACTATGGTTTACATGTTTTTATTTTGTTTTTACCTGTTGCCGATCTGTTACTGTTTTCTTGCCATATTCGTAGCCTAAAGCTTTTTCAGCAAACTGGAGACTGTTATGTAGGTTTTGTCCAAATAGACTTGATATATTCACATTTTAGTTGTCACTTTTCATATATTTAACTGAAGCTTTGGTATTTCCCATTAAGTGGTTAGAAACTGTAAGCCATGTACACTTGGGATAATAGGTTGTTAATAATAGGTTGCTGGGCAGTTTAGTGCTATACTTACAAAATGGATTAACCTGACGATGACATTCGGATGATAATATGGCAACCCATCAGATAAATGCTAAAACATGCCCGTGAATGCGTTTTATCGCTACTTTTTTTGCATATAGTTTTTTGGTGTATGACTAAATATTCTAATCTTTCATATCTGCAGAATTTACAAACACATTATCTTTTTTTTTTTCCTCCCACCTCTGTCCATAACAAACATGCAGCTATGCCTTGTTTACATTTCCCAAAGCATCTCTACACCCCATGTACGACTTGTAGCTTTTCGGCTGCGTCCAATTACACTGAGAAAGCACTCACGCCCGGTCGCTCACTAGATGAGAGGGTGGCCTTCTGATCTCCCATTGATCAGCGCTGCGGAGATGAAAGCGGAGGTGCGTTTAGTGAACCCAAACTAATACCTTCCAGACAATAAGCGCAGCTCTGGACTGTTCTATTGTACCTTTATTAAGCCGTAATGACAGACGAATCAAAGGGCAGCGCTGAGGGAGAAGGTAGAGTTGGCCATGTTGAATGTTTTTGTTGTTTTAGGTCACTTGTCTGAAGCCCTCAGCATAACATAACGACTGTTATTTGTCACGTGGATCCAAATGATTGTGCTTTAGAACACTGCAAAATGACTATATCTACACTAGTTAAGATGACTTGAACTTGGTTTCTTATTTATATTTGCATTATCAAAAAATCTGAGACATTTGGTTGGAGACATGTACAAACAAAATTGCTGGTTTACTTCTTAATTTTTTCCCATTTATCCAACCTGCCCAATTTTTTATTTATTTTTTTGTTTTAGCTACAATTTTAATCCAGGCTTTGGTCATTTTAGTTTCTTAACATGAGATAGATTAGAAGATTGGTCTAGCCGAGATTTTTGTCAGTTTTTAAAATAATTATTTGTACATCTTAATGTTTAAACTTAAATAAACCCTTGGCTCATACTAGTTTGGCTTGAAAAAAATAAAATCACCTTAGTGGGGTGTCGCACATGAACGTGTTTGGTCCTGGTTTGAGCCACATTTAGCTCCTACGTGGATTTGGTTTGGACCTGATTTAGTCCAGGTTTAGTTCTTGGTTTAGTCTCTATGGTGTGAACACTTGCCAAGCTTTCCAGAAGATAATTTGTCTTAAAAAAATGCAGTAAAACCACTAAACGAGACATAAGACCAAATTAAATTAATGAAATGAACTGATGTAGATTTTTTTTTGCTGCGCAGCTTCAAAGTCTGTATCATCTGTGGCCTCAACCACACATTTAGTTTGTTTGTGAAGTCAGTAGTGAGTGCAGTCACCTTCAGCTCTTGGTTTCATGTGCGATCGGTGTAAAGGGCATGTCACAACAACACCACAAAAACAATGGCAAGATTTGAGAGCTGGATCTTGGGGCTTTATTGTGATTGGACAGAATTGAGCCACTTCGATGGAAACGGTGTATTCTAATCCTATAGTTTAAAAGTACATGAACTACAAGCGGCTATTCAAACATTTGTATTATTTCTATTATACACAGACAACGCAACGGCCACTTGTGAAATCATGTGTCAGTTGTGTGACATTGCAAGAACTTTTCTTAAGATTTTTCTCTTTTTTCTTAACTGTTTCCCGAGTTTACTCCATTTGCTGTAGCTTAACCATATCAAGCCCTACTATCGCTAACCTAACAGTGGATTTATGCGTAATTTTTACATTTAAAAAGCCCGCTCTGCAAAGTAAGGTATCTAGGCCTGCACAGGACAGGCTAAAATTTGTATTTTGCAGGAAAGTGTAAAATGTTTAATTTGATGCCGAAACAAAAGAGCCGTGTATCAATCCAACTATGCTCATTGTTGTTAAAGGTTCACTTTGTAACTTTTCTAGTGGAGGATCCGTCACTGCTTGCTTCACTCATTGCTTTGCATGGATGTTCCACAGTCTGGTTTTAAATGTATCTGGCATTTATTTACTTAGACATTTTTAATTATTGCTAATAAACCTATGTGGCTTGTGGTGTCACCTGCTTGTCTCCATGGAGATAAATACACGTTATGCTGTATTCCAGGCACAACAATCTAATCTCCATGGAGACAAGAAGGTGAAGGACCAGAATGTTCTGTTCAGCCCAAATTTTCAAAACTATTTTTATTTTAGTTTTAGTGATTTAAAATTATTAGGACTTTTCATTTTAGAATCCAACCATTCTACTGGACTAGTAATATTTTTTTTTACATTTTGCTTATTTGTTGTATTTTCAAATTCTGTCTTAGTTCATTTTGTCTCGTGTTGTCACTTGTCCCTGCCTCCTGATTCACTGCATGTTTTTCACATTGCAGTAGTGTCTATTTATTCTGCCTCATATGCGTAAATAACAGCTCAAATCACCTGGCACTAATTATTACAGTATTATTTGAATGCTTTAGGATGACTGGCCGGCTATC
The DNA here is from genome assembly GCF_009829125.3 of Periophthalmus magnuspinnatus. Taxonomy (NCBI): domain Eukaryota; kingdom Metazoa; phylum Chordata; class Actinopteri; order Gobiiformes; family Gobiidae; genus Periophthalmus; species Periophthalmus magnuspinnatus. Next base: position 23,375,572 of record NC_047130.1, on the reverse strand, counting down.
TCACTCGGGCAGGTTGTCTTACTCTGGCAGGTGACTGGACGCGTTCACAAAGAGCTCTTTCAGTTAAATGTCATAGCGGTAGTGGGGTGCCATTATAAAAACATCAAGGCTTCTGGACAGGCCTTGTTTGATGAAATGCAGGAGCTGGATTCACAAGAACTGATGCAACATTTGGCTCCCACTGAAGAGCAAATGCTTCACATGCATATTCTGATGATGTTCTGTTGGATTTAATATTGACTTGTGATGATGTATGGTACTGTGCAAGAAGCTGTGTGAAAATTCGGGGGGTAGGGCCCGGGGTTAGACTTTAATCTGAGCTTGATTTTAACTCAATCTGACCAGAAGGAACTGACTTAGCTGGAGCTACAACAGAAGAGCTGGTTTTGTGCTTTTAACAAGTCCCTTTAAAATGACATTTAAGTAATAAACGAGTTGGTCATACTCACCGTTTTTGAGGAAAATCAAATACCAAAAGATCATGAATAATTGTTTTGATCAAAGAAAGCTGAAAATGTGTTATTGAAATCCATTTTGTTTTTTTCTTAAGTTTTCAGACAGTTTAAAGTTATCAGGCTGTGTTTGCTAGTGTGTACGTTGTGTTACTATGGTAACTGCTGAACATTCCTTCATAGACATACATCCATTACCGCCTCAGTCACTGAAAAGTATTAATATGGTTTAAAAAAAAAAGAAGAAAAAATGTAATCACGTTTTGCTCTTGTTGACCAATTTATATTAGATTTTATTTTCTCTTATCAACATAAAATGGCTGTTAATACTATGCTTAATGAACATAAACAATACAGACTCAGTGCCATTTAACACACCAGTTTTGAGTTTTGTTCATTCAAAAGACCAGGATGTCCTTAATGATTAGAAATGATCAAAACTAGGTACTGCCAAGGCGCCGGTTCTATCTCACAATCTCAAATGGGAACACAAGCTATAGGTTGAGATCTCAAGACACAGTTTAAGCTGCGAAGACGTTCATGGTACAATTTGCGGTTGAAGTGTAAAAATACAGAAGTTTTGACCTGTTTTTTGGTTCAAATGTTTCAAAAAGTGGAGGTCATTTAAGTGTACAGATGTGATTGTTGGCATTTTGTCCTTGTGAATCCAATCCCTAAATTAGATTCATCATTTATGTATTTTCAGTTTGGAGATGTGAATCACCCACATCATTACAATATTTTAAGCTCCATCTGGGATTTTATTATGTTAAAACTCCTAGTATTTTTCACACTCACAACATTGTTTGCACAGTACTTTACATAAAATTGTTACAGTTGTAAATAGTTGCTGTTTATTTGAGCAATTTAAATCAGGTAAGATGCTATGTACACCTCTTACCCATGTTAAAGCTTCTATATGGTACAATGGTGCAAAACAGAAAGACCAAAACACATTATTTTTGCTGTATGGACATGTTACCTGTATTATTTGTATACTCCTGAGAGTTTATTTATCTACATGAATATTTATGAGGAACCATATTGCTTTGCGAGAATATGGAGTACGTATTTGAATGTTTCTGCTCTGTAATTATCTCTAGACTCCTATTTTTGTGACTGAAATCTGTAATTATTGTCATTAAAGTGACTGTTCAAACACTTATTATCTATTTGAGTTATTTCATTCGCAATTTATTTTTATCTCATAGTCTCATTCTTTTCTTAACCACTGAGATATTATGAGACATTTAAGGCTAGTTTATTTGTAGCGGTGTCAAAATGGTTCAATCCTGTCTTAAAGGTGCATTTTCTAACCTTTTCTGGACAAAGTTTTGCCACGTGCTTGTATAAAAACATCTGTAGTTGACTAAATACACAACTCATATGTTTAAAGTCGTGCTGTGGAACATTTCAGGCAAAGAAAAAAAGATCTCCGTGGACAAAAGCTGACAGTGAACACCCCACTAGAAAAGTTATATAGTGCACAAGTGAATGATTTCATGATGCAATACACCCAATGGAGTTTATAAAAAGTAATTTTATTAGGTTAATCTGCACAAATGACTACTGAACAATAGAAAAAAAAGATTAATTTTAGCCCGTTAGTGCAAGAGTGTGAAAGTTAATGTGCTTTCAAATATGATTTATGAGGCCTTAGCTGTAGCCCTCTAATAATAAGTCTTTTTGAGAGGTTTGTTTGATAAATAATTTAAAAAAAAAACATGTATCAGAACTGGCTTGTGCACAGTGGTCACGGTGTAATTCAGTAGACAATACCACACACACTGGTTTGATATGTAGTGAATTAAAACACAAATAGTACTATCAAGTAGAAAAAGATGTTCATGGTTGGAAAATTGCATTACATAAAATTGCATTGATTTACAAAATTAAATAAACTGTTAAAATAATAGGCTTTTCTTCATTATAAACCTTTGCTTTCACCTTCGATAGCACCATCACCGCGTACAGACGTCATCGTTGCACTGCAAGAAACAAAAAATATAATTCTTACTATGAAATACATTTGTTGAGGTATTTTTATGTGAAAATGCAAGTACACTTGGAATTGACATAATCATTTGATGACTAATGTAGTTTGATATAACAGTTACCGCACAGACAGTTATTCAATAAACCAGCGTGCTCTGTAATCCAAGCAATATGGAGGTAGCTCACTTCCTGCTTTTTATCAGTTCAAAGGAGACAATAGGGTTGAAGATGTACGCTTGATCTGATTCCCGAAGTACTTTTATAATAGTCTATTATTAGGTCACTCCTCAGAGAAGACAATGGTGAAGTGCTTCTGTCATGGCTGCCCTGGGATTGACTAGAGATGTGGCTGTTATTCTGTGCCAACGGCCTACCAAACCACCAATTACTCAATTTTGTGCAATGATTTTCTACTTATATCCCAAATGTTTGGCTACATTTGGTTTACAAAACTAGCTTAAAATGAGGTTTACAGGTTATTAATCTAAAAAAAAATACCTGAAAGGTTCCACAGTATGGTACGTTTCTATTGCTATGTATTTAAGCAAGCCAAGTTACATGTAAGATCTGCGTAGAGGCAGACCTGCTCCTAAATAATACTTTTTTCAAGGCAGTTTTGAGCAATAATACATCTGTTATGGAATAAAAGCAAGACACACATGGCTAAAACCTTACATTACAGACAAAGCAATAGTATCTTTATGAGACAAGCAAGTGGTTGACCCCCCACTAGAAAAGTTACATACTGCACCTTTAATTTTCTCACAACTTCACAGCAATTACTTTAATAAAACCTCTTGATTCATTTGTATCATTATCGGCCAGTGACCTCAGTCCCAGATTCAATCAGGACCAGAAAAAGACTGACTGCTGTCTGGACATGTGTGACGTGGGCAGTTATGGGAAAACCCGCAGGGAAAGAGCAGAGGAACCATGTGCTGGGTCAAACTGCCATCCCAAAGAACTGACAATCACAAGACATACCAAGTATTAGGCCCATGACTCATAAAATGTCAAACTCAAGTTTGGATTGGCTAGCAGTTTTATAAAGATGGACAATACGGTCTTTCTATGAAGAGTTGGCATGTTGTCCTTGACCTGTCACACTACAACACATTTTGACGTTTTGATAGATGAAGTTGTGATAAAGTCATGTATTCATCTACTTATAGATTCTGGAAATTGTTACATCAACCTGCCCAGGGACTACAGGTGGAAATGGGCATTTTCTGCTGTAACTTGGTACCAAGCATCTTTGATTTTGGTCTGTCTTTACTGTACACTGTCCATGTATACATAGAAAACTTACATACCAACTACGATATATTGGTACTGAGGAATCTTGCAAGCAATACTGAAACTACTATATGAGTATAATCCCAGTAATCCTTTTAAAAATAAACAGTATTATTAAAAGGCATGAGCTGTATCAAATATATAGCATAATTAACTGATAATTAGCCAATTACTAATTATTCAACTTTCTGCAGCCCAAATATTACTGTATTACATAAAACATAGCAAAAACCTCCCCAGTATTGAAACAAAAATATACACACGATAAATTCTGAGCCCCAAAATATTTAGTTCCAGCAACAGTTTATTGAAGTGGATATAGTAATTATTGTGACAGGCCTTGGATCAAGCTAAAACTACACGAGGCTAATTCTCCACTTATCAGTACTCTTTACCAAGATCTGGCTTTAAAGGTGCATTATGTAACTTTTATGGTGGAGGGTTTGGCACGTGTCTCCATGGGGATGTTGTTGGTTTGCCTGGAATGATCCACAATGTGGCATTTAAGTCATCTATCTCCATGGACACAAGCAGGGGCCTCCACCAGACCAGTTAGAGGTCAGATCTGTGGAGAGGCCACCCCGCAAACAGTAAAAATTCATCTCACTTTTTTTTCTTCTCCCCAAGTAACTGAATAAAGTCTATATTTATTAATTGAATGACATATTGTAGAACACTCCAGACAAAGCTATACCATCTTAATAGACAGAGATAGATATAATCAAGTGGTGGATCCCCCTCCAAAAAAGTTACATGCTCATTCATGGATCATGTTTTGTTCTCATCTTTGGTATTTGGACCTGAATCCATAAATATATGACTGAGGTTATAAGACAGAACTCATGGTGAGATTATCAGGTTGTCATCTGCAGACCTAAATGACTCAAATAATTCTGATCATTGACAGAAGGAGTTTGTTTGTGTGGAGAATGTGATTAGACCGATGCTGTGGTAATGACATTAGCTTAAAGGATTTGTTAAGGCTATCACACAAGGCCTAAAGCATAAACTGGAATAGCATGTGTGAAATCTAACTGTGAACAATGACGTAAAAAGGGACTTTACTCTTAGATCTAACGAAGAAATCAGCTCTTTGTGCCTTTGATATATATTTTTTTTATTATATTTGTTCACTACAGCAGAAATAGTGAGTATGTAAACACGGTCATGTGCCTGTGATACGGGGGATACTCGATGAAATGGATTAATAAAGTTTACATTTGATAAACTTGAGAAAATGTTTTTGCACACTCAAAAACATCAAGATTGATCAAGATGCTTAAGAAAAATTATGCTTTTCTTTTAATGCAAAAATGTAATGTTTTGAAATATTATGCCGAAACTGGAAATGTGTGTATAGAGTAGACTGCAACTTAAGAAAATAATTTGAAATAACAATTGTACTTTTCTGGTTGAAAAAAAACATCATAAACATTAATAACTACTTTTTTTTTTCTATCTTTCAAGTTTGTATTGTTATAAAGTGGATTAGTGTGATGGATTATGGAAACTGATTTGTATCAAATGTACTGTATGAATAAATAGGATGAATTGGTCATTAAAAGAACAGTAAATAGATGCTTGTGTAGTAGTACATCTCCAGACCTCCTTATCAAAGATTAATCTCATCAGATCTCAGAAGCTAAGCAGGGTTGGGCCTGGTTAGTCCTTGGATGAAGACTCCAGGGAATACCAGGTGCCACATTAGGGCGCCAGTGGCAGAACTGCTGTTGTGTCCTTAGGCAAAGCACTATAGTACAATAGTATCTTACCACCACCAAGTATGAAGTGAATGAAAAATGCAAGAAATTGTTAAGTGACTTTGAGCATTTGGAAAAGTGCTTTATTAGACTAATTTATTATTATTATTATTATTATTATTATTATATCTTACCACAGGTTTCTGTCCGGCCTGCACTGTGGCTGAGATCCCCACAGCCTTTGAGATCTCCTCCAGAGGAAGCATGTCTCCAGGAGAGTCCTGGATGAAGTGCAGTAGGACTTTCTCTCCACCTTAAAAGCAAGACCACAATCACAGTGTTTTTGCTTTGCTCTTATGCTTTAATACATTGATTTTAACCAGAGTGCCTTGAGGTATTGCCAGGTGTACTTGGAAAAATTTGTAATTTCAGTAAACGCAAACATGGATTTTTTGGCCCTGTGTAACTTCTGATCCAAAACAGAAGGCAAGACAGTCACCACTGCCAAATTTAAATACCCTGACATAGTGGCATGGACAGTAGTTGCTAGATTATATACCACACTTTTGTTTTGGGGGTTTGCAGCAGAAACTTATCAACCAAAAAGTGTGCCATGACTCAAAAAAGGGTGGAAAACTTTTCAGAACAATAATATACTATCCTGCAACACCAGCCACTATTTTTTTTGTTATCAAATGAGCTTGTCAGACACAGAAGTACATTAGAATATAGGTTTATATAATGGCCCATTTTCAAATACCGTGACTTAAGAGTAAATCTCTGATGTTGGAAAGAGAGAGCGGATCCAAGCAGAAAAGCAAAATCAAAATGTGAATGGAGGAATATCTATAACAATATCGCCCTCTAGAGGAAACACACTGAAATACATGTGACTTCTAACATCTATGCGTGATATTTATTGACTTGCATCTTGCCTTGTATTTTTAAAGTTCTATATGAAAAATAATACTACTGCATTTCATAGCATAGTTCATCTCAAGAAGGACTCTTACCTTTATTCACAATTAGCATGCCTCCACTTTGAAGAAGGTCTCCGGAGAAGTTTCCTTGAATTCCTGCTGCATTTGCCTGATATATAAACAGTAAATTAAAAATATAAACATGAAAATACTACGCACAAAAAATGTGTTGTGTTGTGTGTTACAGTTTGACTTGGACTTTATAGAGAGATTCTGACCTTTGAGGAAATGTCTCGTACTTTCTTCCCCAGAGCAGCAGGAACAACACTGAGAGCAGTGTATCTAAATGAAAATACAGAATATGTGTTTTTCATTATTGTCATTATTTGTAATGTAATGTAATGTGAGTAAGCTAAGTTACCTTTTAAAGCCAAGGTCCTTGTAGCATTTTTTCTTCTCATCCACAAAAATAGCTAAAAATAATGATGATGACATGTTAGAGTCAACTTCCCATTTATAACATTTTGATAATATATGAGTAATCCTCTGGTATGCTGTAACAGGAGTGACTGGAGTGGAAAATTACTTGTCAAGTACAACAGTTTATTTTTAGGCTGTAACATCTCTAAAGTAGAGTCAAAGAAGTATTATAGTAAGAGCGCCTTCTCTCCTTGTTTCTCCATCTAGAGTGATAGAGATATCTCATAAACTATATACCTTTTATATTATTAAAATAAAATACAAAAAGATCATTCCTAATACAATGAATAAAAGTATTCTAGGAAGAGTCTGTTGTGCAATTGGGCTACTGTGACCAATGAATTTCATCTGTGGATCAATAAAGTGTAAGCACAGTGACATGAACTGTGTGTGTGGTTTACCTCCTTTAAAAAAGCCTCCTTCTTTAAACTCTTGTAGCCCAAACTCTTCTGGACCAACCCCAACCAGAGATACACCACTGGCCTTCAAATCTGGCTCTAACTTGCTGATTTCTGATGCCATCCACCGGCAAATCTGGCAACCGAACCTACGAAGGAAGAACAGCACCACTGGTTGGTCGTTCCATAGAGACTTCAGCTCCACTGTCTGCAAAAAAAGGAACACCCAACAACAATAATAGTTTAAATTTATCTTACCTATCTACCTTATTTATTTATTTATTTTCTTGATTGATTGAATCATTCAATAATTCAATACAAATACATACTTGTATTAGTTGACCTTTTGTGCCCTCTGACCCCATGACCTTACCCATACTTTACCAATACAGTCTATGCTCGCAACCCATATCTTGCAAAATATTATCCAGTTGATTATATGTGGACAGTAGGCTATAATTATTCATTTCTGTATTAAAAACTATTACTAATTTTCAACCAAACTTATATTAGAAGTAGTACAGAACTGCTATAAGGAAAAGCCTACAACAATAAACTACAAATGTATGGTGCTAGTCATAAAACTTATATCATTTTGTGGACTTTACCCTGGAAGACATTACACTCTTCCCCTGTCAGAAAATCAATATGGTGGTGGCATATGGGACCTTCTTTATGCAAACATTCAGATTTTAAATTCACAATAATATATCAGCGTGTAAATAAAAGAAAACCATGAAAATTCAATCTAATTTGCCACCAGCTGCTTAAATTCCTTAATGACAGTTGCGGTGTCAAAGCACAGTAGTGGCACCAATTGCATAAGTTAATGGGGCGGTTTATACAATTACTCTCAGCAGGGTTGAAATATTACTTCTCCCTATAGACTTTAACAAGACCCATATGAATAGATATGCATAATTAACACAGTATTTTGTTATGCAATTAGAAAATTAGCAGCTAAATTGCTAATAATAAACAATTATAGTATTACCTCCCCCGTCTCGCTCTTCAACGTGTTGTTTCCGATCCTTGCGAGGTCAATGTTAGCCATTTTAACAAGCAAAAACAAGTCAAGACTATAGTAATGCTCTGATGTGGTCTACACTACAAATCCAGAGGGTAAATAGCTAGAAATGCGTTGATAAATGAGTAAAAAAAATCCCACGCCCCTGCAACAGTTGCAAAACAGCTACATCCGCATACGCCCACTAAAAGTGAAGAGCCAATCACATTACGGGAGTCCTGAGTGACTAACCAATCACTGATCAGTATTAATGTAAAGAGGCGGGGTTAAGATTTGGTAACTTTGAGCACGTGCATGTAAAACGAATCAAAAACCTCATTATTACATTTAATTACCGAATTCGACATTACGTAACCAACAATAAAGACATATACTAGCCTTTTTAAAGAAATAATAGCCTATAAAATAAAGCTCGTGGAAGTTATTCTGTATGGCCTGCTATGAGTAGGGGTTACATGAGGCGAGTTGTCAGGTCCTTGTTTATTGTGATGGGTTGGGCTCCATTAAAAGGCTGCTTGTGTATCCATTAAAGAAAAATATAAATGTCAAACCAATATCTCTCAGATGTGTCCCATGTAAATATCTCTGAAAATGATAAGACTTATAAATGAGTCCAGTGCTTACATGTTTAATGTGTTTCATTAATTGTTGAATTAGTTAGTTAGTTAGTGTTGGCCAGTGGAGTACGAATGGCTATTTAGCCTTTTTCAAATCATGTAGGCCTATCTGATACAGAGCACAGGGGACTAACCCAGGGCCCTATGCTCCTCCCTGTGAGCTAGAGGTGAGATACGCCATAGCCTTTTCAGTTATTAATCCATCACATGCCACTCCCATCATGCTTCACAATTGCCTCACAAAAACTATAAAATATTAAAATATTCTAATTAGTTTATTTGTAGTGGTATCTTATTTCCTGTTCTCTGTTGGCCTAGTTAAATTATAAACTATATGCAACCAAGGCTACATTAAAGGTCCTGTATTTCAGTATAACTTTCCTGAAGTTAGACATTTTGTTCCTCCTGTAGCCCTCTCCAGAAATGAGAAATGCCACATTTTCAGTGGTTATTTGATGTTCATTCACCTTCACTACAATTATTCCCATCCATTCAGTGCTCAAATTGCCTTTAGATCAATTCAGAAGCTGTTTGTTTATTTGCACTGTTTTAATGTTTCTTCACTAAACTTTTTTTTTTTTTTTTTTTTTTATTTTACATTAGAGAATGGCACAAACCCATGTTTTAGCCTTATTCAAGAAGGCCAATATTAACAAACGCCTATTCAAAATAACATTAGTGGCACTGAGCAGGTCATGATTCGAGTGGACAGAAGTAGCCCAGCCTTTATAATTATAGCCTTGTTTTAATTTTATATGAGATTTTAAATTTATATTAGTTTTCACGGTTTAATAATTAAAGCAGATGCTGTGGTGCTGATGCTGCGCAGGGCGTGGTGTGACGTCACGCCGGAGCAGAGGAAGAGGGACGCGCGCGGACAGAGGAGAGAGAGAGAGAGCGCGCGCGGGGGATGACTGCATCAAAGGCAACACAAAACAATCATGCCTCGTCTAATTCATCCTCCGATTTCTGTAAAACATAAACGTTGGTGTGGCCATTCACACAGTAACATGCTGCAATAAATGACGAGCCGCCCCGACAAGGTAAATATACGACCATCTTTCTCCTTCCTTTTGCATTGTGCACGCCGCCTGCTCCATCCGTGTTCCACCAGTTTGCTCGGTCTCGTCTTCACGTCTAAAAAAAATGACAGATCACGTTGAAAAGCGACACTAGCATAAAAGGCTTTAGCTCGGTGCATCCTCACGTAAAGAACACCCATCAAATTAGCTAGTTCATCCGACATAGCAACGCACTGAAACATCATTGAGTATTTTGAGGTAACAATGGCATTACTAGACCACCCGGAGAATCCTTTGTGACACATTGGCGCTTCTTCCATAAAATATTTAAAATGGAAACACAGTCGGGAGCGCTGCGGCAGATACAAGCCACGCCGAGTGAGCACATGGCCGCTGCGCACTACGCCACTTGCGCATTGGCTGCAGAGGGCGCTACCTACGTCGTGCTCGTGCTCCTCTTCATCACAGCGGTGTATGAAGACTGCAGTGTCCTCCGGAGAGCACAGCAGCAGCAGCACCACCAGCAGCAGCCTCTCACACCTCAATGCGTCTCCACTCATGACCTTTGAAATGTATCCTGTTAAATTAGCTGCTGATTCTCCATTCATTTTTTTGCAATGCATTAAAAACTATTGACAGTAATCGTTCGTAATCGAAGAGCTGACAAATATCACAGGAAGGATGAAGAGGATTTTATACAAAGTGCTGAGTCCTTGCTCAGTGCCTGTTTAGTCATGGTAGTGTTAGTTAGGTTCACTCAGTATTCCCATGTTCACTCTGATCAAGTTTATAAAAAGGCTCCATGATTTCATTCTAGGGGATTTAATTAAGAATAGGCCTACAGTTAGTGCTCAATAGCTGAGTAATTAGTTATTTCTAATTATTTCTTTCATTCGGGTAATTCTTATCTTGTTTTGTGGTAAATGATCACGGTCATGGTAAATAGTCAAATTTTTATATAGTGCTTTTCCACTTTAAGCCACTCAAAACGCTTTACATCAAGAAACCACTCACCCATTCAAACACACATTCATGCACCAGAGTACACAGACACTGGAGGTTAAGTGTTTTGCCCAAGGACACAACGGTTCAAACATTCATCTGTGGGAGCTGGAATCACTCTACCAGTTACGTTTATGTTGAGAGCGGGATTTAGTTTTAACCTTTCTTTGGTCGTTTTGTTGCGTGATTGTGGATTGATTCCTGCTCAGATCAAGTTCTGTTGTTGTGTCCTTAGGCAAGACACTTCACCCACGTTGCCTAGTATGAATGTGGTGTGTGCATGAGTGGACAGAATAGTAGCTTACCACCACTGAGTGTGGAGTAAATGAATAATGCAGTGTAATGTGATTTGGGTGTCTTGAAAGGCGCTATATAAATCCAATGAATTATTATGATTATTATTAATATTATTATGTTTTTTGTTTTGTCCCACTTCAGTCTTGTCTTCTGTCTTTTATGGTTACTACTACTATTTTCACTACTTAAGATGTTGTAGGTGAAGGTTTATCATCTCTTGTTTGTGTCTCTAGAGCGATGTCATCTCCAGGCATGGGTACGCCCAGTGACCCTCTGTTACAGGCCAGTCCTGGAGGGAGGCTCTCCTCAGCTCAGGACGGTCTGTGGAGGTGCTCACTCCCCAAAACAGCCAGCTTCCCCACCTCCACCACGCGCCCCCTCAGCCACCGCGCCAACAACTTCCAAAGACAACCCAAACGCCAGAAGCTCATCCGGCCATCCCCTCCGCCCCCGCCCAACACCCCCTGCCCCCTGGACCAGCTCGACCTCAATGACCTGCCTCCCCGACGCACTTTCCAGGAGCTGCTCTTTAACGGGTGCATCCTGTTTGGGATAGAGTTCAGTTACGCCATGGAGACGGCCTATGTCACCCCTGTGCTGCTACAGATGGGGCTGCCCGATCAGTTCTACAGTCTGGTTTGGTTCATCAGCCCAATTCTCGGTGAGTGTGTCAGTTGTCAATTGTGTACAAAGTTAAAATCCATCCAATTTTCTTCCGCTTGTCCGGGGCTGGGTCGCGGGGGCAGCAGTCTGAGCAAGGACCCCCAGACTTTCCTCAGCAAGTCCTCTGGCTCCAAGGCCCCCAAGGCGTTCCCAAGCCAGCCGAGAGAAATAGTCCCTCCAGCGTGTCCCGGGTCTTCCCGTGTGACACCTCCCTAAATTGAAATTAACAATTAAAATCAATATTATATCTGGTGAATTGTCAAAATTCCTAATGTGGTTTTATCACAATTAACCTCTCAATATTATATTTATTACATTATTGTGGGGATATTAACAAGAATAAAGGAATTTTGGAATTCTATGTTTTCTCAAGGCCTTGATAAGCCTTTTGTGGATTAATTATTGCAATAACTAATATTTTTGGCTACATGATTAAGTGTGTTCAACTTCATACTTGTAGAGCCTACCTGTTATAATCATCCTTTCTTTTTTGTCTTTCTGTGAAGGTTTTCTTGTTCAGCCGCTCATAGGAGCATGGAGTGATCGGTGTACATCTCGTTTTGGGCGAAGAAGACCTTTTATTTTTGCTCTTGCCATAGGTAAGACTGAGTCATAATATGAAGTTACAACAACAAGCAAATAATGGTGACTGGGTTGGAGGGATGGGCAGACTTTGTGTAGACAAAGACACCAGACTGAGATGGTGTTGCTAGAACCGAAATAGTGAAGAGAGAATAATATGAGTATAAGGATGCCGAGATAAAGCTGGAGATCCCTAGAGGGAGACCAAAGACAAAGAAAGAGCTGGGGACATGTTGGTTGCTGCGTTACCAGATTTTCAGACTGCAAAAGGAGGAAGTATGTATTTAAATCTAACTTGTTCTAAGCCTTTGATTTTTTTAGAGCATGCACAGCTTTAGAATAGCTTTTTGTAGACGTGAAACAGAGGCATCCTCCAAAGTGCAGTCAACGCTAGTGCTGCTTAAATGTCTTTCTGTTATGTTCGATAAAAATACTTAATTATTAGAAGCAGTCTGATTTTGTCATACAGAGTTGTTTTTACAATATGCTTTTTGGTGAAAAACACAAAATGTATTCATTACCAAGAAAAATCGGGTACTCCAGCTCCAACAGTGTGAATGTGGCATGTCTTAAGTTAATTTCACAGTCTGTTTGAAGAGAACAGCACTGTATGAAATTAATCTATAAGGGACTACTTCAGAGATTGGTGTAGATGGATGAGAAACCTGTAAATCTATGGTACATATATCAAATACAACACATCTCACACTCAAATACGACATTTCTAAAAACATTCAGCTCACACACACACTTCCATATCAAATTATTCACACACACGAACACTAATACCAGATCACATGACTGTATAAGGCAAGGCAAGTTTATTAGTATAGCACAATTTCGCACACAAAGTAATTCAAAGTGCTTTACAGAATAAGAAGGACATCAAAATCACACAAATCAAAACATAAAAAAATCACAAATAATCATCATAAAATGAACATTAAAACAGAAGAGTGCAGAATAAAAACCTTTCAGTCATATGCACAGCTAAATAGAACTGTTTGAGCCTGGATTTAAACATTGTGCACCAGCAGGAGGCAGGTCCCTGAAGTCCTCAGATGTTACTGATTTGATGTGGCTGTTAAAGTTCAAGTCTGAGTCCATTAATACCCCTAGTTTTGTAGTCTGATTTGAAGGTTTTAGAGAGAGACTGGAGGTGACACTGACACTTTCTCTATGTTTCTGTGGCCAAAGATGATGACTTCAGTCTTGTCTGAGTTTAGCTGGAGAAGGTTGTTTTGCATCCACACACTGATCTGTTGGATGCAGTGGCAGAGTGAATCCACTGGTCCATATTCCTCTGCTGCAGTGAGACATAGATCTGAGTGTCATCTGCATAGTTGTGGTAGGACACATTATTGCTGTGTATTAACTGGCCTAACGGCAGCATGTAGAGATTGAATAACAGGGGTCCCTGAACCTTGTCTTTAAAGAAAATTGCAAACTAATTGCACTTAGATGTGGAAATTAGTTCTAACGGCAGCGGAGCTGAAGGGTTTGTTAATCTCTTTACTGTTGCAAACAGGACACGAGAGTTGTTATTACAACTTCCAATAATGTCAGAAAAATACTTCTCCCTTCTTCTACATGAACAAAGGACCAAGGCTAAGGACATCCATGCTAAGAACAAGCCGCTCTAGAACTGAGATGGGAAAAAGAGCTTTTGGCTGTTTCGTTTCACAAAAATGGAATACACTTCAAGGACAAGCAAAATTGGATACTTTCATGCCACAATTGCAATTTAAAATGTGCTAACATATTTTTTACGTGTACACACATTTGCATCTCTTTTTAATGTTTTATATGGACTTATATACTTATTTTGGTTGTTTTTGTTTGCATTGTATTTTGAACAGGGCACCCATAAAAAAGAGAGTCCAAGTGCTGTCACTAGGTTCTCCTGTATAAATAAAGATAAAGAAAGAAAAGAAATATGATTGCCTACATCTTCCATCAATGGCTAAAGACATAGTATAAAGGGCATACATAGTATAAGTGCATTATATCAGGGGCTTTAAATAGCCCATGTGAAATGAATGTGGGTGAGCAAGTGTCACGTCACTCACACATATGTCTACATACAGTATGATTTAACTCCCAGATGACATTTTAGAACCATGCGGTCATTGTACCATTAACCCATTATGCTTTTCCTCAAACAAAGAAAGAAGTCTATACAAAGGGACAGTATATAACAGTGGCATTATGTAACCTGATATCTTCCTAATCCCCTTATGTCCACTTGAAAGCTCTGACTGAAACGTTACACTTACTGTTTGCTAATGTACTTTCTTTTGAGTAATACATCAAAGCATGGTCATTACCTCCTACTTTTTATATCAAATTTCCTTTTGTCTTTTCAAGAGAAGCTCAAAAAGAACAAACATATTGAACATTATAAATTGTGTCAGGGACAGGGTGAAACTAGATTATATATTTATCAAGCTACTTGGCATATTTGGTCTCCTTAATATTTTGTCAAAAGGGAGTTCATTGTTTGTAGTGGTGTATAATTTTCTGATGATCAGCAAAGGAACTGCGATGCAACTTGGCTGTGATAAATGACGTGATGCATTGGGTCGTCTGTTGCAGGTGCGCTGGTGGGCCTCACTCTGGTACTGAATGGGCGGGACATTGGGGGTCTTCTGGCTGACACGGCGCTGAACCATAAATGGGGAATCATCCTGACGGTGTGTGGGGTGGTTCTGATGGACTTTAGCGCAGACTCCGCTGATAACCCGAGCCACGCCTACATGATGGACGTGTGTAGCCCAGAAGACCAGGACCGAGGCCTCAATATCCATGCACTACTAGCAGGTACAAGTCTAATGTTACAAAGGCAAGGCTCCTATTTTGATTACTTTATCTTGGTGCCTAGTAGTGCCTAGTTTTTTAAGTAGACCTAATATTTTTAATAAATATTTTTGAATCAATTGCCCTTTTACTGAGTCTGAATCAACTTGCCAGATAAATAAGCCTAGACAAGCTTCCTTAAATTTACTGTTAAAAATAGTCGATCTATTCACCTTATGCCGGAAGTTGCCGTGGGCGCTGCCATCGTCATTCGGATTGTATTGTTTTGCAGGGGCTGCCAATCTTGTCAGCAAATAAGTTCTATACAGATTAGAAATTTGTTTTAAAGCCTCCCAGAGAATCGGTAAAGTGTTGACTCGTTGGTGCACATGAACGTTGAACATTTGACATAGATCAACCTACTTAATATCATATTTTAGCAGCAAAACTTTTCCCAAATTACATTTAAATGAATGGGATTCTCACTTAACTAGAAGTGCCACTACAAAGACAGCGCAATTTAGTCTCATGTACGGCTAAAGTGGAAAGAGTGGAATAAGGTCAATATTATACAGCATAAACACATCAAACATAATCACAGTTTATTTACGCATTTATTTATTACGAAATTGGAAAGAAAAGTCAACCTTTTATGCACCACTAGAGCTGTGTTTTCTACTTTTCTCATTATGCAGTTTGAAGCCTAATTTGTATGATCAGGTGCCACCATATATTCTGTTTTTAGAAAGTAGCAGTATTGTTGTGTATGTAGTTTTGGTGCATGTCTTTAGAAACTTCCCAACACTGTTTATTACTCTGATTCCTTCAGGTCTTGGAGGTGGATTTGGCTATATTGTAGGCGGGATCAACTGGGACCAGACACAGTTTGGGAAGTCGATGGGTGGTCAGCTGCGTGTCATCTACCTGTTCACCAGCATCACCCTTGTGTTCGCCACCACCATGACCCTAATCAGCATACCAGAGCGCCCCCTACCAAAGACCCACACCAATAAGACCTCCAGTAAAAACCACTTAAAAAGTCCCAGTTTCCCTCTACCGCTCTCTCCCCCTGTCCCTCCTGGATCCGCCCCTGGATTTGAGGAAGAGGAAGAAGAAGGCCTATATAGCTATAACTTCTCAAATTCCCATAATTCGGATCCTTTGGCTCATAGCTGCAGTGCCAATGCCCGCCTCTGTGCTGGCCTCACTAGTCCAATTTCACCTCTGAGTCCGCTCACTCCTAAATATGGCAGTTTCATTAGCAGAGACGGCTCGCTAACTGGTATAAATGAGTTTGCGTCATCTTTGGGGACTTCTTACATTGATAGAGTGTTAATAGACTGCTACACTGGACAGCAAACGCCTCAAAACCCTGAGCCAAACTGCACTACTGCACCGCTGCCACCAGGGGACACTCCTCAGCCTGTCCAGTCCATACAGCAAACAGAGGGAGTTTCTATAGGGCAGGGGGAAGAGGACATTGCACCCGCTGTAGAAGCGCAGGAGTCAGAAGGGGTGCAGGGCGATGGGGGAGTGGCGGTCTCAGATGGGACAGGACCACCGGGTGGGGCGGGGGGGCATAGGGGGTCCATCCTGAAGAGACCCCAAAGCCTGGCTCTGATGGAGGAGCCGTGTGCCACTCAGACTGTGGGGCTGGAGAACGGGAGGAGGAGGACTGTCACCTTCAGCCAACAGGTCCGCATCATCTGTGATCTGTGAACCAATGTTTAAACAGATTTTACAACTTAGCATGTATGAGCTCGTGGAAGATCAGACACGTGCTTGTGTCCATGGAGATGTAATTGCTTTGCCTGGAATGTTCTACAGTATGACTTTAAACATATTTATCTCCATGGAAACAAGCAGATGGTGCCTCTAGGCCAAGTTACAAGACAGATCTGTGGAGCGGAGAGCCCACACACAGTGTCAAAGCACATTTTCAAGGTATTTCTTAGCAAGAAATACCCCTGTCAATTAATATTCAGATAGATCGGTTTAATGCCATCAATGATAACGAGGTAGTGGCCACTTCAACAGACAAGTTGCATCGTGCTTATGTTATTTATCTATTACCTCCTGTTTCAACTTTATTCTTGTTGTCTTGGTGATACTTTATCATGATCTTTTCTAGTCTATTTTGTATAGCTCTAGTATAGTCAGATCATCCTAGTTCACACTTGCAAACACACAACATCAAAACAGAGAGTAAACTGGGACTGAACTCTGAACTAAACCAGGAGTAGAACACTATAACAAGTTCAGAAATTAAAAAGTGGAAAACATCTGCTTTAGTACAGAGGAGTTTAATGGATAAATTTTTTTTTTTTTTTTAAAGGTTGCCAATATTTTGCTGAATGGAGTGCGTTATGAAAGTGACCTCAGTGAGAATGTGGAGACTGGAGAGTCCCAAATGTCCATGAAGCTGCTGTGTATAGCCATCTACCGAATGCCTCCTTCTCTACGAAGTTTATGCACTAATCATTTTTTGGGTAATTATACTTTTTATTTGTTATTTACATTTACATAAAAACAGTAAACACTAAATACGTTTGTGTCAGGTTACAGCAAAATTAACCTGTAGTCCCTTTATTTTATCAAGCTACAAAGCCTGATAAAATGTTGTGTATGTCAATAAAATGTAGGCCTATAAATTATGTAGTTTTAATTGTAAGTAGCAACTAGCCCTACTCAAGAATATCAGTCACCCACATCCATGCATTATACATATATAAAATTCATGTTGCTGCATTCATACAAGGCAGTTAAATGTGTAATCACAAATAAAAGTATAAAAGTAGCACAAAATTAAAATTTAAAAGTAGTATAAACCTTAATTACAAACTACAAGATTCATAAAAATTCAAATGTTACAAAAACTCCTTGTGCATTTCTTACATTTCTGAAAGTATATATTGTAGCATTCTGGTGTAAGGGAAAATGCCAAATTTCTTGTGGTTGTTTATTTTCTGAACACAAGGGCTACTGTAACGGCCTACAGTAAACCATGCCAAAACAAGAGCAAAACAACAGCAGTCTCAACTCACTAGAGCCAGTCTCCAAAACCGACAAGTCACTGACGAATAGACCCTTCACATCAACTTGTCGGCATAGCAACCAAGTGTCACATACAAAAGCAGTTACATTAACAACACATAAACCGTTACAAAAACAACAGAAGGCACCAACTCTGAGCTAAACACAAAATATCAGGCCATTACAATGTATTCCCACTGTGTGCAGGCTGGCTGTCCTTTGAGGGCATGCTGCTCTTCTACACTGACTTCATGGGGGAGGTGGTGTTTGAGGGAGACCCCAAAGCCCCTCACGACTCAGAGGAGTACCAGCGCTACAACGCCGGAGTCAGTATGGGCTGCTGGGGCATGTGCATCTATGCATTCAGTGCTGCTTTCTACTCAGGTAAAGAGTACTTTAATTAGTGGTAATGTTATGATAATAATAATCAGGGCTTGGAGTTAACATTACCTATATAGTCAAATACCAATATATTTGAGTCACTATAGTCACTATTGCCTGGGATCACTTTACGAAGATGTGAGTCTGGTCACTGGTGAATTTATATTCACCAGTTTGGTGATATTTTGGAATGGGCGTGATTGGCAAGTGGATCAGCCAATCGTGAAAAACGCATGGTGCTTCTGTATCTGAAATTAAGTAAAGGGTAAAAAAAACTCACAGGGAGGAGAAAAGCGTTGGATTTCTGCAGAATCAATGAGCGAAGACTTAATTTGAGCTGAGATAAATTTGATTTTATTTGTAAATCATAAGTGACCAATGAACTCCTTTGTTTCACATGTGTCAGTGAAAAAAACAAATGTGACTGCACGATCACGTTAGACCGGGCTTGAGACTCAGCGGAGGATGTGTGGACCAGACTGATATGAGTTTGAATAAAAATACACAGCAATATCATTCTGGATTTGCCAGGCAGGTCCCACTAGCCACTTGCACAGGTTATGTTTGCACTTACTTATTTATATCTATCAACGACTTTTAGATCTTTCACTCTTATCAAAAAGTGAAATAAACCATATTTTTTAGATGTCTGGCCTAACATTTTACTACTGCCTTTACTGTTTAGTTCTTCAAAGTACTAGCCATTGTGGTTGGTGTTCCAAAAGGTCATAAAAGACTAAAATGTATAATTAATTTCACAAGCACAACATTGTCCTTACTCTGCACATCAATCACCCACTCACAAACATCACTTTTACAGAGGTAAGAAGGATGAAGCGTCCAACGACACAATAACATAATGAATCTTTCGTTATAAAATGACACTATTAAGCTGTAACAAACAACTTTGAAAAAAAAAAAGGTTAAGTATACTCTCAGTCTGCAGTGGTCAGTATCCATAACAGTGAATGTGTATTGTCAGAGTGATGTACATAGCTTTTGACTACAGATTACATTATGATAGTTTTTATATATATTTTTTTATCCTTGCAGCCATATTGGAGAAGCTGGAGGAGCGTTTTTCTCTGCGCACTCTGTATTTCTTTGCCTACCTGGCGTTCGGGTTGGGCACGGGCCTGGCCACTCTTTCCAATAACCTGTATGTGGTGCTGTCCCTGTGCGTCACCTATGGAGTGCTCTTCTCCTCTCTATGCACACTGCCTTACTCTCTGCTCTGCGAGTACTACCAGAGTCCTCAGGTCAGTACACATGGGGGGATGACTAACCACTATATTTTGTCATTGATTAAATTCAGTGCTCCTTGTTTATACTTGGCCTGTCACGATTAATACTATATCAACTTTTTGATGCTTTTCTGTCCTGTGATTAGCTTTGAGCTGAAGAGAGTTGAATGAATAATTTCTATGATTCATTATAGATACAAACTAACTACATAAGCACTTAATTCTGCTATTTATTTATTTATTGTGTTTGTTTTACCATATTGTACATTTAGAATAGTTTTGGGAGAACAACCCTGCTGTGAGTTTTTTTGTGTCAGTGGCATAATTTAGTTTCAATATATTGTGATTTATCATCTGTATTTTCTTTAATAATATATCTCAATTCAACATTTTTATCGTGACAGGCCTATTAGATAAGATATGATAAAATATATATATATTTGTCCCATTCTCACAATGAGAAAATTTCACATTTAAATTGTTCCATTTCACCGTTCAAATCTACATGAAGAGGTAAAGCCTAAAATGTTTACGTGTGTCATCTTTACCTGAGCACTGAGCTCCATCTTGTCAAACTTAAGCTGCTTCATCAGGCACTCCTGGTGAACTAATGGTGTGGCAGTACTGCCGTCTGAGCAGTTTCTACTGTGCTGACAAACACAAGGCACAGCACATAGTCTGTGCTGCTTCACAGAATAACAACACATAAATCAGACCTCCAAAACATTTGAGAAGCACTCTACATGCGCACATTTTGCCTGTTTTTTGTAGTTAGAATGTAAAGGCAGCCTCTCCTGTGAAGATGAGAATGTTACCTATTACCTAAGAAACACACAATATTTCATCTCTTCCTTCTTTCTGTGACAGTTTTGTGGCTCATCGGAGGAGGGCACCAGGCGTGGGATGGGAGTGGACATCTCCTTGCTGAGCTGCCAGTACTTCCTGGCTCAGATCCTGGTGTCTGTGGCCATGGGCCCGCTGACCTCACTGGTGGGCGGGGCTCAGGGTGTCATGTACTTTTCCAGCCTGATGTCGTTCGTGGGCTGCGTGTACTCCTCCCTCTGCGTGGTGTACCAGCTGCCCCCCCCTGAGGGTGAGCCCCCCGACAGCGAGACCCAGCCACTGTTGGTGCACATTTAGCAAACGCATCGCTAAGTAGTTTTAAAGACACTCACGTCACATAGCATAGATAGCACTGACACGCCGTACATCCTGCCGCACACTGTACAGCACGGTAGTGATAGTAAAAGGTCCAATTCACCAAATGACAAGGCTCTCCTCGGAGCAGGACAGACAGACAGACATTGGCCGCTGCTCTGTGTCTCCAGTGTGTTCTTACAGTGTGTGAGCCCTTCATTTTCCCAACTGTGTAGATGTGAATGGAGATTAGGGCTATTCCATAAACGCGATCATAAAAGTATGGTGTGCTCTTAGAGGTGATGTCAGGAGGTAAAATACTGAAATCTTTGGGCTGTAGCCGTTCTAAAGCGCATTGTTGAGATTAAGGCATCAGTAAAGCATTGTGAAATATTCCTTTGGTCATCAATGAAAGACTGTGTTATTGCCTATAACTTTTAGTAAAAAACTAAATCCATATACTTGCTATACTTGTGCAAATGTTTTTTGTTTATAATTACATAGCGATAATGATGATCAGTAATTAACCTGGCTTATCCCACTGATTTAACTTGACACTGACAAGCATTTTGATAAATCTGGTGCAGCCATCTTTTTAATGTATCTGCACACTGTCCTTCAAATAAATAAATAAATAAATAAATTTGTTTTATGGAATAGCCCTCAGAGGTATATGAGGGTGTGTGTGTGAAAATAAGTTTAAGTTGTTCAATTTTTGTCATCATTTTATCTTGCTTGTTTGAACTCACCATCCATAGTCACATACATACATGTATATGCATGAAGTTGTAATGTAAGCAGTTTGTTTTGTTTTGGTCCTGTGGCCAAAGTAATGTCTAGCTGCCTGTTTCACTGAGTTAGCGGATTAGTAGAATTGGCAAAAGCATAGTCTACTTGATTTCAAACTATGATCTGGCTAGTAGCTATTTTGAATTGCACTGCACTTCACAACCTAACATAAAACATGACTCTCAAGCTATAGCCACCCGGTGATCTAGTTATTTTGGGGTTATCCATTGATCAGGCATAACATGATGAGCTCTAATCAGAGGTTGGTAGTAGTACTGAGTTACAGGTACAGTAATTGTGAGCTATTTCACTCCCATTTGAGTCAATGTTTACCTATTTTCCCACTATGAGTAGCCCAAGTAATAAAGGCTTCACTGTGCTTGTTTCACATTATGTAAAGATTTGGAAGTTTGTACTTCACCTTACCAAAAGATAATACTATAAAGATAGTAGACTATATTCATTTAAAGTCCTACTACAACATTACCCAGTTTTATCTGTGAATTTAAAGTTACACTACTTAACTTTTCCAGTTGGGGGTCTGCCACATGCTTACTATGACATTACAGTAATCTATTCATTTAGTGTTAATTCCTACAATGATACATGCATGTATTTTTACTATAAGCAGGGTCACCTCCACAAATCTGATTTGTAACTTTGTCTGGTGTTGGCAGCTGCTTGCCTCTGCGGAGACAGCATTTTAATGCTATACTGTGGAACATTCCACAAGTTAGTGCAGCTTTAAATGATCCATAAAACATATGTTACTCAGCACATAAGACGTTTTATGACCAAATACTTTTTACTATTACAAGAGAAATCTTTCTATTCTTTCATTAGCCTACTTTTTACGTGAACTTCAGTACCACAACTACCCACCTCAACTATAATCATGTTATACCTGGTTGGTGTACATTTGGATTTCAAAATCAATCAAATGCAAACTTAACAAGAGAAGCTGTCTACATTATACCCTATGTTAAATCCACAACACATATAAACACTGTAGGCTACTGGTGGCACATTCAGCCTGGGCCCTCACCACAGACTTGGAAAGCCCTGTGCGCTGTCACCTGCCCCCTGCTAGCGTACATTTGTAATCACAGTCATTCTTGTCATTATCAGGAAGAGGAGAAGTTGAAACTGGGGTCTGATTCAGCGTTCAAAACACAAGAAGACGAGACGGCTGGTGAACTATGGACAGCTACAAAACTGTGGGGGTTTCAAAACAGCCAGCACATATTTTCTGTCATCATCAGGGCGCATGCAAGTAGTCGGCTTCTCCAAAACAACACTCAGTTTACAGATTTATTTTTATATATTATTTATCAAATTGCCATCTTTTGTTGTGCTAATTCAGTAAAAAATAAATCTGACTTTCTTTGTCAGGGCTTGAATAGAGAATAATTTTGTATTTTGTGAGCGACCTCTACTGGTTGGGACTGGAATAATATTTATGATAATTGCTGCATCAGCCGAATGTCGATAATTGCCTAAATGGATTTGAAGCCTTTGGAGCACTTGAGTGCACGAGCTGCTCATGTTTCTGAGGAAACTGTGACTGTACGGATCATGCTGTTGCAGCTTGCTTAATTAAAATGTGTTCTAATTGTATCACTTATATTGCTCAATATTAGCAGTGTTATTGTACAATACCATTTCATAAGACTCAGTTAAAATGACTTTTGCCTATTCTGTCTCCTGTCATTATTGTGCTATCAAGGAAAGCACCTTTTTCATCTTTCCACATGAAATTCTATAATTCTTAATCTTCACAAACACAATGGATCCACTAATTGCTAAAAAAAGAACAAAAAAAACAACAACAAAAAAACCCCAGACAAAAACATTGATAATGGAGCAGTGTAAATTCATAAAAAAGTGGAAAAACCTATATTGACTTAATTTGGCATCTACACCTGCACATGAACCATGGGATATCTCACAATGTTCTGTTCTCTCCATGAAGTGACCATCAATCTGAGCAGAACACCTTGTACTTGATGTGCCACGATACTATGACCTTGATTTTGATATAATACTGAGACCTTGAATGCACCTTCAGTTACTGCAGTTCCTCAAAGTCACCACACGGTGGAGGCATAAGACAGTTAGAAATCAATGCATGTCATAAGAGCCTCCTTCGTCATTATTGAGATTAGTCCTTTCTTCATTTTCCAGTGAAGAAAATCTAGGTCAGATGACATCTTTTCTTTTAAACTGCCTCAGGAGGGTGTATACTAAAAGCTACCAGACACAGAATACTTAAAAAGACAATTTATTTTTTCAGAATATACAAAGCAGTGGCTGAAGTAACCGAATGTCATTCTGTTTTTTCTCTTTTTTGTAAAGGCAGTCTGGGATACAGAACTGGGCTCCACAGCCATAACATAAACTTGTCGAAACAAAAACATAGTAAAACAAAATATAAATGGTACAAACTCGCATGGAATGCACACAGAACAAATCACCAAAGCAGTAAGATTTAAGAGGGGTTAATGAACGAAGTGAAATCCTGCTAGTACTGGGTCAACACAACAAGACCCATTATTCATCTATTATGTTAACAAGGCAAGAATCTACTAGCAGATTGACACAAAACACCAACTAAGAATATTACCCCCTGCTTAAAACTTATCTTTGG
This sequence comes from Periophthalmus magnuspinnatus, assembly GCF_009829125.3. NCBI lineage: Eukaryota > Metazoa > Chordata > Actinopteri > Gobiiformes > Gobiidae > Periophthalmus > Periophthalmus magnuspinnatus. The sequence continues at coordinate 23,351,094 of NC_047130.1, read as the reverse complement.
TCTGTACATGAAAGATCAACATGAGCCGTAAAGGAGGATGGCAGCTGCCGGTGTATTTAATGTGGATCCTCTGGTCAGCGCGGACATAGAGACTGTGCTCCTAATAAGAAAACCTAAAAGAAGAAAACTCCTCTCTTGTTGTGGCCCTGGTTTTAGCACAAGTAAGAAAGAAAGCTTGTTTTAAAGACCAATAAATAACATTTCATAAAAAAGGAGATTAGGCCACTACATGTTTTTCAGGACTCCAGTGCATTGTGTGAGCGTGGGAGTGAAATAAAACTACAAAATAAAAAGGAAATCTCTCTCAGACAAAGCACAAGCTCTATAGGACGATGACCAGGCTGGTAGAACGATGCTGCAGAAAACCAAGAAGTCGTAGAATAAGGCCACATGAACTAAGTCTAGGCCTCAACCTCAGCCTCTTTAGAGTCTCCATTCTCATCTGTCTTCTGTTTTTTTGTATCCTCTTTCTCCTGAAAAATAAAAATATATTTGCATCAGTACAATGTTATGATAGAGACATGTGTATTATAATGTATGTGTGATATATATCTCAATTCAAAGTAGCATTGTTGCCATAGCAATAGTAATTAACAAATGAAAAACTAAATATTATATCTTTTGAATGGTCAAAAGTCCTGAAAATGTAAGCTTGAAATAAGACATTAAAACCCAGGAATACATTTCATTACAAATCAAAATATATAAAGTGCGTTACATGATAAAAATAAAACTTAAGTTATGTTTTCTTCGGTTCTAGTTCTTGTTCTCATTTACTGACGCATGCCTGTTTGCCATAAAAAAGTGTTAAGCCCAACCTCCTCATCCTCTGCTGCACGCTTCACTGGCTGTGCGTCGGTTTCCTCAGCAGGGGGCGCCTCCTCTCCATTTCCTACATGAGAAAAAAAAAAAAGAAAAGACTTAACCACCATGTTCAGACCAATTCAAAGTGAACAGTTACTCTTTTTTCAAATCCAACACAAAGTACAAATCGCCAAAAGATTAAAATTAGCATCCTAAATATGAATAAATCAGATTCATAGAGAGAAACTGTTAAAACAAAAAGTACCTTCTCCATTTTTGTGTTCCTCCTCCTCCTCAGTTTCCTTTACTTTGTCACTGTGGTCAGCACCGTTCTGCAAAACAAAGAGGTAATGGTGCTTTAATCTGACTATACATGGACTGGGTTGCGGTGTACTAGGTCAAAACGAGCTGAAATCAGTTTAGTTTATAAGTTTAAGAGTCTTGTTTAGACGTTTGCAAATGCGTGTCTTTCCCCATAGACTACAAAAACAAGGCTGATGCAGGAAACCACGATCTTAAAATTCCAAACGAAGAGATATCCAAAGTGTAGTTAGCCGTAACATCTGTGCCGTTTCACAACCCAAACAAAGCGCATTGTGGAGACGGAGAGAGGGGAGAGAAGGGGGGAGGCGAGAGGAGGCAGCAGCAGCAGCAGCAGCGACACCTGCATGATGAGGACTGGAAAGACAAAAGGCCACGAGGCTCCGGGGAGAGGGGCCGAGATCTGGCGGCTGAGGGTACACTCACTGTGCCATTGGCAGGTGCGTCACCAGTCTCCGTCTTCTCCGCTTCAACTTCTTTCTTCTCTTTCAGATCCTAGACAAGAAAACAAAATGGGTTTAATTGATGATGAATCGAGCGGCAACAATCTTGAGTAGTTATTCCTTATAGAAGTGGTGGTTGGGTACAAAAGAAACCAAAAATAAATGAAAGATTTGTAGACATTTTCCATAAAAAGTGTGCGCTCTAGAAGCCTCCATCCAAACCCGACTTGCCTCGCCGCTGCTTCCCGCCCACAATCACTCTCCAGCGGTAGGTTACCTTACCATTACCCGCTTTGTCTCTCGATCCAGACTAATTTGGCTAAACACAGGTCGTAAAAATGCCCCCCAGTTACATTTTTACACAAGATTAAACTAAGAGCGACGCAATACACAACCACAGAGACAATTCTTCATTTTTTTCCACACGGCTGACGGAGTAGTTTTTTACATATCACGGCTCAAATTTGCATAAAATACTGAAGGTGTACCGCTGATAACCAACCACGCCATTTAACACGAAGGTAGCCAAATTATTAGCACATTTCCAATTACTTCAGAAAGTTCCCAAAATCTTTTAACACGACGATTCCTTCAAAAATGAGTGAATGAAACGCACCTTGGCTGTCACCTCGGTGGTCGCGGTCGTGTCAACTGCAGCATCAGCCATTGTTAAATTTCCAAATAATTATATTCCTTTTCGGAAAATGTTAAAGGTTTGATTGCGCTCCGGCTTTGTGCAGACAGTCCAAAGACGCTGGGAGAGGAATGATGTCTGCCCCTCACCGCTTTTCTCGAGCTCGTTGAAAATGCACTCTCGTTGGATACAAAGGGCAGACTCGGCACGCTATTGGTCAGTCTCCGCAAGCCCGAGACGCTATTGGTTGCCGCTCACGCCAATCGTTACGCGTGATCCCGCCCACCGTGCAGGTCCGCGCTGATTGGTCAGTTGTTTTTAAAGCGCTGTACTCCAAGCTGCAAGTCTTTTTCCTCCCCATCACTGATCACTTCTGTTTTCCGTGTGCTTTTTAACCTAAATGTTGAACAATGGACCTTAGTGGCTGCTTAAAGCTAAAGTCGTAAGTATATTTCGAGCAAACGTTAAGGTAAAACGTAATGTTACAATATCAGATTTTTTTGGGCGCCATCTTTTTTGTGTTTGCTTTCTTTCTCGTAAGGGATTCGGTGTCAGATTACAAGCAAAAAACAGCAAAGTGACGATCTGAAAGCCACATAGCCACACCTCCTTCTAAATTTAACTTTCACAAAATGTGCTCTAAAGTCAAGTCTGTGTCTGTGTTCCCACCTCTCTATGTCGGTAAGTGCCACTGTAAAATGAAAGCAAACTTTTCCGTGGTGTTGTATGAAGCACAAAGCCCGTTTGTCCGGAGGCTTGATTAATGATTACAACACTGACATTAATAAGTCTAAATGGCATCCTTACACACAACCGACAATTATATTACTGTAAGGCTCTTAAGTCACACGCTGTCATCTTCATAAATAAGCTTTCTTTAATCCAAAATAAAAAGTTAAAATACAGTAACACGTCTAAACAATGAAATACTGCAAGAATAAGAAGATGCATTTGCAAAAACAGCATTTGCATAAAAAAAACAATATCTCTGACAGTTATAAAAATCATACTTGAAAGGTTACTGCAATAACTGTCTTTATTCTGACCAATCTACACTAATGAATCAAACCAGAATCAGAATGAGAAGACTTTTATTGCCATTGTCAGTGAAAACAACTTCACAAACTGAACTTTCTTCGGTGCAACATAAAGCACTGAATAATAATAATAATAATATATAAAAAAGGGCATGCATAAAGTTAAAAAAGATATGCTTAAAAATAAAATAGTCATAGAGGTAGATATATACAACAACATCAGAACAACAGTGCAAACATGACTCATAAACCGCAATCAATTTCACAGTTTGATCAATTTCAAATCCACAAATTTAACCCCAATGTTACCAGGCTAACTATTTATACAGACAAGGGATTACTAAAAAGGTTACCATCGTAAAATGCTGTAAAACTTGGGTCAACAACAGGTCTGCCTTGAGTTCAAAACTTTCACTTTGAGCTGGAACGTTGTTGTTTATGAGTCATTCTACTGTTAAACCAGAGGAAACGCAGCTGTGGGGCCCCGAGTTTGATCATGTCTTCCCTCCTCTCGTTACAACCACAACGTTTCTGTATTGTCGATTACTTTATTACCCAAAATATACATTCGGAGTCCTCATGTAACCCTGAAGAATCCTCAAATGCCACACCTGCAACTGTTTTTAGATCCACACCCGCTCAACGCCCATTCTAATAAAACATTGACCATTTATGATAATTGTTGAACTGAGCTAGCCTCAACATTGCGCTTGGGTTTTACTACTAGACAGTCATAGTCATGGCGTTGTTTTTGACTTTCCGCTTGTTCAAACATGTCAGTGGTGGATATCTTGACACAACTATTTCGTCAACCCCTAATTTAATCTAATATGTGCCTCCTGTGACATACTTTGGCCACAGTATTTTTGCCACGTCAGTAATCAAAGCCAAAAAGCATGAAAGACCTATCAAGACAGGTTTTTAATCACATTGAATTTAAATCATCTTATAATTTTGAAGCCTGTAATTAACTTTTAGGTGATTAAGGTTGGAGCCATTGCTTTCCAAGACATTCAAAGTCAATTATATTCCGCATTTTAAATTGTCTGTAATTCTGAACATGAATAAAGGTGCGTAGTGTGTAGGGAAGAAGGTCAAAACTAAACCAATTTGTTGATGTGTAAAACAAATGTGATTGGAATATAATTTACTTTTTATTTTGTTTTGTTTTAGAAAATTTGATCCAGAGAAGCAAACATCCTCAGTGTTTTGGCCCTAATGTGCAGACACCAGCCTCCATCCTTAGCAGAGCAGCAGAAGGCATTACTCACGGTTTTCTGTAAGTGGAAAATGGGAGCAACTTGAGAGAGGGAGGGAAAGAGTGAGGGAGTGAGGGAGAGGCAGGGAGGGAGAGAAGGAGAGGCAGGGAGGGAGAGAGAAGGAGGAAGGGCGAGAGGGAGAGGCAGGGAGGGAGGGAGAGGCAGGGAGGGAGGGAGGGAGGGAGAGTAGAGGAGTGCTCGTGAGATCATTTCCTGTCACTTTTTTTCTCCTTATTTGTGTTTAACTGCTGCATGTAGTGGTCTGCTGCTCTACAAACCTTGTTCCTAAAAAGTTGAGGCACTGTGAAAGTAAATAAATAAAAGAACGTACTAGCAAATCTCCAGGCAAATGTTATTCCGAATATGACATGTATAACCTTTACTTCAAAATTAATAAAAGCTAAAGTATTGTTCCAACAAGCATAATTCATTTTTCATCTGATTGGTTCCACAGGCACGTTGTACAATGATGTATTGAGTCTTGAGTCCTAAATGTATTGCATTGTGGTCCATTAGGCCGTTGATAACACCATATTTTACAATACAACTTTCCCTGGAAAAAACTGTTCAAAATAGAACTTCCATTTGGTAAAATTTAGCCAAATGTAAACCTAATGATTGCTGTTTCATGGCTCAATAAACTTGCTTTGTATAACACACTACAAAACACTACATCTATTTTATTTGCATTTTACCATGTCCCAACTATTTTTGTAGTTTGGTTAGTATCTTTATCTTTATTTGCCTTTTTTCTATATATGTTGTAGGTGACTGAGGTGAACCAAACTGTTGCAACAAATAGGACTATAAACATTTACTTAGCGATAGGCGAAAGCAATAATCTTTGTGTGACAAAACTGCCACATTTTTACCACTCTTTCCACACGCAAGAAGTGGAAAGCTGCTTTATGCATTGAGACTTATGAGGCCACAGAAAGCATTACTGTAGCACTATAAAGGGTCCTTTGTATGAGGTTAGAACTAGTGGGTTTGTATGGGTTTACATAGCTAGCACTGAGCAACGGGCAGTCCACTATTTGTTTATACATGTACTGTACATTAAAATAACATGAACTTACTCCCTGTTCAGCTTTTTAGGAATTTGATGCGGCCTATAAGTTCACATGTTGAATACGCTGAATTTATAGCAGAGCAATAATGTTTACAGTGTAATTACAAGGCATGCTTCTATGGGGTGTTTTTGGCTTCCTGGTTGTAACGTTTATGGTTGTCAAAATATACCCCAGGATAATACTCACAGAAGCCTGTCCTTAGATGTTTTTGACGCTTAATTAAACAAACATAAAAGCGTTTTGTACGCAGCACTTGGACCGTGTATCAGCCATGAAATCTGCATGTTGCCTTAATGTTGTGTCATTGTGTTCGGACTCTTTGACAGCGTGCAGAATGTATCATTGTGAATATAAAAATAAAAGTAGTAGTAGATAGCTAATAATTAATTGAGATATCACAGAAGTATTTGATACTACTACTACTACTAATACTACTACTACTAATAATAATACATTTTATTCATATAGTGCTTTTCAGGGCACTCAAAGGTGCTTTACAGAACAAATATCAAAAGAGCAATAAACAAATAATACAGGAAAGATGGATGAGATAAAAAAAAAAAACAACAGCAAATCACATAGAGAAGAAAGCTAAACACTAAAAGTTATTCTAAAAAGATGGCTCTTGAGATTTTTCTTGAAGGTGAGGAGGTACTCTTACTGTACAGTTACTGTGAGTTCCAGGAGGTGGGGATAGTGATTAAGAGGGCTCTGTATCCCCAGAGCTTGGTCGTGCAGGGGAGGGACTGGAGGTCAGTGTCTGAGGAGCGCTGGGAGCGAAGTGGAGAGCGGGTCTGAGAGGTTGGAGGGGGCCAGGTTGTGGAGGCCTTTGAAGGTGATGAGGAGGACTTTGAAGTCGATGCGCTGAGGGATGGGGAGCATATTGTTTCACAATTTTAGCTGAAATTGATACCTTTAATTTGTTTTAAAAACATGTTTTAAGGATATTTGGCAAAACAAATCCATGTAAGGCCTCTACTTTGACAATGTTTAAATTCAGGCTTATAATGGTTCTGTTTAGCTGTGCATATGACTCAAAGTTTTTTATTCTACACTCTTTTAATGTTCAATTTATGATGGTTATTTATGTTTTGAGTAGTTTGTATTGTGATTGTCTTTCTTTCTTTCTTATTCTTTAAAGTATTTTGAATTACCTTGTGTACAAATTGTGCTGTACAAATAAACTTGCCTTGCCTTGTGTAAATAAATTGTGATTCATTTGTTCATTTTAATTTGACTTGTAGATTTGAGATTATTGGCGCCCTCATAGAAATATTTGGCACATACTCCACTATTATTCTGCAAAACAATGAAGTGGGCACATTTTCATTTATTTAAAGAAATGTTTTAGGAAATTTGGCCAAAGCAAAAAAAAAAAAAAAAGCATGTGAGGATTGTTTGGTGGTGATTGCAATGCCTTTGTTTTTCTTCTTTGTTATTAATTCTATTTTTAGGGAGACTGGCGTTGGGCAGTGGCTAATAAACTCCCCTTGCCCCTAAGGATATAAACTGTTATCTGCTGCACCTTCGTTTCCCCTTCACTTCTCGGGGACAAAGGACTGACCTGACTTGTGGAATGCCGGGGCCCATCAAAGAGCAGAGGTCGGGATTATGCGGGGGAGGGGTCCCCATAATTGGAGAAAATAGTTTGGGACTAACTAACTCCTTTTGTTTTGAACAGCAGTGTCCTCCTTGGTCCAACTGGCTTTGTGTGGGTCTCAGGGGGCCCTGCCAGCTCCAGGGACAACACTAGATTGACTTCTCCTCAGGACGCTGTCGACTTACACTGTACCATCATTACTGCAGGAGTGATGAGTGTGTTTAAGGTCAGTACGGATAGATAAGTTACAATAATATGTCCCCCTCCCGCACACACACTTGCACATACATTTCAGTCACGGTAACAATCTGGAAACGCATATTTTTCACCAGTTATTACAATCCCATATTAAACAAGTACAAGCATGTTTACGATAATAAATACAAAATTAAACAAAATGGCTAAAACGAAGAAAAAAAAAAAACTGCAACAACTCTTCAAGATGATATGATCTGATGTACAGAGAGTTGAAATGGTGTCTCGTTCATAAACAATGCTATCTTTTACTGGCAACAGCTGTCTAGTTTTAGACAGAGGTGTAATTGTGTGAACCTTCCTATATGAATCATGGCATATATTGCACTTAACACAAAGAGCTTATAGATGAGGTTCTGCAAATGCATTGTTTAAAAAGCTCTGATGGTCTTCTGTTGAGTAGAACATGATTATTTTATTAATGACTATTGTGTATTCAAATGGAATTTAATTAGACTTGTGAAATTTAAAAATACTAAAGAGTTGAAAGCACAATAAACTATTCCTAGTAGTCTTGGCTAATTTGAAGGTTGGAACATGATTGCTAGAAGGCAGGTGTTTTGCCTTTATTGGCTCAGAAGTCAATTTTACAAGGCAACAGAAACAGTGTAACGATCAATTAAACCTTTGCTTGTAAGATTTGCCAGCAACTGTTGAATAGGTGCAATGTATTTATATAAAAAAAACAAACATCCACACTATGATTCTGATACCACGATGATTTCTGTCCTGTGAATGTGTCTTTTTTAGTATCAATACCTGCTCAAATGAGTATCTAATCTCGATACTAGTTTTAATATCAATTCGTATCAGTTTTTTGATACTTTTGACAACCCTACTACCATCCTAATCTGCTAAATTTTTCATGCCTGAAATCTGTAAACACACATTACATAATCGGGAGCCTCTGTGACTCTGTGCCAAGAGCTGTAGAAATCCTGGACTCTTTATGTTTGTGGTTCTTGAGTGATGTGTGGATTACTGAGGCGCTGCTTTGAGGATTTAGAGACTCTAGGTGATGCTTCAAAAACTGCAGGGGGCAAACTGAGTGCCAGGACGTGAAGGTGTCATTTGATATTTGGTTGTGAAATTGTGTTCGCCTGTAGGCCTTTAGTGGTTTAGACAGTTAATCTGAGTCTTAGTTGACTAAAGTTACTTCTCTAATTATTTCATTGAGGTTGTACAAGGTTATATTATATTAGACTTCTCTCCAGTGTTGGGAATTAGTGTGATCTGGAGTTGGAGATACGACTACTTGTGAGCAAGTCCTTCCCTTTTTATCTAATGATTAACAAGACAATTTCCTGTTTCTCCTGATTCAAATTGGCTTGAAATTTCTTCCTGTGCGCTAGCGCGTTAATTGGTGTGACAAGAATTACTTTTATTAGCGCTGTACTGTACTGAAAATTTGTCATCATGGCTACATTGGATTTCAGTTGCAGTCCTGATAATACATGATTCTCTGTGTAAAAACAAGAAAATATGGGGGGTATTCTTATTTTTTGTTGCTGTAAGCTTAGATTTATTTCATTATAACCTTTATATTCACCTTATCCAGTTGCCGTGGACACCATCATCATTCGGGTTGAGTTGTTGTAATTGTTGACTTGTTTGTGCTCATGAACATAGAACATTTTACACAAATCAACCTACTTCGTGTATTTTAGCTTTAAAACATTTCCCAAATTCTCCTGTTAAATGAATGGGATTCCCACTTAACCAGAAGTGCCACCACAAAGAAAGCGCTGTTTAGTCTCATTTACAGCAAAAGTGGGCAGGGTGGAATAAGGTCAATACGGGTAAGTCCTCAGCATAAGACATAAGAAAATTTCTTCCTTAGTGCCCCGCATTTTTTCTGTATTTTATGGTTAGTCCTGTTCTGACCCAAAATACCGTAACATATTTAAGTGATAAAACAGGAGCCAAGAGTCACGGGTACAGCTCTAATCCTTTTATTTAGCATTTTTCTTTTAGTTACTTCTTTCAGTTGGTCTCTCTTGCCTAAGAATCGATAAAAATGGCTACCAATCATCTTAACATAAATTAATCTGTTTTTAAATCTTGACAGTTGCAAGAAATTCTTTATTGATAATTCAGATTTGACCTCATTCAGTTGTTGCGACAGTGGATTAAACTGCATAAGCCTTACCTTTTCCTTGCCTATCCCATGTTATTCCATTGCTGTTACATGGCAGTGGTGAGGGGAAAACATGGTTCATTTCTGTGTGGAGTAGTGTCTGATTGCAGTGGGCGGTGCTTGAGTCCATTATGGATAAAAATACATCAACAGCACTTTGGCCTCTCAGATGGGAAAATAATACTTCATATCCAGACAGCAGCAAACATGGATAATACACCAGTCACTGTGTTAGCTTAACATGGATAAACTTTATTGATCCAGTGAGGAGGGAAACTACTTAGACAAATTCGTTGCCCCATTACTGCAATTTAGAAACAAGGTACAAGTTGTATATCACTCTGAAACCTATGAATTCTTTTTACCAGTTGCCATAGCAATTAAGAATGCAAAACAAAATATTATAGCTTTTGAATAGTCAAACTTCCAAAAAATATTGCCTTTAATAAAGCTGAAACTCATGAGCAGTTATTATAATCTCCTTCATTTTCACATATTTTATTCAAAAAAGCCAATATACAAGATTCATGGGTAGTTGTTTTGTTATAAAGTTTTTAATTTTTAATTTTTGGAAACCTTGATGCATTAAATTGGTTTAACCTGTGAGTAAGAGAAGAGGTAGTCTTCTTTTTTTTAGGTATTGCAGAAGCATTATTTGATAGCTTGAAGTCAACATTGTGTCAAAATCTATAAGCATTTATGCATTTTATGGAGCCTTTTACGTTTTACATTTTGAATCATAATAACACCGATTGACCTATCAAGATTATCTTCTGTTGCTTCCTCTTCACTGGCCTAGTTTAGCACCTTGTTCCTTTTACCTCGAAGCTCCGCCCCCAGATTGTGAGAGAAAAGTGGAATTTTCCAGTCATTGCTGCGGCTGCTCAAGTCTCGCTCCTCCTCTTGCTTCCCAGTTTTCCCGCCTTCCACTCTCCCACTCTCCCTCTCTTTCTCTTTATCTGATCATTCCTGCTTAATGTTTAGCTCAAGGCCCTCTGCTGCTCAAAGATATACAGCCCATTGACTACAGTTCAATCAATAAGATCTCTTCTTCAGTGAAGTCCTTGTTGTGACTTGCAATGTATATATTTTTTTGTTTCTTTAGATTTGATGAGGTGTAACTGACCTGAAATTATCTGGCTAGAAACTCAGTTTGTTTTGTTTTACAGTATGATGAGATGGTACAGCTCTCAAAAATGAATGAATAATAGCAGATACACTTGAAATTTTAATTGACTAATAATGTAATTGCCTATATTTACCCAAGTTTGTCTATTTCATTTGCTTTGTTTATTTCTTCTTTCAATAATTAATTACATGACTGCTACTACTACAAACCACAGCACTGGCTCATGCTTAGACCACTATTCTGAATATGTGCTGACAAATTAGGTTTAATTAATTGGACAGTGTTGATTGAAAGCCCATTTGGATAACTACTTAACAAGCTCTTGTCAATGGCTTATTTACATCCGTTTGTTAAGATGAATGGGAGGACAAGTCACAATATGCAATTTTCTGGCATTTTCAATACATTTTCTTTGTCACTGATGGAGGGGTCGAGTGTGGAAGGGTCCATTTAGTCTCCTTCTGTCTCTTCGGATTAATTGTTGTGGGACATTGAGAAGCAGCAGGAAGATGATGCAATAAAGGCTAGAAAATTTGTACAATTGTATGTTTATTTTTCATTTGATAGAGACACAGAGTGCATTAGAGGGCAGGCTTTTTCAGGCTTTTTAACTGCCAATCCCTAAAATCAACCAGTACCAATGCAAAGACTGAAATAGCATTTATGTCCTTTAAAACACAGTTCAAATAGATCAACTAATATTCATCAGATCAGCCAGTAAGTATCTTATTGGATCATTTTATAGCCCTAACCAGGGTAATGACTGACCCGATATCTTGGAATCAATTTGTGATCCACCTATTTTTTTCTGGACCAGAGCCAATACCAGTATCAGTGTATCCCTACATTAAATAAATGTATTGAAACTATCAGCATTTTACAGTGGCTGAGTGGCTAGCACAGCAAAAGAAGATTCCCGGTTCAATCCCCAGGCCTTTCTCTGCAGAGTTTACATGTTCTCCCTATGTCTGGGTGAGTTTCCTCCAGACACTCTGCACCATAAGTAAAAATCCTCCAGCTAAGGTAGTCCTGACCAAACCTAGCAACAAGAACACGGAGATGGGTCCCCGAGCTCTGCGCTGCTCATTCCTCCTGAGGAAAAGCCCCAGTGGCACTGAAGGATGGTCAAATGCAGAGGACAAATATCCCTACGGGGACAAAGTGTACCTTAACCTTTCAGTTCTGGTGGTCATTTAAAATTTAGGCTCTTAAGTATCAACATTTATTTGGCAAATCAATGAAAATAGGTCACTGAAACGACTGGAAATCAATACACCATACTTTACCCAATAAGCACAATTTCTAGGGTCTTGGTTTTCTGACTATGTACTGATACAATTTCAAAACCTTAAGCCCAGAGGTAAGATCCAAACATGAGAGGTACCAATAGATTAGACATTATTATAAATGGCAAAATATTATTCGATCAGGTGTGCGGTGGTAATGGTTGTGTTTATTATGAGGATGAGTAATCCTCTGTGTTAACTTAGATGTTACTGTTTGATTAAGGCCTAAATGAGGAACTAAAGTGTGGGATCACAGAGCAGATGGCAGATTTGCATTTCAGATTCGGGGTTGTTTCAGAACGATCACATGTCCTGAGCCATGCCAAACACATGCCAAATTATGTACAATGAATGAAATATTGGATTTAGGGCTTTATTAGCATGACTCAGTCTAAATATGGATTTACCAGGAACAGGTGAAGCATTAAAATAGGTTGTCACATTGAAATTGGTAGTAGATTAATAAAAATGTGTAAGGCATATGGGGTAACCAGCCTGTGTGGATTCAGTACACATGGGGATTATTTTTGGGTACATCATGTTATGGTTAATTGGTTAGGTAACAAGAAGTGAGGAGGTGATGGGATTGAATCAGGGGTAAAACCTACGTCTAATCTATGTCCATTGCAAATTATAAATTACACCATTGTAATCTTTTCCGTGATGATGCCATATTATATAAAGATTTTTTCATAGTCACTACATAATCTTAACAATAATGAAAAGCACATGTTTTTTTCCTTTGGGGATTTTTTTTTTGTTTTAGTTACTTTAGCCCGGTAGCAACAAATGAGGAGGTTATTGGAGGGCATTTGGGGTAAAACATATATATATATAAATATAACCTATAATCTTAACAATAATGAAATACATATCTTAGTACAACATACATTTATGAACTAAAAGTAATAACAAGTGAATAGATTTGTCCTCTATACCCTTCTGTACATACACGTGCCGTATGTTTCTGTTCTCACTTCGGTGCGATGTGGAAACATTGTAAATCAGGCCCAAATTAAGCCATAGGCAGCTGTAGCTAACTTTTACTTTCTTCATGGCGTGAGGCACATTAACCTTATCCCCATTGTTTTGAACCAACAAAGAGCCATCTGCACAGCAACCAGCTCTGGCCTAGGGACCTGCTCACTGGGGGGCTCACCGAAATCTATGGGGGGAGGGCTCGGCCTGCTGCTGAGGGGAGAGGAATACAACCAGGAGGGAATAATAGGCCCGGATTTAAAGGGCCTCCGTCAGCTGTACTTAAGCTTTGTACTCAAGTAAAAGTGTGTGGCCTAATACTCATTTACAAAGTGAAATGCACGTTACTGATTGGTTGTTTCCATGTTCTACAGTGTGATGTCAGATGGGCAGGTGCCAGTATTTATGAACTGTTCAGTAATTAGTTTTTGTTGTACCTTTGTCTGTTTGCTCTTATTATGTTTATAGTCGGTCAATATGATTATGCATATAGTCTTTCCTTTGTCTAAATGTCATTTAAATTTTTGTTTCTAAAGTGTAAAAGAAGATAGTTTAAGGCATTTTTTCCCTAACTCCCAGGTTGTGGTGTTGTCATATAAATAAAAGTACTGTTATATTATGGCTCTTCTTAACCCCCAATAGCTGGATTAAATGTGTACATATTGATGTTAAATTGCATTTTTGAAGCTGACACCAACTGTCTGGACCTCTGGGACAGACCCGGTGCCCTTTGACATCAGCTGTTGTATAAATCATTCAAATTCAGAGCTCCCTCAGCCGAGCAGGTGGGAGGAGTACTGATCCAAGTGCACTGCAAAATGGAAAGAAATGCTTCAAGTAATCAAGAGGTGCAAACAGAAATCACAAGTACATCATAGTAAGTAAGTAAATTGCACAGGGCTGTGTGAAATTCAGTGATCTCTAATTGGCAATGATCAGCTAGGACCTTTTTAATTGAAATGGCAGCCAATCCTTTGTCAGTAGAAGTGTGTGGTTTGTTCAGACTTGACAATTTTGCTTTTAATAACATTTATTAAAAGTCTTTATGTTCAAGCCTTTATTTTTTTTAAAACAAAATGAAATCAAATAAAAAACTTGAGCTCAATCAATCTGAATAAAAAAGTCATATTTTTTGCCAAAGTGCCCTGCCCTATCTGTTTTTTTTTTTTTGTTTTTTTTTGTTACCAGTTAATTTAAATTACAGCACGTTTTTCATGACTAATAATGCATCAACTGTCTATAGACCAGACCAAATGCCTTTTTTGTCAGCATTAATCACTCAATGACAGGCCTGTACTTGAACAGTTTTGGAATGAGTTGTGTAGCTAGTTACATATATTACGTGGCGTTTTACATAGCATTTTTCATTCACTATCCACGCTTTGTTGTCAAATACATGGCAAATTGCAATCTAAAATAACGTAGTATTTGTAATTGTTTATTTCCACATCTGGAAATATGAATAGGCCTGGTTTTGATGGGGCTTCTATCAGCTGAGTAACCTCTAAAAGCTTGCACACAAAGCCAGTATAGAGCTCTCTAGTGCTGCTACAAGTGCAGATGGGAACTGCAGCCTAATCAGTCATGAGTACATTTCCCTGCCTTCAGTGAGAGGAGCAAGCTAATGTTTAACTCTGAGTGGGCTCTCCATGCACAAACAAGCAACGCTACCAAGGCATCAGTTATAAAGGTGCCATCTAGATATTTGTGCCATCTAAATTGTAAAATATATATATAAATAAATAAATAAATAATAGCTGTAATCCCTGCTATGATTCTGCACTGTACAAAAACAAGGTCACAAGAAATCATGTTTAAACAGTGACCTATAATTAAGTGGGTAAATCTATGGTGTCTGTTGCAATGAAAAAGGCATCAGGTGTAAAGATGCATCTATGAACATTTATGCCATCTGAATCATACGAAATATTAGCACTATACAAAAACAAGGTCATAAGCAATCATGTTACAATGGTGCCCTATAATTGGCCTAATTGGTCCATCAAGCCTTCCACAGGTAAAACTACAGTGTCTGTCGCGATCATAAATGCATAAATAGTTTAATTTCCTAATAAAGCTGGCAATAACGCAATCTTCTTTTTATTTATTTCAATTGGACATCTCCAAATGAACAATATGTCAACGGGTAATCATATAAACAAGGTTGATACCCCAAAGGACTATGCCCTTTCTTGCATAGCTGAGAAAAAGTGTTAGCTGCTGTTGACATTCTTGTGTAGCGCATTTTATCATTCAATCTGCCGTGTTTTTGGATGGGAAGCTGCACAAGTACACCTCAAATAACTGAAATGAAACTGGTTGATAAAAAAGTTAATAAAAATGGTTAACAAATGAATCTTAAATGTAGTAATATGAAGTAATAAGTGGTTCATGTCGAATAGGCCTTGAAATCACACTAATTTCACATGTAATTTGTTAATGTCTTGGTTTACTGTAGTCAATAACCTCTTAAAAATCTGGTAACATATCATATTTATGTATATGTATATATTGGAGCCGTGTGAATTAGGACAGAATGGTGTCAGGGCCATCTCTAAAAATCACAAATATTTCACAGGTAGAAAACCACAGTCAGGATTGCTTAGCAACAGCAGTGAAAATGTCTTGGAGTCTGTGTGTCAATGGTGTGACTGAGTGCAGTGCCATCTAGCGGGGATAGAGGTTATATCATTCTGGATTTGAGCAAAAAGAGTACAGACTTTGTTGTAATTAGCTTGAAAGTAGATAGTAGAACGCTTTGGGATTTGGCTAATAGGATTCAATTCTGCTGCTGACTAAATGAACAGACCTATTATGGCTCATTTATGTTTAAGTAGTTAACAACAAATTACATTGCATACAACTATTAATGAGACCATCAGTGCAACAGTAGTAGACAGAGCAAATTGAACACGTATAGATGAGGGTGGCAAAGAGAAGAAGCAACATATTTGTGAATTCAATAGCAATTGCTTGGTGATGATGGTAGTTCTTCAAGTATGTCATTGTAGGCAATAAAAAAGAGAGGAATTGTTAACAAAATATAAAGAAAACAAAATAAATGTCATATGTCAAACCTAAGCATGTTTTTGTTGTTTGCAAGGCTTATAAAACCTCTATAATTAACCAAGATGCATCCTAATGTTATTAAACCTTTAATCATAAATCCATGGCTATAATTCAAAAACGCATCCTGTGTGCTGATTGGCTCATGAACAAGGGTTGCTAGGAGACAGCTCTGATGTAGGTGGGGTTTGAAATGTCTATGCTTTGACGGAGAGGGAGAGGAGAGAGGAGGGTGGGAGGGAGGAGACAGACTGGCTGGGGAAATACCTGGCACTAATCCCAAATAAATAAATGGAACGTAAAGACAGGACATGGGTATTTTCTGTGTCTGGCCACTCCACAAGATAACATACAGTAAACCACCACAAGCAGGCAGACCTATCAACAAGGAGAGGACTGCACTGGTGGGAAACAATGTAATCATAATGAGGAACTAGACATAGGGACACGGTGTTCTCTTAATTCTCTCCAAGTATAACTTCAGTCACCCACTAGTGTTAAGTTTTAGTAACAAGACTAGTTCGGAAGTGGTGGTTTTGTTGTAGTAAATGCAGGAGCTGTACTGATAATAGTGCTGTTGTTGTTGTGCTGGTGGTAGTAGCAGTTGCAGTAGTTTTTGTAGTAGTAGTAGGGGTGGCAGTTGTTGTAAATAGTAATACATTTAGTAGTAGTTGCAGTAGATTGGTTGTCAAAGTAGCAGTGGTAGTTAAAGTTGAAGTAACATTTTGAGTTTAGTTTCTGAATTGTAACACACAGCAGTGGCTACTATCATAATAAAGTATTTACATATTAAACATGAAGTAACAATAGTGGTATAGAATGTACAGCAGTGCAGCTACACCAAGTAACAATATAGTTTTGCAGTGGCCTATATAATAAGTCCAAGGTGAAGTTACACATTTTTTTTTTAACAAATAGGATTAAATTTCAGTGTTAACAGAAATAATAGTGTGTAATTTTAGTAATTGGCTGCAGTATGTTATTAGTCTTAGTTTTTGTGCCAATCATAGGCCTACTAATGTGCATCTATAGGGTAAGAAACTCTGTACTTTAGGGATTGAGTAAGCGAGCTACTGACTGTAAAAAAAAACAAAACCTTGGCAGGTCTGTGTAAACATTGCCTGTAGTTACATGTTCGAAATACCCTTGGAACAGTATGCACACTCTCTAAGAACAAGATTAGTTTTGAAACCTCTAATGGTATAGCCTTTGGGGCAAGTAGCAGTAATCGTTTCAATATTTATTCAAGTAATTAAAGTACAAATGTATACTTTTGTATTTGTTATTAAAACATGTACACGTATAGACTGCCATATGAGGTAGTGGTAAGAGTAGTAAAAACAACTGTAGTAGCTGTAGTATAAAAGCAGTAGTAGAAATAATAGTTGTAAAAGCTAATGCCGCACTCATTAAAAAATAATTTAGCCTTCAGCTGAGCAATAAGAGGAAATTGAGTATTGGTGGTTTTCATATTCTGGCATGTGATGACGTCATTTTCTCTTGCCCCCATCTGAGACTGTTTTCCTTGATTGGTTGCACTGTACTTTCTGTTGAAATATCCAAAAGTTAAATTCACAAATGTTGAAGTTGATCATTTCTATAAGCAACTGGGCCCTATAACTCAATGTATTACAACAAAAATCTGCATTTTATCAAGATCAATTTGACCTACCCCATTTGTATTAAATATTATTGCTCTATACAGTGTTATGATGCCATCTGAAACTCAGCAATTGTGAGTGCCTCTGGTTCTACTTCACAACTCCTACTACTGCTACTACTAGATATTACTCCCACTTATAATTACCAACTCCACTAAAGCTATTGCCCACTTGACTGCTAGTGCTAAATAATACAGGGCATGTAGCCAGCAATATGTTTACATGCACACCAGAAATCTCATCATTATGTGGTTTCTGGAGGGATCAGATTATTGAAATATCATACAGTTTCATCTGATTTCTTTCAGATTGTTCACACCTGAGTAGGAAAATTATGCAAAAAAAAGGGCAAACTTACAAAGACCAAAATGAAAGATAAAAAGAGAGAGATTTAAGAGCTTGGAGTGTTTATTACAGTGGGCTACGTTTTTTTGAATTTTAAGTACTACTCTTCCCATCACTGCTTTTTGTAATTGTCACATTACTAAACCTAATTATTTTTTTATTTATAGACAAAATTTCCTTTATTATTTCCCCTATAGCTCTTGTACACACCATCTTCACATGTGTATGATTGTGTGTAAATACTACATGTGGGGTTGCGTGTATGTGAAAAGCCTGAAGTCAGTAAAATGTGTAAAATGATCTTTGTGTGAACAGAAGGTGAAGAGGACACAGTGGGCTGGAGGTCCGACCAGGAGGTGGGCCCATAGCAGAAGAACTGGTGCAGTCCCTCTCTTTCTCTCTCTTTTAATCACTTTCTCCTTTTTCTTACCTTCCTTCATCTCTCTTTCTCCTCTTCTTCTCTCACTTTCCATCTCTTTTGTCTTTTTTTTCCTCACTCTCCTTTATTCCTCTCTCTCCTGCTCTTTCTCTTTGTCGGTCAATCTTTTTTTTACTATTACCTCCCTTCCATCACGCTCTCTCTTTCTCTTTTTCTCTCGCTCTCTTTCTTATTCTCTCGGTCAAACCTCCCCATTCCCTTCTCATCTCTTTTTCGCTCTCCCTCTCTTTAACCCTGTCTCCTTTCATACTCTCCCTCCTCTCTTTCTCTCTCATGTGTTCCCTCTCCCTTCATCTCCCCTCTCCTCCCAATTCTCTCTTTCTCCCTCTCTCTCACGTGCACTGTTTTCACTTCCTCTCTTTATCCTTGTCTCCTCTCCTACTCTCTCTCTTTGCCATGTCTCATTCCCCATTTTCTTTCTCTCTCATGATCCCTCATTCCTCCCTCTGCCTCTCTTCTCTTCCTATATCTCTCTCATGCTCTTCTCCCACTTTCTTTATCCTTGTATCCTCTCTCTCATTCTCTCTCTCATGTGCTCCCTCTCTCCTCCTTCCTCCCTCTTCCCCTCACATGCACCCCCGCCCCCGTCTCTCTCTTTTCTCTCATGCGTTCCCTCGCTCTCCCCCTTCCTCTCTCTCTGCAGGCAGTGAGGAGGGCTCTTTGTAAGGAGCAGGAAATGAGGTTTGTGTTGTGATTAAAGCAGGTTTCTATGGGGATGCAGTGGGCCGTGTGCAAAGGGTGAATTTGCTGGGAGGAGGAGGGGTGATAGGAGGAGGGAGGAGAGGAGAGAGGGAGAGAGAGAGTTGAATTTCAAAGAAAACCCAACCTCCATCTCATCTCTCCCTCCACTCCCCCCAGAACCACACACTCCCTTTATCTCCATAATCTGTGTTCATAGCCTCGCAGTTAAGAATGAAAGAAGGATAAGTTCAAAACCAACAGTGTCTGGCTGGATGGTCATCAATTTTAGTGTAACATATTTGCTTTCTTTAATTCAGTCTCCCGTTTGTAGGTGCCATTTTGAGGACTTTTGACCATTCAAAAGATAGATTTTGTTTA
The DNA here is from genome assembly GCF_009829125.3 of Periophthalmus magnuspinnatus. Classification (NCBI taxonomy): domain Eukaryota; kingdom Metazoa; phylum Chordata; class Actinopteri; order Gobiiformes; family Gobiidae; genus Periophthalmus; species Periophthalmus magnuspinnatus. Next base: position 23,331,568 of record NC_047130.1, on the reverse strand, counting down.
GAATTTTTAATTGCTATGACAACAGTGGTAATTTTTCATCATTCTTAAACCTGTGCATAGCTCATTAGAAAAATACTGAGTAGGCTTATGATGCAGAGAACTGTTTAATATTAAGTTTGTCAGAAAAATACTTTTATTTTACTAGTTTCCCTCATTAAATGTCATAATATTGTTCTTAGTTTGAAATGTCATTATAAATATGTATATTGTATGAAAATATATGTCTTTTCCATAATGTTTCTGTAGTAATTGCTATAGTAGTGGTAGTACTAGTGGTAGTGGTAGTAAATCCAGTAGTCTCGTGGGAATAATATATGCTGTAGTCATATTAGAAAGGTAGCCATGGCAGCTGTGATGTCACATATAGTATGGGTGGATACACTACATTTGTGGTTCAGTTGTGAAAATATACTATGCAAATCCAGATCATGGTATGCCCTGCTACGTAAAATTGACACATCCTACGAAGCTCCTGGCCTGAGATAACCCATCAGGAACATGGGGGTGATTACAATGCATTTTTGTTTCGGTAAAGATTTAACAATAACCATCTTAGCACATGTGATCAAACAGGAAAAACAGACTATAGACACACAGTATGTCATTTCCAGACTGACATGTAGACTCATCATTCAAATTACTGGTTGAACTTGTTTGTCAATTTGCTGTTTAGCCTGAAGTGTATTTGGCCTAATGGTTAAAGTGCATGATCTCCAATTTCCTTTATTTCCTTGAAAAAATAAAGCCAAATAAAGCATGCCTCAAACTGTGCTTGTTATTCCCACAAACTCTTATATATATATAGTGCTTTTTATTGAAGGCAAGGCAAGGCAAGTGTATCCGAAGTAATTCAAAGCACTTTACAGAATAAGAAAGACATTAAAATCACAGTGCAAACACATCAAAAAGTAATCATCATAAAATGTACTTTAAAAGAGAAGATGCAGAATAAAAACCTTTCAGTCATATACACAGCAAAGCAGAACTGTTTTGAATCTGGATTTAAACATTGTCAATGTGACTCACATCTTCCAGGTTTTAGCTGCATAAAACTGACTCCCCATATTCAGCCCGTTTACTTAGTGTATTATTTTTGTGGTTTTACATTTGTAGTTGTAAAGTTGTAGAACAGTTTTAGTAGTAACAAATGATTGTAGCAACAGCACAATCCTCAAGAAAAGCAACTGTGTTTTCTCTGTTTTCAATCTATAGTAGTAAAGGTATGTAAAAAATATCCAGTCAGATATCTTGTCATAATCCACGTGCAATTAGTCTGGCTGTGCTGTTCAAAAAAATTTCTCAAGATCTTCAGAGCAAATACCACAGCTGACAATGGTGATAGTTTTATTAATTAAAAAAGACTTATAGTTGCAAAGCCATTGTCAAACCCATGTCCAAGGTGTGAAGAGAAATGCAGATATGCTATAAAAATACAACATGGACAATAGTATCAATACTGATCCAAACTCCTTGTATTGTAAAATGGAATACTTTATCTATTAGACTTATTATTCTAGTTCACTGTAGTTACAGTGCTCTTACACATGAAAAGTGGCATCAGTTTGCCCTTTGAATTCCAAATATAGAAACATGCTTTGTTAATTGTCCCAGACAGCTGAGGATAGAATATTAAAATATACCTCCTAAAATTAGTTCCCCATCCTGACTTTCTCTTTTGTGTAGAGGAAATACAGAGCAAGTCCAGGATGTTTGGACAAGATGACTTTTGGACCATTTCAAGTCCAAGTTTGTTCAAAGTTCAAAAAGGTGAGTTGAAACGAAACATGTCCAATGTTTCAGATGTGAATGGCCACTTTAATAGCCCAAAATGACAAAACATGATTATAAATAATGCATCTTAAATTTGAACATTTCTTAAGCAGTCTGTAAAGTATTGTTATTTCAAAAGTAAATACAACCAAATACATGTAACAAAAATCATTAAATCTAAATACAAATATTTAAAGGTGAACTATATGACTTTTATGACGGTCCTCCACTTGTTTGTCTCCACGGAGATGTTATTGCTTTGTTGGGAATGTTCCACAGAATGGCATTAAAACATAAACCTCTTCATAGAGACAAATGGGTGACACCCCCAGACCAACAGGTCAAATCTCTGAATGATTTTTCTTCTTTTCTTTTATTTTGGAATAATAAAACGGCCATGAAGAAAGTTTAAATAGACCAGAAAGTTTATATTGTTATTAGGTAGGCTTGAGATGAATGCTATTAGTGTTCTAGTTCTCATTTGCTACTATTAAACTTATTGAACTAATATCCAGTAGCCACCACTCTTATTTTTGTCTTAGATTAATTCCCACAATAACACTATAATGCCACAGGACAAAAGCAAAGTTACACAAGACATTAGATAACATGAATTCAAAGTCATACCCAAAGTCCAAACTACATGAGGCATCTAGAAAGAACACCACTTGTTTCCATCGCCCCCTACTCCACTGCAACACACGCAACTCATTTAGCAGAGCATTGTTCATTGTTCATTGTGAGCAGTGCTTCCATATGCATTCATTACAAACTCAATGTAAATAGATGCCTTGTTAAATGCTTCTATGCTGCACGGGTTCAGTTCAAATTGTTAACATAACTTTCTCATATCTGGAATTGTTTGAGGAGAACCTGTTAAATGTATAAAATGGCTTACTCTTACTCACATGATTCGCTTTCATACTTCATCTGAAATTCTCATTATGCAATAGTCAATTCATTTACTCACAATTTCTCGAACTTGCTACTATGTGACAGTGTTTTGCATTGAATTAGAATGATAAAAAACTGTATATTTTTTCCGGAAAACAATATTGAAAGTCATTTTTATTGGACAAAATAAAATTGTATATAATGATGATTGATCAGTGCAGGAAAAAAACAAAACAAAACATTGCGATAAGTTTTTTTTGTCATATCTCCCAGTTATACAATCCAGGCCAGTTTTAGTTTTGGCAGGCTTTAAACGCAATATCTTCAAAGACTCAAAGTAACCATATTGAAAGCAGTTATTTTAATTCACTTATTTTAGGAAACATATTCACTAGGCTTGGATCCAATAATTGTTGCCAGAATCTCCTCTTGAGTCCAGGCATGCAAATTTTGAATTACAAAAGCATGTGCTGCCCCCCACCTTTCCCTTTGAGAATTGCACTTAACACAGAGTGAAGCACAGCCAGCGACAGAGGCTTGCACAGGGAGCAGACTGTCTATAGTCAAAGCCAGATGGTGAGTCGCACTTCAAAAGGACAGCTGCCTACCAGACACACTCAAGAATCTTTATGGTCCCAAACATAATTACCAACAACTACAAGTAAACCACGCCAAGATATAAAGGGAAATTTGTGAATGGAAGATTGTAAAAAAAGGTGACATGGATTTTACAGTGTTTCCACCTTGTAACAATTTAACTGAGGCATTGAGCAAAGGAAAAGATGGCCTATAAAAATTTACTTTTCTCAGCATCATACTTTACTAATCAAAGAGGAAACATGCATTATTTTTGTCTCAGATATACATATATAGAATCTCAGGAAACTCAATATTTGTTCTTAAGTTACTTCTGTATGTTGAATATGTCTCTTCATACATGCTAATATATTTTTACATAATATCTTTTCAGGAGCTCAGTCACACGGGAGGAGCTCAGAGTAGAGCCGCTGCTCCTACACGTTGAGAGGAACCAGTTGAGGTGGCTCGGGCATCTGCTCAGGATGCCTCCTGGATGCCTCCCTAGGGAGGTGTTCTGGGCATGTCCCACCGGGAGGAGGCCCCGGGGAAGACCCAGATGAGATGCTGGAGGACGTGTCCGGGGTGAGGGAAGTTTGGGAGTCCCTGCTTAGACTGCTGCCCCCGCGACCCGGCCCCGGATAAGCGGAAGAAAATGGATGGGTGGATGGATGGATGGATAATATCTTTTCATGTATTTGTTTAGTTGTTTAATAATAATACATTTTATTTGTTAGGCGCCTTTCAAGGCTCTCTGTTTAGCATTTTACAATAATCTCAAATGGCCAAAATAAAGAAATAAAACCAAAATGATCTGACCAGAAATCAGACCAGTTTGTAGTAACTTATATAATGGACCTTTACATGATAGCACATGTCAAGCTTTTGGGGATAAAATTGTATTGTTTTGTTCAAAGGGCATGAACTATATGTAACAATGGCTATATGTAACATCAGCAACATCAACAACATATTTTCTTGATGCAAAAGTAATAATTAAGTAATAAGTAATAATTTCTAAATCACCATCATTTCTCCCTAAACATTTGTGTCATTTTTGTGTTGGTCGTTTGGTTGGAGAGAGTGTAATGACAGACTAGGATCACAGTGGGGGTCCTCCAGTGAATGCTGTCGGCTGCTGCTCTGCAAACTGGTCTTGGAGCTTTTTCTTGCCATTTGTCCAGGTGAAGTGTCTTTTTGCTTGACCTAAAAGATTAATTAAATATATATTAGAATGGGATATTTGTATGTGAGCTCTGAATCTGTCAAAATAATCACTAACCGTTGTGTTTGATCCTAAATACGGTTATGGACTCTTATTTACTTACTACAATACAATACTATAAAGAATTTTTCAATGCTGGTTTGTTCATTTAATTTGCAGATGTACGGGAATAGCCTACACCTGACACCATGTGGTTATGGGGTTCTGAGTTATAAAGTTAACTTAAAGGTGCACTAACACAATCCTTGCTGTATAAAGCAAGACTTGATATATAGGCCTACCTCATTTATAATTCTTCTACGCAGTTCTCCTTTGGACAGCGGCCTTTCCTCATCTTCAGCAATGTTAAGCTCTTCTGTGTAGTTGACACTGCAGTGTATAAAAGGTAATTAGTCTGACATAGTTTTCAACATATAAGACAGACAGAAAATGCACCTGTTGATGGTAGACTGAGCAGCATCCACCTCTTCCAGCAGTACTGGATTCTGGCCAAGAAGAAATTTAGCCAAGTCTTTGGGATTGCAATCTTTTTCAAGGTCCTGAAGTTAAACACAACATTGACAAAAAGAAGCAGTCTTTTAGTGTTTTATTTAGGCATTCTGATGTAGCCTATTAATTTCAAAAAGAGTTTTAAAATTGTCTACATAAATAAATAGCATTGTCCAACCTCTGCTCACTCATCCTTTAACCATAACGACGCATCGATGCGGAACTAATGTTCCAAATTTTTGTTTCTTCCCGGAGCGGTTAAAACAACGGTCTTCATTACACTCGGGGTAAACAGGAGCAGCGCAAGCTGCTGCTGCCACTCAACCCAGAGCGATGCTTTGGTTCATGAACGTCCTAAACGTCGAAGAGGAAACTTTAAACCGCAGCAAACCTCTACAAAACGTAAAACACCCCGGTAAGTTGATTGAAGCTGTCCAAAATATAAATTTTGTAAATAGTTAATACCAAATTCAGTTTTTAAAGCTCTGGTTTGCGTGTGAATTCTGTGGGTTCTGATTTAGTTCTTGCCTTATTTGAGTAAAGTTAAAGTGTAAAAGTAGGCCTACTACTCAGCTTTAACTCAGTTAAGTTAGATTATTGATAAATGTAAACTATGTACACAAAACCTTATTGGGTAGGCCAAGTATGGAACTTCGTATTAATTAATGTATGATTTATTATTAAATTCTTTGGTTACTTCTTACATGCTTAGTTCTAATTATTTTTGTTAGAAATACTAAGATCTTATTTAAATGTAACCTACAAGGTTGAAATGAAATGCTATGGTCAAATGCCTAATTTGACAATTCGAAGTTATAGCGAATACCTTAGAAATGGGTTAAAATTAGTTTTAAAGTTAGTTTTAAAATGCATTGCTTATACATGTTCATGCATATTAACCATAGCTTTTTGTGTTGTGCCTGTTTTGAGGTTTTCACATGTCCATCAATGCTCAATGACCAGTGAAGAACTGGAGCTGCTAAAGACTGGTGAAGTATTCCCAGTAACAGGCTTCAAGAAAAAAGACAGCTGCAGTCAAGATGGCTGACGCCCTCGTGCTTGTGCAACTAAAGGCCAACAGAAATACAGCCAAGCGCCAGTTCTCCCGTCTGGCCAACAATGTGCAAAGAATGTACACGGTGATGTCCGAAGAGGAACTCAAAGACAGTTTTAAAACACTAACAATAGAAGCCAATAAAGTTTTTGAAGCCAATGACGATGTGGAAGACCAGTATGCTGCAGAATCACAACTAGAGGGAGGCACGCTTACAGAGGAGCAGAGGGCAGATTTGGAGAAGACAAAAAGTGAGTGTGAAAATAGACTAGATGAACTGAAAGGGATAATTCTGACAACTCTCTGGGCTAAATATGGAGAAGAGGAGTTAAAAATGGTAGTAGAAACAGCAGAGTCAGAGGCAGTGCGAGTTGGAGCTATTGAACCCAATGAAGATGAAGAAGGCTATGATTTCATGGTAAAGCACCTGGGGATGCTGGTCGGAAGAGCCAAAACTCTCCACACACAGTGGAAGAGCTGGGCCCCTTCTACAGACCAGAAGGACCTACAGTCTCGTGTGAGTGATCTGGAACGAGCACTTCTGAAGGTAACTGCTAGAAAAGTGCAGTTCATTCAAGTCAGGGTCAAAGACAGACTGAACCCGACCACCTTTGACTTCAGTGCAACACCAGCCATAAAACTGAACACATCCTTACTTCCCAAGTTTCTTGGCAGCAAATGTGACTTCTACCACTGGAAGAAGGACTGGGAAGAACAGCAGGAACAAGGAGCAAGAGAAGTTAAAAAACACCAACTACTCAACAGCATAGATGACAGAACAGTAAGAGATCTTCGCTTGTCAACCTGTACCAGTGCCAATGACATTTTCAGAGTTCTTCATAATCACTTTGGCAACAAGACCTGTGTGAATGAAGAGACTTCTAAACCAAGGCATGATTCAACACAAAATGGAACCACAGTGTCATCCAGTCTTTCCCCAGGTTGTGTCATCTGCGGGGATAACAAGCATAGTAAACGACTGTATTTCTGCAAACGATTCCAAGGACTCAAAATATCAGAGAAGAAAGATGCTGTAAGAAAATTGGGGGCATGTATAAAGTGCCTCGATATCCACAGTGAGCATGACAATTGCAAAGAAGAATTTTTCTGTAATCGAACAGAATGCAGCAAAAGCAAAGAGCATCACTTCCTGCTGTGTCCCAGACCTGTTCCAAAGACCAGGGTCAGTGCAGTTGGAGGTGACAGTAATAAGAGTTACACAGAAGCCCAGAAAGAGTTTGTTAAAAAACTCCCTTCAGGACGTGCCAAAGAAAACAACCATGTTTTTAGCAACTCCATGACCAAAACCTCCAATGCAACAAGCAACCAGTCTGCTGGAGAATGGTTTGGAGGAGTTTCCCGTGAAAATGATGCTGCTCGAGGTAACGGCCAACGATGGGTAAAAGATTGGCAAGCTCACCGACCTGGCGCCAGATACAAATCATATAACTCACAGTCCAGCCAAAAACCTCAACCTCAAAAGTGAAGACATCATATTTATGGACCATGTTGTTGGAGGTGAATCCCAGGCTAATACAAAGTGCTTCTACCTCCTGAGAATCCAGGTCTATGCCTAAAATGGTGCATTCAAACTATTGCTGTTAATCTGCTACAGAAGTGACAAAAAACCCACAGTGGACTATATTCTGTCTTTGAATGAAATGCTAAAATATATAGCAAAAACCTGTGGACTGAGGGATCACACTTGCCAAAAATATTGCAAAGAGTTGTGGTTAAAACAAATATGATTAAAACTACATTTGATGAAGAATGTTTGCTAAAATATAAAATACTGAAAGTTTGACTTGACTATAATACGTTATGGTAAGACTGAAGAACTGTTGTGAGTTTAAAAATAATTTTGGGTTAATGCTGGTTGAAAAACCTTACCCTTGTTACATTTACCTTGCCCGTAAATGGGCAAGGCAATAAAAACGTCAATAAAAACAAAAAAACTAAGATTAAGTCTGATCATTGGAGTGAATTATTGTATTTTCCAAATCAGGGCTATAGTTTGTGTAGCCTAGTAGAAGGAAATTGGTTCCCAAACACTATTTTACATGATTATATGAAATGCTTAAATTGTATCGAGCATAATAACATACATACTACTGTTTAGCCAAAATTACAGCAATGAAATGCATTTACTACTTCTATATATTCTATACTCTTTTATACTATAATATGATGTGACCAATTGCCTTTCATGTAGAATATCTCCATTTTTACCTTGGACTGAAGATATGCCCGCATACTGAGCATCTCGTCGGTTTTCTGCTCAATCAGACTCAAACAGGCCATAATGTTATTGTCATTGATTCCACTTGAGCCCAAAATGTCTTCTATCATGGATTGGTCAAAGTTCAGTATAGTGAATATATTGTTGATCCCTGTAACAAGATACAAAAAAGCATGTATGGAAAGCATTTGGTTGCATTTTCAAATTTATTCAAAGAAGGAGATTACATAAACACAACAAACCTGTTTTAACAAGATCCAGTGTTTTCCTTTTGTTATCTGCTTTATTTTCATACTCTTCAGCTTGAGATAAAATGTCCTTTTGTTGGTTGTCAAGTTCTTGAACCAATATACTGTGATTCTGCTCCTGCAACAGGCCCTCCACTCTGAACTTCTCCATCTCCTCTTCAATCTAAAATAGCACAAATAATACATGAAATTTGAAGCCCCATTTTTTTTTTTCCTTCAATTTTTTTATTACCATTACCTGGTTGATCTGCTCCCTCAAAGCTTCAATTTCCTTGTTTTGCTCATTTACAAAATTAAAGAGTGCAAAGTTCCTCTCCTCACCTTGATAAGAGAAATTGACGGTTCATAATAATATAGCTCATAAAATAAGAAATATGAAACAATATACAAAGTACTAAACACAGTATTTACAATTTATTTAATAACCATTATCCTCTTATAACGTAAATAATAAGTGTTACTACCTTGAAGGAACTTTGCCACCATTACTTCCAGGTTGTCTTCGCCTGTGATCTTCTGAAGACTTTCAAACACTTCCTTCAGAGTCTCCTCTGACTCTTCCCCTAAAGAGTCCATCCTCCGCAGCTCTTTCACATCTGACACTGGAATCAAGTATTATTAATAAACAAAGGTTGACCATTTTAGGGGGAATTTGACCTGATTAGCAATGCATTATAGTGTTTAAAGATGTATCTTTTCCTGTGTGGTGTCCGCTACTATAAAGATATTATTGCTCTGCTTGAAATGTTCCACAGCATTGTACTAAGCTTAACAAATAATGCATTTATTGCTCTCTAGATATGGCATTTTTCGTTTTGCATGCCTCCATAGAGTGAAACATTACAGGCAAAGCGATACAGCGATCTCCATGGAGACAAGCCGGTGGTGGCCCCTCCATCATAGTTATCTTGGTTCACTGCCACTATCAGATGGCATCATACTTATTTTATCCAAGTATTTGATTAGCTAATTAGGCTGTTTTGATATAGTTTAATTGATCAATCCTACATCTTACCCTGTTTTTGGTCGCCATCGCTGGGACGGTCCTTGCACTTGGTTGTCATAAATGAATTGCACTTGTGGTCGTGTGAAATCTTCCTCTGCAGCTTCTCCATCTTGTTGTTGTACATAGCTAGATCTGTAATTCTCTTCTCTTTCATCAGGCTAATTTTAGCCTGGGCCTCCGCTCTGAAGTTTTTAATTTACATTTATATTTACATATATGTTGGTATTAATATTATTTTTCTTCAGGGCAGTTACCTTGCGTCATAAGCAGCTGTGGATTGGTCGACGGCTTCCCCAATCTTTTTGCGAACTTCTTGAAGCTCCTTAAAAAGAATTTCAAAAGGTAATGATACATTTCATTGATGAAACGTGACCGCAAAGAAAGAAAATCAGTGTAGTCACTTTAAGATTTCTAAGAGTCAAGAAAGTATTCAACAAAACATATTATTGTAGTAAAACAATAGCATTTGTGACAAAATCGTTTTTTGCTTGTATTATTACGCCAATGATTACCATTGCTATTACTAGTGCCTAGCAGCATATTGTTTCAGAAAGAATAGTGCAAGTAGCGAATAATCAAAGTGCAAGTTAAAAATGGTATGTTAGTGCTTGCCACACCGCACACCATAAACTAAGTTATGAGTGCACCGTGCGTCAGCTGTTTTAGTTTTGAGACTCTAAAGTAAATCTCTAAAAGGTTAGAATATTGCACTTATAGTTTAGATGCAAGTAAAAAATGTGTCATTATTTGTGCTGTGTGGTGCAGTAGTTCAGATAAATGCTTTTAATGTACAGAAAGATTCATAGCTCTGTTTTGTGGACTGTGTGTCATTACTTGTGAAGGACATATTCTAATGGATAATATGGGTGAGAATGCTGCAGTTTAACAATGTTACGAGAGGTAAGTAATAAAGTCTTTAAATGATTTTTGCCATTTCCTGAGTTTGTATCTTGCGCCTCTGTTTCCATCACTCTGCCTGCCCCTGATGCTCTGTTTTATTGGCTGTTGCTGTGGTGATGTTTTTGCGTCACACCTACCCGAAGTCGAGGAGAAGCAAATACTAAATCATACTAAATTTTCCTGTAGTGTGTGTGGAGGAGTAATCTATTTTCCAAACCTTAGTCAGTTTCTTCTTCCGCTGCTGGAAGCGGTCTCTTTCAATGAGCAGATGTTGGATATCCTCTCTCAGCTCCCTGTTCTTTGTCAGCTGTTCACTTAATCGAGTCGAAGCCTAGAAAGATAAATATTAGTAGTAAACTGGTAATGTCACACATGTCCATTGCTCTGTGGTTGTAAAGACTCACTCTGTCCAGTTTGTTCTCTAAAGTGCGGATGGCTTTCCGAGTTTGCCGAGCCTCAGTCTTGGGATTGTTTCCTCGGCTCACCTCTTCCCTCCTCGCCTCCTCTATTTTCAACTCTAAACCAGAAATCTGTACACAATAAAAGTGGTAGTATTGTAAAACAGACTACTTTTGGCAGTTTTAATGCTTTATTATTTATTGTTTATTGGGATTTTGAGTAAATCCTGGCCAGTATCACACAAACTGCACACTTCATCAGCTGTCTCTCAAAAGGGCCTTTGCTGGTTATATATTCTTTTTTTCTTTTTCTTTTCTTTTTTTTTTTTTGCTTTGTAATTGTAGTGTAATACCTGACTACTGCCACTAGAGGACAGACCCATCCCTTAAGTTTAGTTTCTCTTCATGTCCTCATTAACATATCCAGCCTTTACAGAATCTTAATGTATGCTAGTGTTACAGATGTTTGACACTTGTGGGTTGGCTCCTGCCCCTATCTAATGTGTGATCTGTGTGATGTTATTGTACTGTAAATTTAAAATCCAACAATAATAGTATTTTTGTAAGATTCGTCCTTAATTCAGTAAGTGTACCATTTATTTGTGACAGGGGCCATTATTGCACTGCATTGATACAACTACATCACAAACGTAT